>NC_057805.1:514392431-514697920 GCF_018294505.1 Triticum aestivum | reverse complement strand
GTTAAAATTGGATCTAGTGAAAGCTAAAGAGGATCTGGCAGCGGAAGGGATCAGGATGGCTGCGGAGAGGGTGGCTCTCGACGCCCAAACCCAGTTGATTTAGGCGCAGTCCTTCCGGCTCACGATGGATCAAAACGCGTCCAATGAGGTCATGAGAAGGAGGCATCAAAAGGCCCAATCTCGACTCCCTCCGGTTTACGATCCACGCAACCTCTTCAACACGCCAGGTGCAGAGTCCAGTAACCCGCCAGGGGTCGTAGTGCCCGGTTCTGGGACCCCTATTCAGCCACAAGTGATGGGGCCTCCCCAGGTGCCCCCTGCCCCGCCTCAGTACGTGCCCATACCACCGGGTCATTATGCTAACCCGCTGGAGAACATGGTCGCCGCGGCAGCACGGCTGGCGGCTCTCCCAATTGACGGCGACTCTCCGACGGCTATTGAAACCCGCCGGGTCAGGGAACTCCTTCCGACAGCACTGGCGCAGCAAGAGGCATACTCCTACAGCCGGGACAGGATCCACTCGACCCCACGTCCAGGCCGGAGCCCGAGTTACAGCAGACACATGGTCTCAGCGACCGGCTCAAGTAACGTCCGGCGCCATGACCCGCCCCCGGCCATGGCCCGGCTCATAATGGAGCCTTTCACGCAGAAGACCAAGACAGAGCGTGGCAAGAGGCGGAGCAGGTGCCTCAGTTGACGGCTTATCCGACGACTTCCGTCGACGTGGGTATCCCTACCAGGACTGGGGGTGTCCCTTGTTTGGTACCAGCTATCCGCAATGAACGTCTACCCAAGGACTTCAAAGGCCCTAGGAAGGTGCCTAATTACACGGCCGACTTACAACCCGCAGCCTGGATCGAGAGTTACGAGATGGCCATGGAACTACTGGAGGTCAGTGAGGCGGCAATGGCCAAATACTTCACCATGATGTTGGATGGGCCTGCCCGCACTTGGTTGAAAGGGCTACCACCGAATTCCATCGGGTCCTGGGCTGAGCTGAAAGCCCGGTTCATCCAAAACTTCAAGGATACCTGTAGGTAGTCTATGTCAATTGTGGATTTGACTAACTGTAAGCAGCAGGAGGGTGAATCCACGACGCATTGGGTTCGCCGGGTCAAAGAGATCATACATTCATCAGATAAGATGGATGCCGGCTCTGCAGTCTTAATGTTGGAGCAGAATTGTCATTTTGTGCCCCTGAAGATGAAACTCGGGCGGCTTAAGCGCGACTACAATGATATGGGTACACTAATGGCGGCTCTTGTCAAGTACGCCGATTCTGATGGTACCAAGGACCCCCTTCAGATGATGAAAGGACAGGGAAGGGAAAGAAGAACGGCAACGACAAGGGTCCTCAGCATAACCCGGGGAACCAAGGAGGTGGCAAGCGCAAGGCCGATGGCAGCCTAGAGTTCGTAGCCAACGCCAGCTCACAGGGTAATAACCAGCGACGCAAGGGGAGGCCCCCTCCCCGAGCCGGCGAGTCAGGCCCGACGCTGGAGCAGCTGTTGAATGAGCCTTGTCCAAGGCATGGCTCTAGAGAGAAGCCAGCTACCCATCTATGGAAGGATTGTGCAATCATGAAGGCCTTTAAGAATTACAATGGCCCGGGCGGCGGCTCAGGCGCCGGCGGCTTTCATGGCCCGGGCGGCGGCTCAAATTCTAATCCTTAGAACGGCCAAGGGGGCTTTAATCAACAGTCTGGCCAAGGTCATCAGCAGCAGCAGGGGGGTTATCAGACCAATCCAAAGCAGCTTAGCGGTGGACAGTACCATGTGTTTACCACCAGTCTGTGTAAGTGAGATCAGAAGCTTCAGAAGAGGGCTGTGAATGCTGTTGAGCCGGCGGTTCCACGCTATTTACGATGGTCTGAGCAGCCTATAGTGTGGAGTAGGGAGGATCACCCTCCCCGGGTGGATAATCCGGGTCACTTGGCCTTGGTGGTGGCTCCTCAGGTGGGAGGATATAAGTTCACTAAGGTGCTCATGGATGGAGGCAGCAGCATCAACATCCTCTATTATGAGACGTTCCGTCGTATGGGGTTGATTGATAAGAACCTCAGCCAGTCAAACACTATTTTCCACGGTGTGGTACCTGGTAAGTCGGCTTATCCAGTCGGCAAGATCGAGTTGGAAGTGGCCTTTGGAGATGAGCACAACTACAGGGTGGAAAAATTGACCTTTGAGGTGGTTAGGATAAGAAGTCCGTACCATGCCATATTTGGGCGGCCGGCTTATGCTAAGTTCATGGCACGGCCGTGTTATGTGTACTTACAGCTCAAGATGCCGGGTCACAATGGGACCATTACGGTTCACGGCAGCCGGAAGGTGGCTCTGGAGTGTGAGGAAGGCGATGCAGCTTATGCAGAATCTGTTTGTGCAACAGAGGAGTTAAAGTTCTACAAAGACAACGTTGACCCAACGGACATGACCTCTCTGAAAAAGCCGACTACGGAGCATGAGCCGGCAATGAAATTTAAGTCGGCTGATGAGACTAAACTTGTTGATTTCGTTCCAGGAGATTCATCTCAGCAGTTTAGCATCAGTGCCAATCTGGATCCAAAATAGGAAAGCGCGCTCATCGAGTTCATCCGTGAGAATAGGGACATCTTCGCATGGAAACCTTCTGACATGCCAGGTGTACCTAGGGAACTCGCTGAGCACACTCTCAATGTTGATCCGAAATTTAAGCCGGTCAGGCAGTTCCTTCGGCGGTTCAATGAGGAGAGGCGGAAAGCTATTGGTGAAGAGGTGGCCCAGCTCTTGGCGGCCGGGTTTATTGTTGAAGTCTTTCACCCAGAATGGCTAGCTAACCCGGTCCTCGTACTCAAGAAGAACAGCACTTGGCGGATGTGTGTGGACTACACGGACTTAAACAAGGCGTGTCCGGCTGATCCTTTTGCCCTTCCCCGTATTGATCAAATTATTGATGCTACGGCAGGTTGTGCGTGCTTAAGTTTCTTGGATGCTTATTCCGGATATCATCAGATTAAAATGGCAGTTAAGGACCAGGAGAAGACGGCGTTCATCACTCCCTTTGGAGCCTTCTGCTATGTGTCCATGCCCTTTGGACTCAAGTGTGCACAGGCGACTTATCAGCGTTGCGTGCAGAACTGTCTTCATAACCAAATTGGGCGCAATGTTCATGCTTATGTGGACGATATTGTGGTTAAATCCATAAAGGAGGAAACCCTGATAGATGATTTGAGAGAAACCTTTGATAATCTCTGGGTTTACAAGATGATGCTTAACCCGGCCAAGTGTGTTTTTGGTGTTCCTGCGGGTAAACTCTTGGGTTTCTTGGTTTCTGACAGAGGCATTGAAGCTAACCCGGAGAAGATCAAGGCCATCACCTCCCTGGCTAAGCCGGCGTGTATAAATGACGTTCAGCGCTTGGCGGGTCGCATCGCTGCCTTAAGCCGGTTTATAAGCCGTTTGGGTGAGAAGGCCATGCCATTATATCAGTTGATGAAGAAAACTGATAACTTTGTCTGGAATGATGCAGCTAATACTGCTTTTGAGGATTTGAACAAGCAGCTGGCAGAGCCCCCAGTCCTTGCTGCTCCGGTTGATAAGGAGCCCTTATTACTATATGTGGCGGCCAACACGCGAGCCGTCAGTGTGGCTGTGGTGGTGGAGCGCAAGGAAGACGGTAAGGAGCATCCGGTTCAGCGGCCGGTTTATTATGTCAGCAAAGTGCTCATCGAGTCCAAACAGCGGTATCCACATTGGCAGAAGCTTGTTTATGGTGTGTTCATGGCGAGCCGGAAGCTTAAGCATTATTTCCAGGGTCATCCCATCACTGTGGTCAATTCTGCCCCTCTTGGTGATATCATTCAAAACAGAGAGGCCACAGGGAGAGTGGCTAAGTGGGCTATAGAGCTCGGACCTCATGGTCTCAAATACGTGCCACGCACTGCTGTTAAATCTCAGGCCTTGGTGGATTTCATCAATGATTGGATAGAGCCACAAGTGCCCGAGCAAAAGCCGGATAACACATATTGGACTATTCACTTTGATGGGTCCAGGCAGTTGGAGGGCTCGGGGGCTGGAGTCGTATTGGCTTCCCCTAAGGGTGACAAGTTCCATTACGTGCTACAATTGATGTTTCCTTGTACCAACAACGCAGCTGAGTACGAGGCCTTGCTCCACTGTCTTCGGATGGCTAAGGAGATGAGCTTGAGCCGGGTAAGGTGTTTCGGTGACTCAGACTTGGTGGCTCAACAAGTTTCAGGCAAGTGGGACTCTAAGGACCCTCTTATGGCGGCTTATCGCCGCGAAGTTGATGCCATTGCTGGGCACTTTCAGGGCTACCAAGTAGAGCACATTGATCGCAGGAAGAACGAGGCGGCTGATGCTCTCAGCCGGCTGGGCTCTCAGCGAAAGCTGGTGCCGCCTAATACTTTCCTGGATGTCCTGTATAACCCTTCTGTTAAGTTGCCTACAGAGGAAGACTTGGCTGTCCCTGACCCGGAGGCACGACTGGTGGCGGCTCTCCACATCATACCGGACTAGACAATGCCCTATCTGACTTACATGACCCGGGGAGAGTTGCCTGAGGATGAAACTTTGGCCAGACAAATAACCCGGCGGGCTAAGTCAATGATTGTTATTATTGGCGAGTTGCATCACCGCAGTGTTACGGGAGCATTCCAGCGTTGTGTCTCCCCTGAGGAAGGTCAACAGATCTTGCGTGAGATTCATGAAGGGGATTGTGGCCACCACGCCGGCTCAAAATCTCTTGTGGCCAAGGCTTTTCGTCATGGTTTTTATTGGCTGACGGCTCATGCTGATGCAGAGGACTTGGTCAGTAAATGTGATGGTTGCCAAAGGTTCTCACGACGGGCTCATGTGCTGGCTCAGGAGCTGAGGATGATCCCAATCACTTGGCCCTTCGCGGTCTGGGGGCTTGATATGGTTGGGCCTTTTAAAAGGTCCAAGGATAAGAAGACCCACCTCTTGGTGGCAGTTGACAAATTTACCAAGTGGGTTGAAGCGGAGCCAGTTAGCAAGTGTGATGCAGCCACGGCGGTTCAATTTATGAAAAAGGTGATTTTTCGCTTTGGCTTTCCGCACAGCATTATAACTGACAATGGCACCAATCTATCCAAAGGCGCCCTGGAAGAGTTTTGTCAACGAGAGCATATCCGACTTGATGTTTCCTCGGTGGCTCATCCTCAATCCAATGGTCAAGCTGAGAGAGCTAATCAGGAGATTCTGAAGGGCATCAAGCCCAGGCTTTTGGTCCCTTTGCAACGGACGCCGGGTTGTTGGGTGGAGGAGTTGCCCTCCGTGTTATGGAGCATCAACACTACTCCTAACAGGTCTACAGGTTTCACGCCTTTCTTCATGGTTTATGGGGCAGAAGCAGTCCTCCCCAGTGACATCCGTCATGACTCGCCTCGAGTGGCGGCTTATGTTGAGGCGGATAATGAATAGGCGCGCCAAGATGCTCTTGACTTGCTGGACGAACAGCGTGATGTGGCAGCAGCTCGCTCAGCGATTTACCAGCAAGACCTGCGCCGTTATCATAGTCGCCGGGTTAAATCCCGGGTCTTCCAGGAAGGCGATCTCGTGCTCCGGCTCATCCAAGATCAAACTGATGCGCACAAGCTATCTCCACCTTGGGAGGGGCCCTTTGTGGTCAGCAAAAACTTGCACAACGGGTCATATTACCTCATTGACATTCGGGAGCACAAAGATTCACGTAAGTCGGAGGAAGAGACCCGTCGGCCGTGGAACATAGCTCAGCTTCGGCCTTACTACACTTGAGCCACCGGCTCTCATAATGTACATATTTCTCTAAGCCATGTATATATCATGATAAGCAATAAAGCAGGACCTCTGTCCTTTTTTCTCCTCCAAATGTGCACGTGTTGTTTTCATTACAAGATTAACATGATAACTTGAAGGAGGATCCGGCTTATGATCGTATTCGAATCTAGCCGTAGGTAACAAGGTCACTTGGGGGCTTCCTGTTCAAACATAGGTCATATTCGAACCAAAGAGAACATAGCTGTCGATACCCATTTGATTGGCAAAGTGCCGAGCTCATTGGGGAGTTTTCTTTGATCATATTTGAATCATAGTTTAACCCCTTTGGGAACCGACGTGGATCGTATTCGAATCAGCGTCGTTAAACAATTCTTAAAATCACTTGGGGGCTTCCTGTTCAAACATGGGTCGTATTCGAACCAAAGAGAACATAGCTGTCGGTACCCTTTTGATTGGCAACACCACACCCACTGGGGGCTATATGATCGTATTCGAATCCTAGCATAACCCCTTTGGGACGGGTCTCTGGTCGTATTCGTACTGGAAGCCCCTAAGTTTTTCTGATTTATAGTGAGTTTCTTCTGATTATTTCAAAGTGTGTACGGCCGGGTTTCACTTTGCCGGCTTAACTTTGATTTACAGGGTTAATCGAATACAACCGGAGTCATTAAGGCTGGTAAACCGGGATTGAGGTACCAATCTTATTGCCCGGGTTATCTAAGCCGGAAGTGTGCTTGCAGGCTGGTAAGTGTGTTGTTACGGTTATATCAAGGACATAACTGAGGACCAATCTTTTTTGATTCATATTCCGGGTTATATGTTTAAAACTATGCTTCTCAGTGCGGTAAGCCGCCTAGAGACTTGTGATTTGTCCTTCTATGCAGGATAGTTAAGGGCAATTATTTTTGAGCTTAAGGAAAATGAATAATCGATTATGACCCGGAGAAGTATAGAGGAGACAACTTCAAAGGACTTCAGCATTCAACGCGTGCACGATGGCACGGCAAATTTAAAGTATTGATCCTACTCTATTACAAGACTCATCGAGTCCAAAAGGGTGGAGCATTGTTTTATAAGCCGCCTGCTGAGTTAAGATGCTTGCTGGGTTGACGTCTCCGGCTCATCCCTCTCTTCTCCTCCGGCTGTTCCCAAGACCTGGAAAGTTGATGACTTCCAGTCGATGCCGCTCAGAGCTTCGAATTGAGCTTCCTCGTCAATTAACCCGGCCGGGTCAATCTCCGGGGCGAAGGTGTGCTGACGAGTTGGCGGGATTAAGCTGAGGGCTTCATAGCGCGGGGTGGGGATCCTCTGATTCTCCGCGTTGTAACCCGGCTGGTACTTGGTCAGATCTGTGTCGTTTCCAATGAGGGTGGCCACCGGGCGCACGATCTTCACACAGGTAGCAAAGTCCCTTTGGTCGAAGGCTGTGCCGTCTTCCTTCAAACTTGGATAGCCGAGGGCGATGTCCGCCGGGTCTAACTCTGGAAGGAACGCCTTGGCCCGGCTCAGCGCGGCGATCGCTCCGGCTCTTGCAGAGGCCCGTCACAGCTCTTGGATACGTTGAAGCAGAACGGCGAGCCGGCGAAGAACTTCGCCAGGTGAGTCGGCACCTCGTTGGATAGGGCCACCACAGCCAAGGCACGCTGTGACCCGGTGTAGAGTTGCTTCACCAAGGTGTACACGGCCTTCAGCTTGGTTACCACACTCTGGTTGAGGTTGGCACTTCTGGGACCTGTTTTAACAGAATCAGATAAGCCGCCGACAAGGATGAGTTATGAGATATAAAGATTCTAAACTTGATGAAAGCCGGTGAGATGACTTACCGAAGATTGTGGCAACCATCTGGGACACCTGGCGCTTTAAGCCGGAGAATTCGGCGGTCTTCTCTGAGAGAGCTTTCTCCGCCTGTTCGGCCCGGTTCACCAGAGTGGCCTTCTCTTCGGCCCAGGCTCTCCATTCAGCATCAAAGTTTGTGTTCAGCTGTTCTTGTGCAGCAATACTAGACACAAATTTAGCATTTGCTTTCCGGGTCTCCATTTCTTGTGTCTTCAGCCGGTTCTTCAGATCGGAGATGTCAGCTTCAAACTTTTTACAAGCAGCCTGCATAATTTCCGGGTTATAGGATGAACAGTTATTGCACACTTTTAAAGTCCCAAGCACTTTCCAAGCAAAGACACTTGGCACTTCGGGGCTAATGCATATTGAACGTTTCTATCTACAAATTGCCGGTTCAATTGAGTAAGCCGGAACTTAAGTCTACAACGTATTCAGTCATAAGTCGTCGACTTGGGGGCTAGCATGGTAAAGGTAACTATGCAGTAAGTAAGAAGACAGAAGAATAATACCTCAGACTTCTGCTGAATCTGGTTCACCATGGCAATCTCAGCATCCCGGCTCTTGTGCGCTTGGCTGACGTAGCCGGAGACGAGCTCTCCAATGCTCAGGTTGGTGTAGTCGATGAGGTCCAGATTAACCCGGCGGGGCTGAAGCAACTTCCCCTTGGCAGAACACTTGGCCAGCGTAGTAGGTCTCCCCGGCTCAACATATTCCGTCCGGGTAATTACCACATCCGGGTCATCTGCTGGTTGAGCCGAGCTGGAGGCCTCCGGGTTAGCAGAAGCTTCTGCTATGGGCTTGTTGGTTGGAGCAGCAGCCTCAGGAGCAGAGGCAGCTGGCGGTTCTTGAGCAGCTACCTCTGGCTCAGGCAGGTCCGGCTCATCGGCCGGCTTGTTCTTTTTCGCCCTTTTGCTGAGTTTTGCTTGGGCACTGAAAAGACAGAAAGGTTAAGCACAAAAGTGTAAGTAAAGACAAAGTACACATAAGATGATCATTATTACCCGGGCACAGTCTTGAAAGCCGGCAGGTTCGACTGCATAGAGTCGCCCGAAGAGGGGGAAGTCTCCTGATAATTTGAGTCAGAAGAATTGAGCGGCTGACGTATAACACCCGCCAAAGGATGAAAAGGGTACAAGTTGGAGATAACCTCAGTTCGGCGCTTCCTCGATGCGTCAGGTAACCCGGAGGAGAGGTCGGCGTCCTTGTTGGTCCGGGTGTGACGCCGGCTCTCATGAACCTGTCGCTTCAAAATAAATTGAGGATCTTGATAAGCTAAAGGATGTGAAAAGCTTACTTTCCGGGTTACCCTTCGGACTTTCAGCCTTGGCAAGGGCTCCGAGTCGGAGGAAAGTGACATTACCTCTTCAACCACCGGGTTACTTGCGCCGGTGTCATCCTGTTGAGGAAAAGTATTGATAAGGTGAACAGACATAAATAGCAGATATAGCAAGAGCTTACAGGTTCAGGGGTTACCTCTGACTCGGAGCTGTCGCTTAATTGCATCAGCTCTGAAGCAGTAGGCCTACTTCCCTTCTTACGGGGAGCGGCTTTCTTGGCGGCTTTCTTCGCCTTTCTGGCCTTCTTGGCCGCTTCATGGTCATATTTGACCTTCCAGAACTTGTCATCAGCCTGAAAAATACAAGGATGATTTCTTAAAGATTCAGACGATGGTTATCTACAGAAGAAGATAAAATGTTCAGATCAGCGGCTTACCGCTGGGGCTGGGTTGGTCTTGCAGAAGGGGGCTAACCCGGTCCTCCCGCAGTATGCCAGGCTCTCATTCAAAAGAGCCTTGGTCATATCCTCAGCAACATCTTCAGGGAGATCGTTGCGTCTGTGTCTCTGGGGGTCATCCTTTCGGCCCGTGTATTCGCACATTAAGCCGGGGCGGCGGCTCAATGGGATCACCCGCCACGAGATCCAGACCCGGACCAGATCGATTCCGTTGAGACCATTGCCCGGAGAGCCTTGATCTTGTTGATGGTGGGGAGCAGAGGTTGGCGCTCTGCCTGAGTTAACTTGTCAGACAGAGGGTGAGTCGGTTCCAGACGTGAAGGGCGAAAGCCGGGCAGCGGGCTCTCGTCAGCCGGCGACGTGTCTTGGCAATAGAACCACGTCAGGTCCCAGTCCTTTGGGTGACTCGGCGGCTCGGCATAAGGGAAAAGACAGTCTCTCCGCCGCTGAATGGAGATGCCACCAAGCTCCAAACTTGGCCCATTGGCGCACTCATTCTGACGGTTTAGGTAGAAGAGCTCTCTGAAGAGCAGCAGGCTGGGCTCCTCTCCAAGGTAGACCTCGCAGAACACTTGGAAGTTGCAGATGTTGGACACCAAGTTGGGTCCTATATCATGTGGCCGCAGGTCAAAGAAGTTTAGCACGTCTCTAAAAAACTTTGAGCCGGGCGGTGCGAAGCCCCGGCTCATGTGATCCGCAAAAATGACCACCTCCCCGTCCTTTGGCTGTGGTCTCTCCTCTGACGGGTCAGGGGCACGGTAGGACATGACATCCTTCTTGGGCAGGTAGCCTGACTTGACAAAATCTGCTAACGTCTCGTTGGTGACATTGGACCTCATCCAATTGCAAGTGATGGAGGCTTTAGGAGCTTTGGGAGGCATGGTGAAAGTCGCCAGCCTATGATAAAACGAAATGGCCGGTTTAAGCCGGAGGAAATTTACAGTTCAATGTTAAAGTGGCGGCTTATGGAGGGGACTAATGACATATATCTAGGTGCATCAGGTTATTTAAGCCGCCCAAGGTGTTGAGAGTAATTCGATTGTCTACGGCCTTATCACAGATGAACCGGAAAAATCTATGGCGCGTGGTCTCCTTTGAGTCGGAAGGTTCTACGGCGTGTGGTTTCTTTAAACCGGAAATGTAAGCCGCCATGGCTCAACGAGTGCAGTTTTTTACTAAGTGTGGTGAAAACAAGTTTCACACATTGCGGTAAATAATTCGGATCAAGTGGTCGGCAGAAAAAGAAAATTTCTAGACCTAAAAACAGACGCGAGGGAAGTTCTTGGGCTTGAATGGGGCCTTTAGGCAGTCAAAAGAGATCTACTTACATTTGAAATGAGTGCCAAACAGTTACCGCGGCAGGTCTATACAGGTCTAAGATCAAAGAAGGGCAGTAAAAACCAAATCTACCGAAGGCCCGCGATGAACTACGAAGAACAGAGGAAGAACTACGGAGCCCTAGTGCGGATCTGCCCTATGGAGTAGCGAGGACTCACCGGTGCTGAAGAGATGCGGAGGTTGCCGCCGTTTGTCTGGACCGAGTCAGGGTGATGCAGCGGCCAAGGTTGACGAAGACCGGGGGCGCGGCGGCGGCGGCGGCGGAGTTCGAGCTCGAGCGGAGGAACAGTGGCGCGAGGAGGAAGAAGAGTGGCTGAAGGCCCGTCGGGCCGGGCTATTTATAAGGGCGAGCTCATAAGTGGGCGCGAGAAACGAGGAGACCGCGGCGTGGTTATCTCCCCATGAAACGCCTCGATTTCCGGGATGGCAGTAAAGATAAGATCCGTTGCGGATCTGGTGGAGTAAAAAACGGGCTTAATGGAAGATGATGTCACGGCGGATTACCCGGAGTCCAGAGGATGATGTCATGCCGGGTTATGGCCTTCACACAAATGGTAAGCCGGAGATTTTTTCTGTCGAAAGAATTGAAGCTTGACATGAGCCGGCTCAAATCAATCTGGGGCCTAATGTTGAGGATATAGACCTTAGAGTCACCCACCAGGAGGGGCCGGGTTACTCATAATGGTCATTGCCAGAAGCCCGGTGCCAAGCTTGAAGACGGTGGGCCAAAGATGGGCTTAAGACCCGGATATGGCTTAAGGCCCGTAGTTATAATTATTATTATGGTAGAACTTGTAGTGTAAGGCAAGAATAGTTGAGAGTCCGAGCCGGACACTCTTATGAGCCGGCCGGGACTCTGAGAGCTGCTGGGCGTCAGCCTCCCTATATAAAGGGACGACCCGGCAGCGGTTTAAGGAGAAGAAAGATCTCATCGAGAGCCAGGCATAGCAGTTAAGCTCCCTGGTCATCGAAACCCTAATCAATACCACCTCAAACTGGACGTAGGCTTTTACCTTCACCGTAAGGGGCCGAACCAGTATAAACCCTCGGGTTCCTTGTCCCGCTTAACCCCTTCAAGTTTCCTAGCGGCGATGGCTCCACGACTAAGTCCTAGCTCGAGGACATCTGCCGTGACAATTCCACGACATCGGGGATGGACGAAGAATTCGTACCTGGTTCTCCATGAGAAAACCCTATGCAATCGCCGAGAGGGGGTTTTCTCTGAACAAGCAGACGAGGGAGAAGGGGATTCAGGCCCAATGAAATATTGCCGCTTCGTTCGTCCAGCTTACTCCTAAAGCTAGAAAAGGGGGGGTGTGATTTGACGGCTCATTGGGCATTACTGCGGCGCTACGACCGGGGTGTGTCTACCGTGCAGTTGTGCACTCTAATTTGTGCATATGGCACGTGGACCATGTTGCCGGATGCCCCACATACCAGCGAAAGGAAGTAGAAAGACAGGAGTAACAAGTTACACATAAATATATTTTTGACAGAGAGATACATAAGAAATATACGAGTTTATAAAGATACGCCCTCTGTAATGAAATATACAAACCTTTTATATCACAACTTTATACATAAGAAAAAACAAGGGGAATATATATAACATATATAATTATAAAAAACAGAGTTGTTTTTAACACAGTATAGACGAGTTGGTGATGATGGTGTGCCTGCCATCCTGCAATATAGGCCGTCCGATTTATATCTGACGGATAGGAAGGAAACTATGGCAATTTTGCAAAAAGGTACCCACACACCTCTCCACATTTGCAAATAAGGCCTTCCCTCGTTCATCCTTTTCTCTCACAAGATAAAATACTCATACAAATGCATCTTGATGTTACGTGCAACGCACGGGCATTATGGGGGTTCAGCTGAGAATATAATACTCAGACAGGCTCACGGTTCTGGACTTTGGGCCGCAGGCCCACCCTGCATGTTTGGGGGGCCATGTGTTCTACCTCAGCGCTTTTAATATTGCAAGCGATCAGTACGGCGCTGGTTTTAGATGCTGTCGCAAGGCGAATACACAAACTTAAATAAAGCACGGCAGCTGTTGGAATGAAATTGAACGACAGTTCCTAACCAGCAAGGAGAGTTGCAATCAACGATATACCATGTGATAAATAATACTGTCGTATTACTTACACACACACAGGACACTTGTTTCACCATGCCAGATTATTACATCAAAATCTCTCGGAGGATAGATCAGTTCGGCAGTTGCGTGCTGCTACTGAAGAATTTCAAAGTTGATTTGGACCAGCTCTCCTTGCCGAAAAAGTTCGATTTTGAGATCATCCCCTACCGCAAGATATGATTTAGATTTGAACCGTGACCATCCTTAGCATCAATCATCATGCGACCATCCTTTGTACTTACGGTATATTGAACCGGTACTAACTGTTTTTTTTGTTCTCTTTTTCTTTCCTTCTCTTTTATGGTTTCCATTTCTTTTTTTAGTTTCTTTACAATTCAATTCTTTTTCATATCAATTAGTTTTTCGTATATGTATTCTATGCTACTAATATACGTCTATACATATAAGTTTCCATTCGAGAATTATACATATATACACACACACACAAAATGTATTAAACTATAAATATATATTTCAAAAGCTTGTACATGGAACTATACATAAGCTAACAAAAGCTTGCACCATGTCCTTGGGATTACATTCAATCCAACTCTTCATCACGCCTGGGATCTAATTTTCCTTTATAGTAGTACTTTCCATTGCGATCTATGACCTGGTCAATAATAAATCCTGTCAATGCCTCTTGAATTGCTTTGATCTGTTCCGATCGTAGGACCCAATTCTTCTTCCATTTAAGCTTCGAATGAAAGAAAAAAAATATGAATATGTGATTAGTGTGTGTATATATATCAACACAATGGTAGGTGGTACCTTGTCATCTAATATGTTACTAGATCTTAGGATTATAATTGTCCATCAAATTGCTTCTCGCGGAAGGACCAAAAATATCACATGCTACTGTTTTTCTTTCCTGTGAAGTGGATCGTTAATCCTTTGCTCATATTGCTTTAGGAAAATGGCGCCACCACCACCACCACCATGTCGACTGTGCAAGTCAAGGTGCGCCAGCAGCCTTGCAACTAGCAAGCTGTTCGTCATCTACTTCCAGCCAAGTTTTCGTCATGCGGCGGTAAGAAATTAGATGAAATGTAACAACTATTTTATTTTTAGTGTTGGCATTACTGCATTGTGTCATTTTGCTTTTTTACACAGATCGTCCCATGCAATGTGAGGTTGAAATTCAACAAGCTGACAGGAGACACTGTGACATTTGAGGCTCCTGGGGGGTCGTACACTATGGAGGTCGAGAAAGGACGCAATATGTCGCAGATTGGAGGAGATGGATGGGCCCGTTTCCTCGCCCGCATGCGTCTTACTGGTGGTGAGTTGATCAGCTTCTCCTTCAGAGCAGGAAGACCCAAGCTGGCTGTCATTTATATCAACCTGGTGGAAGATGACGAAGATGATGAAGATCACGAAGATGATGAAGATAATGAGGACCCACTCGATGAAGATGATGAGAACCCACTTCATGAAGCCATCGTAACTCAAAGAATGAGGCTGAGCGAGGAGGAGGTGTGCAACCTATGGGACATAATTCCGCCACGTGATGACTTTGTCGGGGTGCCATTCGTGACCCGCTTGACAAGTACCATGGTCGATCGGCATGAACTGGTATGTTATACTGACTGTAGTAATTTGATGATATATATATATATATATATATATATATATGCTTTATTGTTATACTTACAAATGCAAATTATCCGATGATATGCTTAGTGAATACGATGATATGCCTAGTGTAGAGTCCAATGATATGCTTTGTGGAATCTAGTCGATGATATGCTTTAGTGTAGAGTCTGATCACATGCTTATTAGTGTAGAATCCAAGGAACTATTAATAGTGTAGATAATCCATATATACTTATTAGTAGAATTAATGCTTAATTAGTACAAATGTGTAGTACTGTGTCTTTTGATAGTGTAGAAATCTATACTTAATAGAAATATATTTGCAAGAGTATGTGCGAGACTATTTGTTAATTGATATGTTTTTCTTATTCAGAAATTGCCAAAGAAGCTATCTATGAGTTGTGGTATCGAGCCTGATGAAGAAGGCTCAGCTGGACTACGCCTTACCACAAGGGGCTCCGTCACCACCTGTACTTACCGCATGGACACAGACGGTCGCACACACTTAAACTTGGTTGGGTGGAAGAGATTCCTCGTTGGTAAGAATCTTTGTGTTGGACAGGCCATCCTAATTACTATCAGAAACACCCACCGCCCAGACTTG
Organism: Triticum aestivum; assembly: GCF_018294505.1. Taxonomy (NCBI): domain Eukaryota; kingdom Viridiplantae; phylum Streptophyta; class Magnoliopsida; order Poales; family Poaceae; genus Triticum; species Triticum aestivum. Next base: position 514,682,892 of record NC_057805.1, on the reverse strand, counting down.
AGGATGATGATCATCGTCGATATCATCTAGAACTACATATGTGTGTGTGGCTATATCATCTAGAACTACATATGATGATTATCGTCGATCTCATGTAGAACTACATATGATGATCGTCGTCGACATCATCTAGAACTACATATGATGATCGTCGTCGATATCACCTTGTACTGCTTGAGGATGCTTGTTGACTATATATGAAATTGTTATCTAGTACTCCCTCCGTTCCAAATTGTTAACTAATAGCAGTGTGTTCTGAAAAAGCGCTGCTGATATAGTCAATAGTAGTAGCGCGGGTACAGACCGCGCTACTACTAACAGGCTGTAGCGCCTTATTAGTAGCGCGGCTGCCCGCGCTGCTGATAGCCTCAAAACCCGCACTACTACTAGGGTTTTCCCTAGTAGTGGCAACTCATCATCAAACATGAGTCTCTGGCTCTCTGCTGGCTTGCAGGGATGCCTTCCTTCTCTTGAATCTTAGCCTTGACAGCATAGATCGTATCAGATCATATCACCTCAAGAGTAGGCGAGCCCCTTGGCGACGGCGAGCGTGATCTGATGCCCAAAGTGCTCATCTCCGCGCGAAACTGCTTCTCGCCTTGCCGGAGCCCCCCCTAGCTGCTTGACGGCAACGTCGGTGAAGTTCTTGGTCAGGGGCTGCAAGTCCCTGTGGTCATAGTTCGAGTGAATTGCAAAAAACATCGACAATGAAGGCCAGGGTTGCAAAAACCACACTTCTATGCAATTGTGTCAAAAATCACTAATTCTAAGGCTATTTTTTTGCAAAAAATGCTAGTTGCCCGATTTGCTCGATTTACGCTCGTTTATGACAGGTGGGACCTGCTAGACAGGGTGACATGGCAAAAAAAGACAATTCCATCTCGATGCATTTTTTTGCAAAAAGACCCCTGAAAAAAGCAATTGGACAAGGAGGAAAGGACATCGATCAAAAGGTATATTGCTCCATGATTGGATCCCTCATTTACCTTTGTGCATCTAGGCCTGATATTATGCTTAGTGTGTGCATGTTTGCAAGATTTCAAGCTAATCCGAAAGAATGTCATTTGACGGCCGTTAAGAGAATTTTTTGATATTTAGTGCACACTCCTAATCTTATCTTGTGGTATCCTAAAGACTCCACTTTTGAGTTACTTGGCTATTCCGATTCGAATTATATCGGTTGCAAAGTAAACCGAAAGAGTACTACTAGGACTTGCCAATTTATTGGCCGGTCTTTGGTGTCATGGAGCTCTGAGAATCAAAACTCCGTTGATTCGTCCACCGCCGAAGCCGAGTATGTGGTGGCTGGTGCATGTTGTGCCCAACTACTTTGGATGAAGCAAACTCTCAAAGCCTTTGGTTGTGAGCTAACCAAGATTCCTCTTTTGTGTGACAATAAGAGTGCCATTAAGTTGGCAAACAACCCCGTAAACCACTCTCGAACAAAGCACATAGACATCCAGCATCACTTTTGGAGAGACCATGAAGCCAAAAGAGATATCACAATTCATCATGTGAGCACCGAAAAGCAACTAGCCAATATCTTCACAAAGCCCTAGATGAGTCAAGATTTTGTGCTTTGAGGAGTGAGCTAAGTATCATTGATTCTTGTAACGTAGATTGATGTCTTGCACATACTTTGTTTGACCTAGCTAGGAGAAAGGATTTGTTAAATCATTGTGTGACACTTTCAAAATCTATTTTATAATTTTCACATGTGAATATTGCTTTGTGTTGTTTGATTGAAATCTAGTCAACTGTGAAAATATTAGTGTCCATCGTAATTTTGCCCCACATGGCATTGTGAGTGTGAGGTAGGAAGTTTTTTAGTTTTCCTGCACCGGAAGTCTCGGCTCGAGCCGGAAGTCCCGGCTCCCACCGGAAGTTCCGACGCAGATCTGGGCAGCACGTCTTTGATCGTGTTTTGACTGCACTTTTGACCTAGGATTAGAAAAACATTTTGACTGCAGCCCGACCCAGTCATTCTTCATCTCCCACCCGCCTGCCCTTGCATCCCCCCACCCCGCGCCGCCCCACAGCCGCCCCTACGCTCCCGAATCGCCCCGCACCATTGCTCGGCCACCGGGAGCTCTGATCCGCCACTCGAGGAAGCCCCGCCTCCACCATGCCCTCCGTCCTCCTTCTTGTGGTAGAACCTCCTAATCTAATGTCCTCCCAAGAGTATTTCTCTTCCATTAGGCACTAAGTACCCAAGAGAGTGCACTAAATCGTGTTGTTCCGTCGAGCACACCCCAAGGGAGAACTCAAAAATCCACATTTTTCCATCAGGATAATAAATGAGAGAATAATGGTTACAACTTCAAGTGAGTGTTACTGTCTAGTACGCATTTTAGTTTGCTTACTCCATGTTGAGTGTAGTTAATGAGGTATGCCCGTGTAAAACATGCAGCTTTCACTGGACAGTGCTGGTCAGCTATCCTGACAGAAGCAATGTTACTATTTGGACTCCTTGAGAAAAATGACAGAGGAGTACCAAGACATGTTAGATGTTCTTCAGAGGTAATTTCGGTCTCCCACTAAATGTTCTTCAGATGTTATTTATTTATTTATTTATTTCGGTCTTGACTAAAGTTCGTTTTGATAAACCTACGTGATTTGGACGTGCCATTACAGTTAATCAACCACAAAGTAAGTATTAGCTAGGCCCCCACATCTTTATTTCGTTCAATTCATTATTACCATGCTTGATTGTTTGATGAGTCATTTTTCTCGTAAAGTGGTGTCTGAGGCAAGGAACCGGTGAGCAACTTATGTGGATAGTACATTTGCGGGCACCTTATGAGTCAAAGTTACTCACTGAAACAAGTGAAGAAATACTCGAAATACGTATACACAAATTTATTACCATTGTGTTGATATATATACACACACTAATCACATATTCATATTTTTTTTCTTTCATTCAAAGCTTAAATGGAAGAAGAATTGGGTCCTACGATCGGAACAGATCAAAGCAATTCAAGAGGCATTGACAGGATTTATTATTGACCAGGTCATAGATCGCAATGGAAAGTACTACTATAAAGGAAAATTAGATCCCAGGCGTGATGAAGAGTTGGATTGAATGTAATCCCAAGGACATGGTGCAAGCTTTTGTTAGCTTATGTATAGTTCCATGTACAAGCTTTTGAAATATATATTTATAGTTTAATACTTTTTTGTGTGTGTATATATGTATAATTCTCGAATGGAAACTTATATGTATAGACGTATATTAGTAGCATAGAATACATATACGAAGAACTAATTGATATGAAAAAGAATTGAATTGTAAAGAAACTAAAAAAGAAATGGAAACCATAAAAGAGAAGGAAAGAAAAAGAAAACAAAAAAACATTTAGTACCGGTTGGTACGCGCCCGCACAGGGGAAAGGGCTCGAGACCCCTTCAGTCCCGGTTGGTATTACCAACCGAGACTTAAGATCCCCTTTCAGTCCTGGTTCCCTAACGCGGGACTAGGGGGTGAGGCTTTAGTCCCGGATTTGCAGAAGGGGCTCTCCAACCAGGACGAAAGGGGTTGTCCAACCGGGACTGTTGCGCCTTTCTGCACTGGTGTGACATGCCAATTTTGATGGCTCGACATGAGCTACGCAACAGAGAAATCCAATTTGCATTTGGAGAGGTGCTCCATTTCCTCCTGACATGCCAATTTCGATTGTCAATAATATATATTTGCACAAGGAAATACAAATTTATTTTGACCCGCAAGTCCACGACACAACATTAGTAAGCAGCCGGTAGGTATAGTACACCGAGCATACAATGTTATATAGTATTATTATTAGAGAGGGCTGGGAAGGATCGGATCATTGTTCTTGTTCAAGCGGGGATCATTGTCGGATCGGAACACTAGCAACAGCTTGAGTCTCAGTCTCAGAGGTGCAAACGCCTTGGCACCAGCATGCGTAATAGTGACAGAAGCCGTTACAGTTCTTGCTGCTTTCGTCAAGGGATACACGATTGCAGGCGTCGTCGTCTATGATTGCAATGCATATCCCTTTATAATTGCTGCTCGGGTGTTCGGCGTAAGTATATTTACCAACGGACGCCGACTCTGCATGGTTTAGAGCAAATTCCCTAGAGATTCCTCCCGCACAGCCTTGCTGAATTAGCTGCCAGAACTGTGACTGCAGAATGGATTTGGCCCAATGGAAATTAGCAGGTGTTAAAAGCTTGATGGTCATAAAATCAGCCCATTGAGCAGGGACAGAGATAGACTCCTGCTCATCAGAAACAGGTTGGAAGTATGTCCTCCAAGCAGTATCTCCCTCCTTGACTAGAGTGAGCATATATATATTGTTAACCAAAAAAAAAACTATCACTACCCAACAAGCAGATCCATCGGATTTGCTGCCAAGAATGCTAGGAGTATAAAAATTATGGGCAGCAGGTCACAAGTGTCGTATAGATGCCACATTATCGAGATCATTTAATACGTCCCTGCATGCGTGAGGTGGTTACTCCGTGCAATGAAAGAGCGGCAATTCCAGTTTGGCAGTGAAAAATACGCGCAACAGGTAGGCAATAGAGAGTTAATACGTCCCTGCATGCGTGAGGTGGGTACTTCGTACATGCCGTGCGCCGGTTAGGCTGGTCATAATGAGAGTATCATAGATAGTATCATGCATGCCAACTAGTCAAATTTGATGAGGTGGCATAGAATTAAATGAAGAAAGAGTGGGGTGAGTATCATATCATGATACCGTATCATATTAAATGTTGTGCTAATATGTGTCATGCATGACAATAAATTAAGTTATCTATGATACTAACACATGACACTATGCACTACGGGTGTGGTATCATACCCTAGTATCATATATATAATACTAGTATATGATACTCACCATTACGACCAACTTTAGTAAGGTTGAGTTAATACATCATCCTGTAGTGACGTCTCTCGCGCCTTGTAAAACAGTATTGAGAGAGTATATGGATTGGCTGAGAGATAGGTTGTAAAGATTCATACAACTAGCAGCCGGCTATATTATTAGCCTTACTCTGACTGAAACAAGAGATTGGATGTCATACATTTATTGCTTGCCTAGACGATCGTCCGTGTCCTCCGGACCTCCCAAGAAGATGAAGGATGGAGCGAGAGAATCGATCACGATGACCCAGCAAAAGGCAGGTGAATAATAGAGTACTCCCTCTGTCCTTAAATATTTGTCGTTAGTTTGACTAGATTTGTAGAAAAATATTAGCAGTATTTTTATCTCCAAATAAATTTATCATTAAAATAGATTCAACAATCTACCCAATGATATTAATTATGTATCATAAATATTAAAAAAATTGGGTTAAATTATTTCTGCACTGGTGTGACATGCCAATTTTGATCATCAACAATATTTGCCCAAGAAAATACAAATTTATTTTGACCCACAAGTCCACCGCACAACATAAGTAAACAGCCGGTAGGTACACCGAGTATACAATGTTTTATATTATTATTAGACGATGGCTGGGAAGGATCGGATCATTGTTCAGGCGGGGATCATTGTATCATTGCCGGATCGGAGCACTGGCAACAGCCTCAGACTCAGAGGTGCATCTGGTTATGCACCAGCATTGTAAAAAGTCACATTCGCCACCAGAGTTGTCGCTGCTTTCGTGTACGCATACACGATTGCAAGCGTGGTCATGTATCAATCCAATGCATATCCCTTTATAATTGCCGCTCTGATGTTCGTCACCGCAGTGATATTTCCCAGCGAACGCCGACTCTGCATGGTTCAGATCCAGGCATGGACATTTTTATGCAACAAATGTCGAAGGCGCATCAAACAACTTTTAGCAAAAGATTAATCAAATGACATCGCTGCTTGCAACATGTAGTTCATGCATGTGCACACATACATACCACCAGCTTCCATGACGATGGGTAGGAGGAGGACGACTAGGAGGACGGCAGAGAGATTCATTTGTGAAGGCACCATTGCTTCTTATACGGTGGAAGTTAGTACGTTGAAGAAGACTGAGCGAGCAAATTTGTTGCAACCGAGTTTGGAGAAGTCTGCCAATCACTTGACTAAGAGTGAGCATATATATAGTCTTAACAAAAAAAACTATCACTACCCAACGGGCAGATCCATCGGATTTGCTGTTCGGAGAAAGCAACTCTAAAACTTATGGGCAGCAGGTCACAGGCGACGTACTATTTGGGCGTGCTTCAGCTAGTTCACCTGCCATTTGCTCGATCTTCATGATGATCCTCGCATTTTAGGCAGCTAGTTCAGACTAATAGTATAGTCCAACTCTGCGGAGCTTTTCTCGAGGGCGTGCTTCAGCCAGTTATGCTTCTGCGGCGGCAAACACTAGGAGAATAATAATCCGTGCTTTTAATTAATTCCCAAATGGAAATAGTGATAGATGCCTGTCCCCGGGCTGACGGAGGATTGTAGGTGAATATATATATCGTGTAGTATATATAATCTCCTGTACTGTAATTTTTAGGCATGCTATGAATTAATTACCAAACATTCTTGTGACACCTTCGCGAGTCTTCTGGAAGCAGGAAAGCATTGTATCTTCAAACTCTTGCTTGCGCCGGCGCTGAGCGTCTTCAAATTCTTGCAAACGTTGCTCATACTTCTGACGATATTCTTCTGACAACTCATCTAATGTGGGTTTGATGATGTTGCCGGAGTTGAGTTCGGCCTTGTCGTCAGACATGATAGCCGATTGACTCGATTCCCCAGCGGAGTCGCCAAATTGTGTTGACGGCAAAATCGTTTGCACGGCAACACAACAGATCAACAATCTGGCTGGTCTTTTCTTTTGCTGTCTTTTGCTGTATGAGGAACAGAACGGCCTTGTTCTTACCGATCTCAAAGAAAACTTGATTCTTCTGGACGATTCTTCAACCGATCAACGGCAAACGGAACCTAAGCGACGTCTAGGTCCCGTTTTCTGGGTGCAGCAGCGTAGGATCGACCTACTGCCACGGCGATCTCTGAACTTGCAGGCAAGAACAGAGAAGTCGAAGGGGAAAAAAGTATTAGTCTGATTGATCCATTTGTCTCGCTTCAAATTATTAATTTCTTGGTGAGGTTTTGGAGCAGCTAAGTTTCTCCTCTACATACTTGCACATGTCTACATGTTGTAAACCTCTCCTCGGTTTACCACTCATCCAGTCAACTGCTCGGTAGCAAGAGCATGGTGAGTTCATCCTTGATTACATCAAAAGAGAGATATTAAACCCATATATTTTAATTTGACAATTTTTAGAAAAGATCTTGTTGATTTGGCTTTTGTTGTAAAAAGAAAGGCTAGAGCACTTTGAGTTTCTCAGTATTACTAAATTGTTGCAAAAAGCTTTGGTCAATGAAAGCCGAAGTAATATTGGAGAATCTCATAAGAAATATTATCCTAAACTGTAAACAGTAAACAATCGGTCAGTTGCTATTTAGCCATTGTTGGAGCTAAACAGCCACTTAAACAGGCAAAATAATGGCCAATTTAAATGGGATAAACAACTAATTAAATGGAAACAACGTACTATCGTGTAATTTAAATAGTATGTAAATGGACTAAACAACTATTTAGGCTAACAGTGCTCATAAGTCACATTATGCTAACATGTATGCTAGTGACTAATCTGATAGCCCGGACCATGAAACTAAAGATTGTTTTATTGCTGAATTTTTATGGTCAACACAAGCCAAATCAGTTGCTTACTCTTCCCTCAAGCCGATTCACAAGAATTGGCAAGAGGAAATAGAATTTACATTTCATGTATCCAAGTGCGATCAATTTTATGAGAGATTGAAAAAACAGACACATAAAAATATTGTCGCATCCTTTACCGCTCCTCAATGAATTGAAGCACCATGCATATTGTGAATGGTATAATTTTGCTTCTTATACTACTAATAATTGCCATGACTTTTGGCAGTAAGTCCAATCAGCCATTAATGAAGGATGATAATTGGGTCTTTGAGGGATCTAAATCGGTACATTGTCCTACCTAGTCAATACTTTGGAATTGAAGAATCTTGTTGCCTTGGTTTGGTCCAATCAAGCCGAATCTACTGCTGGAAAGGATTAAGTGTAATTTAATCCTTTGCTTGAGGGTGGAAAAATCTGGCCAATCAAATCAATTCCCCAGCCCCAAAACGGCCATGGCTTGATTATTGGGTTCATGGATTTCTGAATATTACCAAAACGTTGACAGTCTTGGCACCCCTTGTAATATTCAAAACAGTCCTCCAATATTATTGGCCAAAAATATCCAATTCTGCAAATGATCCATTTTATCTTACAAGCCGATTGATGAGCTCCACATATCCCTTCATGCACTTCGCCCATCAACACCTTAGCTTCTTCTTGATTCAGGCATTTGACAATGCCCCATCGATTGTTTTGTAGTACAGCTGATCATCCAGTAAAACATACTTAGTCGATTTATACCTTAGTTTTCTGGTAACTTTCTGTGACGGATTCCTAAGGTAGTCGGCTTTTTCAACTCTCCAGTCACTATTCGAGGTTTCATTACTCAAGATTTCTTGAATCACTCGATAACCTGAAGCACTTTGAGCCAAACGGTTAGCTTCCTGAGACCTGCCCCCGCGTCGTCCTCCTGGGCGACTCGGGTGGCGACTAGGGTTCCACCCGCGCCGCCACCCCCTTTTCCCCGCTCTCCCTCGTTGCCACCTGAGGGTCTCGCCCGGAATTTGCCCGCGGACGCCGGGGAAGGTGGCGGCGAGGCCTCTGACGCTTCGTCCGTGGCGGAGGTCTTCGGATCTGGGGCCGTGGCCCTGTTTGGCAAGGCAGCGGCGTCCTCTCGGCTGGCGCCGGCTGCGGGTGCTTCTTGCCGGATTGCTCGACCACGCGGGTGGTGAGCCGCCGGCGGGGGCTGGCTGCGGCGCGGAGTTTTCCCCTCCTCGCCGGATCTGAGGTCTGGCTCCCTCGTCCTTGACTCCCTCTGCACCGCCGTCCCCTGCTGCTTGCGTCTCGTGCGCCGGATCTGGAGCTGATGTGTGCTCGCTGGTGAGGCTTGGGACTACGGGAAACCGTTTGGTTGGCTTGTCCAGCCCGGCGGCAGCGACGCCTTTGGCGCCGTTCTTCCTCCCTGGAGGTGCCGCCGAGGTCCTCCCCTCTCCACCCTCGTTCCCCCTCCCGGGTGAAAGCCCAAAATCCGGCTAGGATTGGCGGCAACGGCATGTTTCGTGTCGTGCTCCTCCTTGGAGGTGCCGCCTGGGGAGGGCTCGTGTTCAGGTGAGGTGTGTCAAAGGTCCGAGCTTTGGGCGGCTCTGGTTGTCTGGCGGCGGCGGTTTCGTCGGGATTCGCATGGCCGGCATTGTCCCCGTTCCCCTCAAGGGTGGTGGCCACTGGTTGTGGCGTGTTTGGCTCAAGGCTGGCGGTACGGCGCCTTCGATCCGGCGATAGGGGATGGGGTTCCCCTTCCCAGCATTAGCAACTCGGCCCCGGTTGTGGGCTCCCGGTTCTCTTCTTCAACGGCCGACGGATCTTGCTCCTCGACGTTCTGCGGTCTTCCTTGATGTCCTTGCTGCCTTTCTTCGGCAGCTGCTCCTGGTGGCTTTCCGGCAGTCTACTGGTGTCCTTGGTTGCGGCGGTACAGTGGATGTTGTGTGCTCATTGTTCATGGTGTTGTGCTCTGCGGTTGCTCCTGGCCCCGAGGTTGCCATCGCTTCTACTCTAGGGTGAGCGCTTCTCAGGTCTGCTGGTTCGATGCCTTTCGATCCAAGGCGAGAGGGAAGGGTCCCTCTGCGGCGCGAGAGGAGGAAGACGCCTGGTTTTCTTCATCCTGCGAGTCAGCCCAGCTCATGCCCACACTCTGTTCTAGCAGGTCTTCATCCTGCTGTGCCTGTCGCTACCTTTGTTATCAGTTTTGCTGCTGTCTTCGGCTAGTACAAGCAATGGGCTCGGTTGTATTTTCCTTTCGTGCTTGTGCGCTGCGTTGAGTTGTAAGCTTCCTATAGTGCTCCCTTGTATCGTTGGGCCGGTGTGGTTTGCTGTATGTTTGTAATTCCTGTCCGGTTGATGGCTTTGTTAATTCAAAGTCGGGCTCTTCGCGAGCCTTCGTTCTAAAAAATAATAATAATAACGGTTAGCTTCTTGATTCTGTGCTCTTGGAATATGTTGAAATGAGACATGAGGAAATTCCTTGAGCAACCTTTGGCACTCGTCATAATATCTTCTCAAAGTATCTTCTTTGCACTCATGCTCGGGTGGGCCGGACTAAAAACATGTGAGCGAGCGGTTTTAGCGTGCGGTTTTAGGAAAGTCCTACCTATAGTTGGGATTAGTTTTATTGGTTTTAGCAACCTATCCGCCCGGTTTTGGGAAGATTTAGCGAGGTTGTTCTTTTTTCTGTCCTTTCCTTTATAGGTTTTCATCTGTTGGTTTTCCTTTGATTTCTTTCATGACTATTTTTTCTTGTTTGTTTTCTATTTTTTTAATATAATTTGAACATTTTTGTCTACATGCTGAACAAGTTTAGATGCACGTTGCACATTTATTAATACACAGTGAACATTTGTAAACACAAGTTGAAATTTTTTCACGAATGTCATTAAAAAAATTAGACATACGACAATTTCTTAAGAGTTTATGAACATTTTTTCAAATGTCACACACATTTTTATATGTTACGAACATTTTTAAAAATCTGTGAGATTTTTTTCATTTAAGTAACATTTTTCTAAAATGTCAAGAACATGTTTTTAAATGTGTGAATAATTTTATGAACGAAATGATCATTTTCTAGAAATTACAAAAATAATAATTTATATTATCATGAGCATTTTTTAAGTATGTGAAAATTTTCATAAATGCTGTGAACATTTTTTATTTCTTATGAACATTTTCTGTATGTCAGAAATATGTTTTAAACATTGTACAAAAAATAGTCCTGCAAATATAGATTTTTTGAAGCATTTCAGAGCATATATGAATAAGTGGAAAGTGTGTAAAGGCTGCACCAACTATCGCTGCACTACCATGAGCATACACTGTAGAACTGGGCTTGGCCAGTGATCGATGTAGTTGTAGGCGAGACTGACCGATTACTCTCAATAGGCGCGAGTCATAGACCCGCACATCAAATAGGAGGGCCCGTGCCAATGGCTAAGCCGGTCCGGCCGAGCTGACGCACATGCTTCACCGCCCCCCCCCCCCCCCCCCCCCTCCCAAAAAAAACCACAACCACCCACCTATTGCGCCGGCCCATTGCCATCGCACTCTAGCAATTAATTTTGTTTTTCTAGCATTTTGTTTTTACTTTTAGACAGTTTTTTTCAGGATTTAAAAAACTATTCTTTTTAAAAAGTATTTTTTTAAACAATGAATTTTCTTAAAGCGTCTAAAGTAATTTATGAAATTTCCAAACATTTAAAAACATAGATGTATCATGAAAAACATGATTACTTTTTATTTCCTAACATTTTTCGAATTTCTAGAAAAAAATTAACGGAAATATCTTTAAAATTTGGAAAATTTCAAAATAAATAAATAAATATGCAATAAAAGAAAAAACGAAAATAAAAAACCCATATATGAAAAACAAACATAAACAAAAAATCTAGGACAAACCTTTGTACCGGTCATGAACCTTCTAGAAGGTAACCAAAACCGGGATCCGTGCAACCTGAATGGGACGGCCCAAAATACATTGCTAGGTGTGAGTCGTTTGTTTGTCCAACAACTTGACGGATCAAGCGTCAGTTAGGAAATACCTTGCCAATGAGTAACTATTGTATGCGCCGAATAGATGGCAAAACGCCCGCATAGGCTCTAGCGCTCGATCGCTGGACTTGGCTCGCACTCTCGCATAGTTTTGTTTTTCTTCCACTTGGACGGAAAAAAACGTAGATCTCAGACCAGTAGAAAACAAATGCTAGCCACGCTAGGAAAAATTGGCTATCAATTTTGTTGGAAGATATACAAATGGAATGATTTAAGAAATGTTGTTGAATTGGAAAAACTGTTCATTAATTTCAAAATAGTCCCAAATTTTATAAAAGGTGTTCACTTGTTAGTTTTTAATGAAATTAATGTTTCTAAATTCTAGAAAATGTTGATAATTTCAAAGGTGTCCATGAATGTAATAAATATAAATGCATATGAAACAAAAATAATAAATTTTTAAAGTTTTATCAAAATTAATGCCCGCAAATTTGAAGACTATTTAAAAAAATAAAAAATTCTCAAGAGAAATGTTCATGGATTTTAAAAGCATTGATGAATTTTAAAATGCGTTCGCGCATTTAAAAAATGGCATGATTTGAAAATATAAAAAATTGTAGAAAATAAAAAGGAGAGGTAAAAACAAAAAAGTAAAACAGAAAAAACGAACAACAGAAGAAAAAAAACAGAAAACAAAACAGCCGAAAGAAACCAGTAAAAGCGGCAGGAAAAACACAAAAATAAAGAAAGAAAATGGAACAAAAAATAATGGACGGAACCTTGTAAAAATAGAAACCAATTTGCTCCAGCTGATCCTTCTAGTTAGGCAGGCCTACGAGGCCCTCTACCCTCCGCAAGCTTTGAACCGGACATGCATTATTCCACGCAATGGGCGAGGATTACAAAATTCCTATCGCACGAGTCCCTCTAGCTCATTGGTTGAAATAGGTTGGTACCTGGCAAGCACATTGTTAGGCTAGCCAAACATGTTAGGCCTAAAATAACTTATTTTTAAATTTATTTATGTTCTTTTGTTTTTATATAAGAACTATATAGTATCAAAAAATATTGCTAATGTTTATTGAAATATCAAGAAAATGTTTCAAAAATTGTAAAGCTTATTTGCAAAAATATATTCTTACAATTAAACGAGGTGGTCATGTATTAAAAAAATGATGTCATCCTGTATACCTAAGAGTTTGATCCCCGTTACTTCTAATTATCTCAACATGCATGCTTTCACACCATCAAAACTGTTGTAGCCGTTAGATTTACTAGCTAGATCCGCTAGGATCCGTAGGATCTACACATAAGAATTATCTACCATGCCACATGCATTAGTGGATTCTAATTGGATTTTAAATCACATTAGATTTAATTGTGACACAACTCACTATCTATTTTTCATAGCCATGCAACCATGCCACATCAACATGCAATGCATGTATGTTACAAGTTATATTTTTTACATTAGCTTATCCATGCAGCACTACCACATCATCAGTTCATTCATGTAAGTCATCGATTATTTTTTTGCATTACATTTTGTGCTCTCATAGACACGGTATATGTGTTGGGCATTTGGAGCATACCTATATAACTTATCCTTTAATTCTTTTTAGAAACAATACTCTTTTTCTCTATTGTTGCCACAATTCACTACTTATTTTTCCCAGGCATACAATGATGCCACATCAGCAAGCCATCAATGTAAGTTATACATTATACTCCTTTTTTGTATATCCATGCAAGTAAGTTATACTCCTTTTTGAACCCCTGAATGTTTTTCCATAATACATTAATATTTAATCCTTTTTGAACCCCTGAATGTTTTTTAAACATGAAAACTTTTCCTAACTATTTGAAGTCCTCTTTAATATATGAACATTTCCCCCTAAATCTGTGAGTATTTTTATAACTTGAGACGAATATTTTTTTCCAATATATGATTATTGTTATTTTTGCGGCATATATTTTTATATACATTAATAGTATTTACTAAAAAATATTAACAACAAAATTCAGAAGTAATAAATAAAATTTCTGTAGTCATTGGGCTGGCCCGTATAGCTAGTCTTGAGTGTTATAGGACCTATTTCATGCACTAAACGCTGAATGTGAGCTCCCCGCTTTGTGTGTGATTTCGCTTAAGGGCCAGTAGGTGGGCCTACTACTGGAGCTGGCCATAATTAGGTTTTCTTTACGTCTAGACATATCTCAAGATAAACTAAAAGTGATTCGTCAAAACATTGATAATCCCTGGATATTTGTTGCACTACTCATAACGAATCACCAAAAGCCTCAATATGTATAGCACCTATAGCAAATAAAATATTCAATCCGAATAACAATGCATATTCGGCTTTGATTAATCATGCATAAAAATATTCTAAGCGGCATGAGGCTTAAAAATGGTACCATAAAGAAATATATAAACAACACCAACACTTTGGCCATTGCTACGAATTGAACCATCAAAACATAATCTCCATAGTACTAGAAAGACAAGGCTAATATCAACATTATGCATGTCATTAATACGATGTTCAGTAATAAAATCAGCTATGGTTTGGCCTCTTATAGATCTCAAAGATGCATAAGCCAAATCATATCCAAACAAAGTATAAGCCCACTAGCCAATTCTGCAACTATGAATTGGCCTATGCAGCATATATTCAATGACATCGGTCATGATGTCTCAACTCCATTTAATCATAATATAGGCATCAATATAAGTTTCCATGAGCACGTACCTTCACTACTAGGAAAAGGGCTAAAGATAATATGGACACTAATGGCGCACCACACATGTGGTGCGCCACTACTATATACTAATGGCGCACCATGTGTTGGTGCGCCATTAGTGTCCAAATACTAATGGTGCACCACATCCACGGTGCGCCACTAGTAATTTTTTTTTTTCAAAATTACTAATGGCGCACCAGAGGACAGTGCGCCATTACTAGTTCAACTATATTAGTAAAAAAATACTAGTGGCGTGCTACTAGTGGCGCACCAGTAGTGCGCCATTAGTAGGCAAAACTGGTGCGCCACTAGTAGGCCTTTTCCTAGTAGTGCTTGTCTCACTCTCCAATCGAACTAAGGACGATGTTAGAGTACTACACCGGCCATGCATTGACATAATCTTAGGACGATAGATAAATATCGGCCATTACCATGTAAACTTCATTCAAAGCACATATAGTCGAAATAAACAAATGAAATGACAAATCAAGTATTTCTACTCTTTGGATCAGCAACAAACTTGTAGCTAATCAAATATATAGTGATTTGGCAATACCCTTTCATGATGTAAGAAATTATATTGCAACCATGCATCATTATAAGCCCATTGAGGGTAACCAATCATACCTGATGACGAATTTCATGGAATAGACATTAATGGCATAGTTGAAGAATATGGATAATGTGTGGGCCGAAGATGTTGAAACCTTCGGCTTGGTCCTTCATAGTTTTCACTCTTTTCCCTCTTCACCTTTGCTGCACTTCTTGTAATGGAAGCTTGCACATAATTCTTATTTTGAGTACTTCCTTTGGGAACCCATGCCATGTTCCTTCCTTCAAGTTCTTGTGCACTAAGTTTTTGTAATTTCTTCTTTTGCCAATATGATAAGCCGAGTGGGCATTTCAACTGTGATTCTGTTTTGACCAATGGCAATTCTTTTTTGGCTTTGTGCACCCTCAACTTCTTTTCTTCAGATTTGGCAATTTTATTTTTAACAATTGATTGCTCCACTTCTTTGCCTTTTGTAGCCAATGTCAACACTTTAATTGGCTCTTTGTTATTTGATACCAAATCTGAAGTAGCACACTTACGACCATCTTTCCTGACCCGGTATACTTGCTTGACCACCTCTTTCTTTGTCCATGGGGTCCGGACCGATTCCTTATGATTGAAACGGTCTTTGACATGTGATTATTTGTGAGATGGTCTAAAATAAGATGAAGAATGTGCCCTTGTATCATACCTGTCCCATGATGGATATGGATCTATATGAGTATAGGGAGGCATCCACGGCATTGGCATTGGCGGCCCAAAATAAGGATATGAATATGTTGCATTAAAATTCTCACTTTGCCAATACCAATCCTCATATCTGCGCCTTGGGGTTGATCTTGGTTTCTTTGCATGATTTGGCCGATAAGCATTCGTCTCTTCACTCTTCTTATGATATTTATCCAATAGTTCAGCGAAGGTGATTTTTGATCTCTTACACTTGCGCTTATTTCGGCCTTTGTTTTCTTTTGGTTTGCTTTCATCGATCATTGGATTTTCTTGCTGCCCCCTAGTCCTTGGCGTCTCCATTGTAGCTTCGATGGAATTCTCGCCCTCAAGATTATGTTCATTATGCTCTTCAACAACTTCTTTACTTGAAAGCTTGATCCTATCACCTGCAGTTTTTACCTTCTCTTTAAATGGATCGGCTTGAAGCAGCCGATGCAAAAACTTTCTGCCATCGGGACCAATCGGAATAGATTGGTCATCTCTTCGTGTCTCAACAAATTTTAATCGTCCTTTATCAATGGTCGATTTAACTATTTGAAGAAACATGTTGCAATCCTCAAAATTATGCTTGGACGAATCATGCGACTTACAATACATTTGTCCCAGGATAGATGGCTCAACATGGTGATCAAGAATTCTAATATAATTATTTCTCAACAACAAATCAAATATTTGATCACACATGCTTGAATTGAAGCTGGCCATAATTAGGTTTTTCTTTTGTTTTTATCTTTTGAAACTTTTGTACTTTTATTTTATTTCATCTTTATTTTTTATTCTTATTTATTTTTTGTAAATACATATGACTTGCCTATTTTTTGGATGCATGAATATAATTTGAGGTAACTCAACATTTTATTTAAAGTCATAAACTTCTATTTTCAAATAGATGAACACATTTTTCTACAATATGCAAACACTTTTCTTGTTAAACTTGTGCATAGCAATCTTTTAAATACAAATACATATTATTTTTTAAATTCTAAAAAATGTAGTACATTGTATATGTTAATGGGCCAGGTTAGTGCCCGCTCCACCTACAAAGTTGATGCGATAGAGCACATGTTCTTTGCTTAAGACGGAGAATGTGAGCACTCATGACGTGCTTCAGAAATGCATTTCTCCCTTCACAACAAAGAAATCCATAGAAAGATGAATTTGCCTCTTCTAGTAAATGGAAATTCTGTTTCAAATTATGTGAAATGCATTCTAGTATAAGAAAATGTGATATATTTTAATAAAATTTCATATGGACATGATGTAACATAATATAAGATGACCAAATCAACATCCGGGTCAACAGGCGCCGACCGATCCCCTCCCTCCAAGCCGAAGCCAGGAAACACCGGCGCCACGAGCGGCAGCTCCACGGCCGCCGCCGCACGCCCTACCTCGCCATGCTACCCATCCTGCCAGATCTGGGGCCGATCTGCGTGCCACGCACCAAGGCGCACGCCCCGCAACCAGTCGGAGAAGGGCCCCTCCACTGCCTTCCCCGGAGCCATCCGGACTTTGCCGGAGGGCCCCTCAGCGGCGGCGAAGGGAGAAAGGTGCGGCGATGGAGGAAGGTACAACGGGGGAGGGGGTGGCGGTGGAGGAAGGATCCAACGGCGTTGTTGGTTGGCGGCAATGCTTGGACGCGAGTCGCTTGGTCATGGTAGCTAGGTTAGTTACCCCTTCCATATGTGTTTTTTTTTCTTTCTAGAATCTTTTCTGCCAATCAGGAGCAGGGAGTTCCCGCATTACATTATGAGAAGAGTTGTCCAATTCATTTTGGAAAACCATGGGAAAACCCAAACAAGAACAACAGGGAGGCTTAGTTACCGGGCCTCGAGCACCGCATGTTACCAAGTTGAGGCAAGAAACATAACATCTACTCAAAATACACTAAAGAAGGCTGCAAGATGTCCAACACCATGTCATCATCATCACTCACTGCGCAGGACCTTTTATTCGGCGACCCACGCGCTGGAAACCAGTCGCGCACGCACCCCTCTCCCCTTCGCGCCGTTCTGGGCCGGCCCATGTGTCGGCAGGACACCCCCTATTTTTCTTTTCCTTTTGTTTTTTCTTGGCTTTTTCAATAATTCGGTGCCTCAAAAAGTACAAAAAAATTAAAAATGAGAATTTTATTAAAAAATGTTCACGATTTCAAAAAAATATGCTCCTGAATTCAAAAATTGTTCATGAATTAAAAAATTCTTCATGATTTCAAAAAATGTTTATGATTTCAAAAAATAGTTGCAAAGTCAAAGAATATTCACGGTTTAAGAGAATGTTCATAAATTAAAAGATGTTCATGATTTTTAAAAATTGTTCAGGAATTTGTACAAATGTTCACGATTTAACAGAATGTTCAGGAATTTGTACAAATGTTCATGATTTCGAAAAATTGTTAGTGAATTTTAAAAATGTTCATGATTTCAAAACATGTTTAGGATTTAAAAGAATGTTCGCAAATTTGTGATTTCTTTATCATTTTCAAAATATGTTGGTGAATTTAAAAATGTTTATAATTTCAGAAAACGTTCATGAATTTGATAGATTTTCGTAAAATGAAAAAAATAGAATAAAAAGGAAAAAAATAAAAAATAAAAAAATGTAAAATGAAACAGAAAAGGGAACCTAAAGGAAAATGAAAAAAAAGAAAGAAACCAAAAAAAGCGGTTGGGATGTAACACGGAAATGGGCCGGGCCATACAAAAACCAAAATAGGATTCCCCCCATCGCGCCTGGAAACTGGCGACTCTGACCCCGGCTATAGCTTCCGAAGTGCCAAACCCCATAATGGCACTGCATGTCTTCCCTCCTTGATAATCCCACGTGACATCTCATTGGGACTGCCCATGTTTTCTGATCCACGTACGGTTGCCTGAACAAGATTTCACTCTCCTTGGTTAATATAGTCAACATTACAGATTTGGAGCTTCATCGAAATGTTACCGTGCCAAGACACAGAGCCCCGTCGAGGAATTCTGCCACCACGATCCACTCAAAGAATGCTTGTACGTAAAATGGGCACCCAAGACAAATGAGAACCAGCAGAAGAGGACATGCAGTGCAAAAAAAATCATATATGTGTGGAACATGATTGTGGCTCAAGGTGTCGAATGCAGCAGCGTACGGGGTCACTTCAGTGAAGAAGACAGTAAGGAGTTGCCCTTCATTTTTAACAAGGTGATTTCCCTAATCAAGCAATGCTTTATTTTTACTCTCTTTTCTTTACTCGTGTAAAACTTTTGCCTCTCCGATCCTGACTAATAAAAAGAAAGGAGCTTAGTAACTGGCATCTGGTTTGACATGGCATCGTAATTGGTCAGTCCCACTCCCATATGCCATCCTCTGTAGAAAATTATAGGATGGATAAATATTTGTGTTGTTGTATTGATCTGACCCTCGTAGGGGTATATAAACGTGCTGGAGTCGCGCGGCTGTAGTTGACGGCGGTCGTCGATGCAGATCGGGTCAAGCTCGTGACACCCTCCTGGTGTACGCGTTGTCGCGCATGGGACCTCGCCGGCCTGGTGCATGTCCCTCCTGTTGTGCACACGCGCTAGATGCGCACGGAGGGACCCGGCTGGATTCTTGTAGACGCTTGTGGCTTTGCTTTCCTCCGTTGGTGCATGCATGCACCGCGAATCGAAGTAGCTTGGAGGCTGGGGCCTTGGGCTGATTGTGCGGGTCGATGAGGTCGCTCGATGGAGGAGAGACGTGGAGGCGAGAGTCCCGGCCGTCGACGCACTCGTACGCGCGGCTGGCTGCCGACCGCCCGTGGTGTTGATGTAGATTGGATCGGGAAGGTGTCAGCCATGGGCTTACGCGCACGGCCGGAGGAAGAGGAGCGGCTGCTTGCATGCATGCGCGCGGCTTTAGAGCTCGGAGAACTTTTCACTCGAATCGCCTCCGCGCGCAACAATGGATCTGTAGTAGGACTTGAGGGTCCGATCAAGTTTATTGATGGCCGAGAAAATCAAACCTAGATTGGAATTTGAAATTTGTAGCTAAGCTAATCTAAAGAACTGATCTAATCTTTGATCGATTGGGTGCCGCGTTCCCGGGGAGAGGAGATTGATTCTCCCTGGGGACGGCGCGCTGCGGAAGAAGGGGAAGGTCCTAGGATCGGCGCCATTGGACAAACCGCTCTAATACCATGTAGAAAATTATTGGATGGATGAATATTTGTGTTGTTGTATTGATCTGACCCTCATAGAGGTATATATAGAGTATAATATGAGGAGAGAGACTTAGAGTAGAGGGCAAGTTCTACATGGTTTAACGTATCCCTCTCTCTAATTCCTAATCTCTAACTAAATATAATTATACTTCTAACACCCCCGATAAGCCTAGCTAGTTCCTAGTTTGGGATTAGATTAGCTGGTAAGTAAGTTAGTTGGTTGAGCTTTGCATCCGACTGCGCCAGAGGCATCCTTAGGCGGAGGCGGCATGCATGGCAAAGAAAGGTGAGCCGGCCTGATACACACTTGTGTCCACTTTGTTTTTGCAGATAAGCAGCCCATCATGTACCTCAGCCTCAGGGGATGAGCTGCTGATCGGATTGGACCATCCTGCACGGCTCGTCTTTCCGCGAAACCACACAGGCTTGTCCTCGATTAACATTGTCAACGTCACCAATTACTATGTTGGTTTTCGTCTATTTATTAAGCCTGGAAAAAATGCGGCCATGACCTACCATATGTTTACTGAAGTACGAATTTTGGCGCCACGGTCTGATCAAAGACTCGTCGTAGCAAGGCTAATAAATGAAAAGGAAACAGAAGATACAACATACAACGACGACAAGCTCTTTATATGGAAGAGACTGGACTTTCAGCTCCCGGGTGCAGGCGCACCCTCTTGAACAGTAAATTCAAAACGATATGAAAAAATAGTCGAAAAAATCTGAAACTTTGAGGGATGAAGTCTGATCAAACATTTAACGTTCATGCAAAGTTTTAGCATCAAAAAACATTTGTGGAGCCCTCACAAAAAAAATCAGTGTTCAAAGTTATGTGTACTTTTGAGCAGTAATTTTGTTTTTTTCCGGTGAGGGCTCCTCGAGTGTTATTTCTGGCCGAAAATTCGCAAGAAGATCAAATGTTTGATCATATTTGATCCCCCAAAATTTCAGAATTTTTTGAATTTTTTTTCATATTGTTTTGAAGCTACTGTTCATGAGGGTGTCCCTGCACCCGGGAGCTATCACACCTTTCCCTTATATGGAATGCCATTGTCAGTGAAGGCGTCAAAGTCAGCGACCTTCGTTGTTCCTGTCTCTGCAGATAGAGCAGAGTATGGAGTTGCCCTTAATATTTGATAAGGTAAGTTGAGATCTAACTAAGTTGTCTAATTAACTACAGAACACATTACTCTTACTCTTTTTTTCCTTCTTGTACCATTGCTCGGAGTTGGCGCCTATGAATGAAACTGATCGCCTGTTTCTTTTGTCCCCAATTAATCTGGCGGCCTGTTGATCTCCTCCACGTGCGGCAGCATCGACTTGACCCTCGCTTTCGTGTGCTACTAGCAACCCAGCAGTGACCCTGGAGCGGGGAAGAGATAAGATGAATGCATGTCAACGAGGCTTGGATCGATGTGGAAAGCTAACGGAACGAGGAATCCGACGGTGTGGTGCGGGTGAGGAGGGGATTCGGGTTTCTCTGGGACGAGCGAGCATCCATCCATGGCGGCTGGGGAGACGATCGAGAGGGTTTGGGGCCGGCAGTGCAAGTGGAAGCGTGGCCAAATAAATACTGGACCCTCCTTTGACTCCTCCTTGACCGTCTCTCTCTCTCTCTCTCTCTCTCTCTCTCTCTCTCTCTCTCTCTCTCTCTATTCCTTTCCTTTTCTTTTTCTCTTGGTACTATAAGAAATGACGAATTTGCCATTAATTTATTCACTTCCCATAATTTGCAATCCCCTTTTGACCCCCTGACTGCATCTTTGATTTTTTTCGATCCTTTTTCTTTCTTCTTTTGATTTCTTTTTTCTGTTTTCGTTGCTTTTCTTTGTCTATCTTTTGTCCATATGAATAAATGTTAATCACGATTTTTAAAAATATTAAGCATGTATATAAAAATGTTGATCATGTTTTGAAAAATGTTAAACATGTATATACAAACGTTCATCATGTATACAAATAACGTACAGCATAGATTAAATAAAAGTAACACAGTATAACATAATTTTATTAATGTTAATTTAATAATTTAAAAATGTTAAAAATTTATATACAAATGTTCCTGATGTACACACAAATGTAAACTGTGTGAAAGAAAATGTTTAATTGCATTAAATACATTTTTAAATCATGAAAATATATTTATACATGTTTAACATTTCAAAAAATATGATCAACATTTGTTTAGACATATTTAAAAAATTTAAATACATTATCAACACTCTTTAAATACAAATTGTACTTTTTTTATACATGGGAAACCTTTTTTCTATACATATTTAATATTTTTTTAAATACTTGATTAACATTTTTCTAGTTCTTGACTAACATTTCGCAAATGCTTAATTAATATTTTTTAAATGCATGATCAATATTTTCATACACATTATATATTTTTCTATACTCCCTCCGTCCGGAAATACTTGTCAGTGAAATGGATGTATCGAGACATATTTTAGTTTTAGATACATTTATTTTTATCCATTTATACGACAAGTATTTTCAGACGTATTTTAGAAGTTATTTTCTTAGTCTAAGCATTTAGAGGTACAAACAAAAGTAAAAAAAAATAGAAAGCAAAGAACGGCAACAAAAAAGTTATTTGTTTATTTTAAACAAGGTTGTGGCTTCCCAGGTGACTGGGCCAGCCCAGTCTGGTGCTGGCCTTGAGGCGAGGCTGCGCTCTGTCTCGCGTGAAGCGAGGCATGGACGTGCCCGTATCCAAGTTCTTCAGGGAGGTGCTGGCGCGTCCTTGCAAACCCAAATTTCCAACAGAACACGGCGCCAAATTACTAGGATTCCCTCGAGCACAAACAGTAAAATAACAAAGCCCCATGGCACTAAAGCTCCTGATCGCTCTGCAAATGCTATTTCTCGTAAATTACAAATTGTACTAGGACTCGCCTACAACACGGCGCTACCAGTCTGGCCCGATATTTATCTGCACGCGAGTTTTTTCTCTGGTTTTTTTAATGATTTTCCACTGTTTTTTGTTGGTTTTGTATGGTTTTCTTTGTTCCTTTCTTGGTTTTCACCGGTTTTCTTTGGGGGGTTTTCAACACATGTCCACATTTTCCGTACACATTGTACAATTTTTTCGTATACATCAGCAACATGTTTTATATATGATTAACATTTAATATTTTTTAATATATGATTAACATTTTAAACTATGTTTTGATGTGTATTTTTTCGTATTACTGTACTTTTTTTTAATATACTCCCTCCGTTTCTAAATATAAGACCTTTTAGAGATTTCAATACAGACTACATACGGATGTATATAGCCATATTTAGTGTTTAGATTCAGTAATTTTGCTTCGTATGTAGTCCGCATTGGAATCTCTAAAAAGGCTTATATATAGGAACGGAGGGAGTATATAACATTTTTTTATACTTGTTAAACATTTTCTAAATACATGTTTTGATCTCTATTTTCATACATATTGTATAAAAATTTATACATGTTTAAACTTTTTCAAATATATGTTTGATGTCTATTTTTTCATACACACTATACATTTCTGGTGCTCATAAATAAATTTGTATACACCTTTAACATTTCAAAAATACATGATTAATATTTTTATAAATATAATTTACTATTTTAAATGGTATAAAAAAATAAATTTCATGAAATGTTTTTTTGCATTGCATAAAAATATTTGTGAAATGTGATGCACATATTTTTTGGATACACGTGAAATTTGTTTCAGTTTGACAAATTTACACTATCAACATTTTTTTATTATACTAACAATTTTTCCCCTGTGCTAACATTTCTTAAAATTCACTGTAAATATTTTAAATAATTAAGTATATCAAGTTTTTTGTAATATATGAATTGATAATGTTTTAGAAAATATAGAAACCAACAATAAAAATAACAATAGAAACCTGTATATAAACGATCAAACCTAAGAAATATCAGATTTATATTAACTGGGTTGTCCAATTTGAAACTTCCGTGAGGCGACGCGTGCTTTTGTCTCTCTTGAAGCGAGACATAGACTGGCCCATCACTCCATGCCTCCTCCTTTTCTTTCACCAAAAGGTCGGCTCTGATATATGTCAACCTGTTGCAAGCAAGATGCCCGTGTTCCTCAAGCACGAGTCCCTATGAGCTGTACCCGGCGCAAGGGGAAACTCCCACCGGAAGAGTGTGAGTTATTTGTATTATTTGTTCATATATTAATTTATTTATTTTTATTTAAATAATATTCATGACTTGAAGAAGTATGTGAATTAAAATATGTCCTCAAAATCAAAATATGTTTTGCGATTTTAAAAATGTTTATGAAATGGGAAAAACGTTTAATAAAATTGAATATATGTTCATGAATCATTAAAAATCATGAATATGAAAAATATTTGCAAATTCAAAACATTCATGAATTAAGAAAATGTTCACAAATTCAGAAAATATTCATGAATTTGAAAAAAATCAGAAAGCTTAAAGGATAGTGATTTAAAAAACAAATTGTGTACTCAAAACCATGCTCGTGGAATTTGAAAAAATGTTCACAAAATTTTAAAATATTATACTTCAACAAATGTTCTTGAATTCAAAAAGTATTCTCAAATTTAGAAAAAATGTTCATGAATTAGAAACTAAAAAGTAGAAAAAACAAAAATAAATAAATAGTTAAAACTGAAAAATCAGTGAAAAATGAGAAAAATTCCTTCAAAAAATGCCCAATGGTGGCTTAATTATAGCGTGGAGGGCGGCCACCTGCTCATCAGTGGTCGTATATGCCATTTCATCCAACGGTTTGATCCCTAGCGGTTTCCAAATTAGAAACGTCTGGTTAGTGGTTACCCCGATCGCCGACCACCCTGCCCAGGTGCCCCGACCCTGTACGAGGCGAGTGATCAGAGGGGCGTTCCGCCGGTTGCATGACGGCGAGACGCCTATGCTGCAGCAACGGTCGGTGCACATCTCTCTTTTCTTTTTTGTAGCCCAAGGTATCCATCCAATAAGATCCAATTAAAAAGAAAAATAAATGGAGTTTTCTGCTTCAGGATTTTTAGGGTTTCATACTTTTAATGACCTTAACTTCTCCAAATATGTTGTTCTGGTTGTAAAACCCATGCCATGACACTTGTGTCAAAAAAAGGTGGATGAGCTTGCATGTTAAAGAAAAACTGAAACTGCATTATAGGTCTCGGCGTGGCAAGTGCTATTTTCAACGACAGCTATTTTATGTCTTTAGATTTTAATCATGTCATCTATGAGCATTGTAATAGAGAGAACAATATGGTGGCTCATGAATTGGCTAGAATAGCTAGATTCTCCCCTCCTAGTGTTTGGTTGGAATCACCTGTTGAGGTGATACCTTTAATTGTAAACAACACAACCCTCGTGATGATTGAATAAAGGATGATGATGTTTATAAAAAAGAAGTTGTTCTGATAGCATGGGCACTCAGTAGGAACTCGTAGTTGGTGAACTCCAAGATCTGTCATTCGGTTGCAAGACCTATATCAAAACAAATTGTGTGTACGTTGTGTGCATCCTTGGCTTGATTATATGCTGACCCAGTGTTGTAAGATGGACCAACTGTATCAACACCCTACTTGTACCACCGGAGATTACAGTTGGTAGCGATAAACAGTATCAAGTTATTCAGAGGACAACACATTTTGGGCAGCTTTTTTTAGCATCTTTGTTATGGTTCCTGTGGCAACTCTCATCTTTCATATTCTAATGGTACATGGCAATTGTCATTGCAGATGTCACGAACCATCTCTAGAAAGATTGAATGACTGCATCAAACTTGAGTGGAATATAAGAATAACATCACAATTAATATTTTGTCCGAAATTTCAAAGGTATACAAGAATAATACTTAACTATTTTCTCGCCACGAGTCG
Organism: Triticum aestivum; assembly: GCF_018294505.1. Classification (NCBI taxonomy): domain Eukaryota; kingdom Viridiplantae; phylum Streptophyta; class Magnoliopsida; order Poales; family Poaceae; genus Triticum; species Triticum aestivum. The sequence goes on along the minus strand of NC_057805.1, from coordinate 514,657,141 downwards.
ACAACACAAAATGAGTAGCCAAAAAATGTTGATTACATATAAATTACAAATTATTGTCTGAAATCGGAACAATCAGACAAATTGTTGAGATCACACCATGTCTAAGAGATCGGAGTTGAAAGTTTTTCCCAATCGGAATCTGAGCTTCAAAACAGGCCATTCGCCAAGAAGTTTAGTTAGAATGGGCAGTAAAGCTACCAGAACAGAAATTGCAGTGGCCAACCAATGGAGACGCAAGGCTAAAACCGTGTATAAACCAGTTGAAAAAGCCGTCGTAGTTGCCACATATGCAAACCACATGAGCTTCTTAGTGAAAGATGTGTAATAAATCAAGAACTCGTAATCCTCCCACCTTGCTATGACACATATGAAGGCAACGGCAAATGAGGAGCACATTGCTAAGGTGTCAGAGATCAAGAATGCTTGAAATGCAATCTTCTGAGACATGATCGGAAGTCCCTCGCTTCCATCAACACTGCTGTATCCTCCAGGCAGGGTGAAAGCAGCAGCAAAGGTGATTGTCGTAATGAGAATGGCCACTAATGAAATGTTGGTTGTGTATGTCTTTGTTAGTGACTTCGCATCCTTCCTTCCAGCATCGATTGCTTGTTGCTTGGCTTTCCCGTGAAGATTATAGAGAGATGTGGCATTTTGGGCATCTGCTTTTAGCATAAGCATCAAGACTTCATTCTGCATGAATTCAAATGAAGGTATTAATGCAGCTCATAAGATAATAAAACTTAGCTATTCTATATGTCTACAAGTTTTTGATGCCAAACTAAGCTGTGTCTACTTGAGCTGATAAATGAAATAATCACACTTGTTATTATATTAAGTGCAGAACAGCAATAAATCATACATTTCTGCACCGTAGAGCAGCAGCACCGTTGGGTTGCCAGGTTGCCAGAAACGACATCGGTTGTCTTTCTTGAGCCGGCTCAGCCTGGAGTCCGAGCCATTGGGGCCTGTGGGTAGCCTGTTTTTAATTGCTTCTCCTTTACCGTTGTTGGTTGTTAGGGACATCGGCGATTAGACATTAGCCGAGTAACTGGTCGCATATGGCATATTTGGTCCGTCAGTGACAGGCATGTGCACTAGTATTGTGGACACTAATTTATCTAGATTAATGTTTACATTGTCATGAATTTTCTTTTAGCATGGAAAGATTTGCCCAGAAAAAGGGGGAGGAAGCAGGCATGCTCTACGGCCCGGAGCAACAGTTGGGTAATAGGCTTGGACTTCGACATTAAATGTGTACTAAAACTGTGTCCAGATAATTACAATATACTCCCTCTGCAAACTAATATAAGACTTTTTAGATCACTAAAGCAGTGATCTAAAAAAAGTCTTATATTAATAGAGGGAGTATCTAGCAAAACTCTCACGCATTTAACAAATAATTGGCAAGGATATGAATAAAAATGACCAAAGAGGTCATTGACAAGCAATAGCTTGGTAGTATAGCAAAGTGATTTATATTCTTGGGCGCTAGCGGGTGGTAGACTGATTTACGCACAAATAAAGCGCAGCCAGCTAGCGGGTGGGTCATTTTTCTAAACATAACAATCTCTTAAGATGATTATATGGCCAAATATGACTCCAGTACCTATATGATCGATTAACCTTTGCTAAAAGCCTGGGGTGAGTAGTCATTGTAAGTAACAAACACAGGAAACAAGGAGCAAGAATGTTCCTTCATCCGACCACTAGCTAGGATTAGATCTCCAGGATTAACAATCAAGGCATACTATTAAAGAACATATACATAAATAAATTTAAGAGCCATGAAATGTCAAGTATCGATATGTATATGTGTATTTAAGCGAACAGTTTTATTTGAACAATGAATGGTTAACTAGACTTGAAAACATAGGTCTAATATATGTGCGTACCCAGTTTAAGTCTTGGCATTCTCCATGACGTACTTCAGTTCCCAAGCCGCTGAAACACCAATGTTGTCAAGCACTGTCGCATCTATATCCTCGTGAGATAGTAAAATACTAACTAGTTCCGGATCACACTTCCGGACTGCATAATGTAGAGCGGTTTTTCCAGTCTTGCCCTGCATGTTGATGAGTTTGCGAAGTAGCGGTGTCGTCAGGACAAATTTAACGAACTTTATTTGGTTATCCCATACAGCTCTATGAAGCAATGTCCCACCATTTTCTTGGCGATAAGGAGCATCAGGACAGTGTTTCAGAAGCTCTCGAGCAGCATTAATTCGACCTCGATATGCGGCAGCAGCAAGGAGAGGATCACCCATGCTGTTTATTTCGTATCCTTTGGTTGGATCATGTAACAGTATTACTCGTAACATGTCAATCTTGTCAAAAAGTACAGCATGTCTTGTTGGAGTAACTTTATTAATGTCTTCAGTGATCATTAGTCCATGATACTTTTCCAGAATCTGTTTAGCCATTTCTGAAGACAAATTATCAAGAAATGACTGTTAACATCATGAAATGATATTGTAACAATTAAGTTGATGTTTAGTGACTGTAATTTGCACTCCATGTATTGTTTAAGACTTACCTGGATTCCCATTTCTGACTGCAGCATGTAGGCAATTGCGACCGTGTAGTCCTCCCGTATAAGAAGAAAGAGGATCTTGAACTAGTTGCTCATACACACGCGTAAAATTCCTTGTCAAGGCGAAGAACATGGGTGACTCGTTGCATTCGCTCACAGCTCGCGACAGAGAAGGCTCTGCTGTAATCAACTCCAGCGCAAGCTCCTCGTGACCGTTGCGAATGGCATGGTGCAGTGCGTTAAATCCATATTTGTCTTGCTTTAAGATTGCTTGCCCCATTCCTAGGTGATGGCAGCTTCCAAGTAAAAAAGAAGCCAAAGAGACGTGACCATTTCTCACCGCCGCGAGAAGTGGCGTCTCCCAATCTAAGTTTACAGTGGTGAGGAGAGACTCCTCCAGTGCCACCACATCCTCGGAGAATCTCTGGTGACCATGGATGGAGGATATGTGAAGGCAGGTGTTCATCCGCAAAGTCCTTCCGAGAAGAATGCCTGGATTATGACAAGCATAGTGCTTCATGGACGTGGAATCACCATCAGTCGCTGCTTTCAGGAGGCGTTTGTCCATCTGTGCCTGTGATGAACTAGTTGTTTGATGTACTGAATGACATCTATCTTTTGGTATTATTTATTACTACGGGAAGAGAAGAATACAATGATGTCGTGTGAACAATAACGATGACAATTAAATGAATAGGCACTTATTATTAAGGGGAAATCATTAAACCAAAGCACACCATATTTAAGATCAATGGAAGAAAATTCTGTAAAAAAATTAAAAACAGAAAAGACAGTAAAAAATCAATCAACTGAAGGAAAAAGAGACCTCGTCATTAAGCATAAACTTTGAAGAAAGTGACACACCTTGTACAATAGCACCGGGTAGTCGAAAGATGAAGATAGCTTCATAGTAATGCTGTGTCGAGATGGCAAGTACTTAAGGCAGCTGGAAGTCAATGTACACTTCAACTATTCATGGACGGAAACCAAGTTAGTTTATCATTTGCACATGTACACAACGACTTGACTCGTTCGACAACACAGTAAAATTGTCTAGGATTACCACTTGCCAGTTATTTTAGCAATTACATCCCAATCATTAAGTTTTAAAGAACATCGCAGTCGTTCCTGTTTACGAATCGCAAGTTGTTTTACCAGACAAAAGTCAAGTGGTTTGTTGAACCTGATAATTAAGGACAGGCTAGCTTGTGGTTTGTTGAATTCAGCTCCCCCTATGGGAGTGGGAGGCCTATATAAAACAATTACTGCATAATATTAACAAATTGTGGCCATGAATTAAATATGTAGTGAATACCATGGTCTAATGGATGTGCAATTTCTCAGAAACTGCCAATTCCATGCACGCCATTTCTTGCTGCGTCTGCAGGCATAAAACAGTCCTCGAATAGAGTATCACTTCATACTGTCTGTGATGGAGAACCAACGCAGGAATGCTTTCTCGTCGCTTTGCTTGTAATGGCTCATCTTGTCTGTAAGGAACATAACCATGGTTTTTGAGTCGCTGATTAGTCGCTGTATAGTCGCCGACTAATCGCCAAGTCGTTTTCCAAAAATCAGGGCGACTCGCGACTATACAGCGACTTATGGCGACTATACAGCGACTTTCGTCGACTATACGCTGAGCCGCAGGGCTCGCGGCGACTCGCCAAGTCGCGACTCAAAAACCTTGAACATAACGGCAGGGTGTTCATTCTTAAGGTGTCGAGCTTCTTCAACATCTGCAATTGCTTATGAAAATGAGCCGAAGACCTACGCGATAATGCTGCGATCAAATGAAAAGAGCATTAACAGTTCCAACAGATAGAACCAAATACAAAAACCTACGTGTTAGCTGCAATAAATCAAAAGGTTCCATGGTGATAACAGTCAGTCTTTCATAGATGTAAAACAATTTCTTGAGAAAATCAAATATGTAGCACGAAGTTTAAAGGTATCGTGATAAAGTCATACTCTTCATCCCAATTTACGTGGCACACGCGTTTCAAATTACAAGTTTGACCATCAATTTAACCAACTAAACATTAGTTATCTGTCACAAAATGTGAATCACCAAAACTGTATCCAGAAAAAGTTTTCAATGGTATGATTATTATGACACATACTCCCTCCATATCAAAATATAAGACGTTTTTGTAGGCTAGTTTAACCTATAAAGTCTTATATTTTGGTACAGAGGTAGTATTATTGATGAAATTAATGGTCACAGTTAAATCACGAAACGTGAGGACGCCGTGTAAATGGGGATGGTGGGACTATTACTCGAGAATCCTACAGATTAGTTATTTTTCTTCTTTCAGATACGAATCGAACATGGACAAGTTTGAAATCGATACTCCCCATCTAACCAGTACTAAGATCTGGTAAAACCTATGAGATCAACCATGTACATGATGCATCACCCCTCCAAATTAATCAATGGATGGCAAATATACAAACAGAAATACTAGCTAACAAATACAATCTAGATCACCCGCAATGCAACTGGTGGACTCTACAAGAGAATGGGACCAAAATTTCCATGTACAAGGTTAATTGATCAGTGTGTGTCAGCATCGTTGGATCCACTTGGATGGAAAACAGAGCAAGAAACCGTATAATATCTTATAAGGAACATGTACACTTAGATCACCTCGATTTCCAGAAAAGATGGCACTACAAAAATATTAAGCAGAAAAATAGCCAAGATAATTGACTAGATCTTGAGAAGATCAGTACCACCAAATGCTGGATCTGTGATGCATCGAGCAAATAAGTAGTAGTATGTGAGCAAAGGAGTAAAACTGTAAAAGGGAGACTCACCATGCACTGTTCAAGCTGCAACTCACTGGTATTGCTCCTGCACTTTTGACGACTCTTTGGACTAGTCACCTGTTACAAAACAAACTCTACACAATTAGCACTCCCAGAAGTAGAGGTTCCTACATAGATATTACATATCATAGAAAGGAAACATAATTCCTTACTTTACAATCAGTTTGTGTCTCCAATGGCACATGTTTCATGCAGGTAGCATATCAAGAATCTAGATGTTTATGCCTTTTAGCAGCAAAAAGGAAAAATAAAGCGGCACACAATGAAACATGATTCTTGGTCTATAAAGGACTAGACTACTGTGTATGCATATCAGAAAACAGCCAATGATCACATGTCAAGAGGCAATCAACTAAGCTGCAAGCAGTGATTAGTGAATTTGGTTAAACATCACATTTTATTAGTGTTACCATCGACCGGTCAGATTTACCTATAAACACGATATCGTCCATGGACTACATATGTATCTGTAGAGAGGTCTGCTGTGGATATGCCGCACCATAAACAGATCATTCCGTCACTGGGCAAATGACAGGGAAGGAAAACAAGGTCATTTCAGAATCTCAGGTTGCCCATTTTTGTCTTTCTGGATTCCTTTTTTTTCTTAGTTAAGAGTGCATTTCTAGTAATGTACCCTCAATAGCAAATCTGTACCTTGTTTTCTGCATCAACTGCTTCTGCTCTCAATCTGCCAATCTCATCATCCTTCTCTCTGGCTGCCACTTGCAGCTCCTGTATGTTCTGCTGAAGCTTTTGTGCTGCTTCAGTAGCTTTTGCTGCCTCCACTTCTTTTAACTTGTTTATCTCTGCTCGTAAGTCTCTTGCGATGTCCTCGTGAGCAGAATTGTTTTGTATGCTCTACATGACTTGCAGCTTCCTTCAGTTACATCTACAGTGTTGAGAACAGCCATGCACGCAAAACATGATTACATGCACAAGCTAGATTGAATACTTTTGATCTACAGAAATAATGTTTCTGTAAATACCTCTGGTCCTGCAAAGAAAAGAGCTACACATGTAATGGAATCCTCCAGGTCGCTCTGTTGTTCTACACTGAACACATAAGGTAATGATATCAGCAGCAACATAACTTGATAGAAATTCAGTGTTTCCTTCTACAAGTTAAAATCTCACAGAGGTGCACAATAAAACCCTCAATTAGCAAGGCATAAGCCTACACAAACTCCTCCCTCAGAGATCGAGCCAGAACAAGGCAAAAATAGTGACCGGTTTTTCCACCACAAGCAACACGCGTCATTGAAAATAACTAATTAAGTCAAGAGGAAGGCATCAAAGCGAGCTTGGGATTAGCACCAGGACGCATCTCCGTGTAGGCTGCCTTCCATCTCACAAGGCGAACATACAGATAAATCATACTGAGATGGAAGCATTTGAAACAAAATCAAGCATAGTGCTTCCGTACATTGTGTTCTTGCTGTCAGCTACAGCAATGGGTAGAGTTTCAGTTTCAGAGTTGCACTTTGGTGTCTCCTGATTTCAGGTAATTAATTAATCATCGTCATTCGATGAGCCTACCTTGAGCTTCTGATTTGTAATGCACTAGGTAAAGGTCAGTAGGTAAATAAGATGCGAGATCCCAGTTTTCAGAGCTATTATGTACTGAACTTAAGTTATGACTGAATGATCAAATTTCAGGGCAATTATTTTTAGAGTCCCAGGAAAGTAACCACGACAGGCTCTAGGATGAATTTACTGAACTGAAGTTGAACAGAAAGGAAGACAGTTTTCAGAGCAATTGATTACTTTTGTCAATATCTCTTATCCCCTACCAAATCCATTCAAGGCAGAATGTAGCAACTCCAGAATATATATGCATGGATGCAAGCGCAGAAGCCTTACTTACATCCTTGTATGACGTGCTCTCCTTGAATACTTTGATGCAGGAGACAAATAAAAGTTGTGGTGATCAGCCCTGGTGATTGGTGAAGATCTCCATCTTCCAATTTTGCTCTGCATCTATATGGTTTAGGGATTTTGAAAAGAAACAGAAACAAAATGCAAGCCAAACAGGGCAGCACAATGCTCATCAACAGTTAATGTCTGGACACCAAGGGAATACATATATATCCTTCTCTCCTTAATACCAATCTCAAGATTACTTGTTAGGCTACCGACACCATAAGCGCCACACTGAAATTATCAAGTACTTACACACAAGCATATATATTATTTCCTTCAGAGAAACCCCACGTGCATACCTACGTACACAGGTCTGTTATTACGAGCCCAGAAACTACAGCACTTCACTCATTTTACACCCTGCATATTGTTGTACTAAAATATATGCCCTTCAGGTGCAATCGCTACCGAGCCTGACTGAGCTCTCACTAATGGTACCACCAAAAGCAAAGGACCAATTTACTTCCATCTCACCAACCACCAGGAGGACGGATCTGCAGAACAACGATGCACGAACGACGGATCACTTCCGCCAGGGGGGCGCCGTCCTCGCCAGAGAGCTGCTGCTCCTCCGGGAGAATGCACAACTCAGAGTAGATCCACGCTTTGATGTTGTCAACGGCCTGTCTGCGCTTCATCGCACGTTCAATGACTTTCTTCCCCGTCACCGTCCTGACAGAGATGCGCATCTGACCGCTCCGACGCGTGATGCCGCGAAACGCAACATGAAGAGTAGATTCATTTTGCACGTCGTAGTCAGCCAAGGTGCGGCCATCCTCCAGCTGCTTCCCGGCAAAGAAGAGACGCTGTCTGCCTGGGGGGATGCCGGTTTCATCGAAAAACTTTGCCTTGACACTGTATAGGCTATCTTCTCCGTCAACACCAATAGTCATGATCTTGCCACTCCGTGCCCTGATAAAGATATGCATCCCTTGGGGAACAAGGTCAAGGGTGAGGGTGGACTCCTCCACGATGTTGTAGTCCTCCAGGCAGCAGCTGTCCACCAGCAGCTCACTGCCAAACATGAGTCTCTGCTGGACTGCAGGGATGCCCTCCTTGTCTTGTATCTTTTCCTTGACATCGTAGATCGTATTTGATCTCATGACCTCAAGAGTGATTGTCTTTAAACAGTGGGTCTTTCTTTTTTTGAGAAAAATTGAACAGTTGATCTTGACAAAGATCTGCATCTGTTGAACGAGCACACAAAACATTAGCATCTTATTAGACAAAGGCTTTCTTTGAAGACACCAAACGGTAAATAAAAAGAACAGTAGCAGTTCTAACAGATAATAGAACTAAAAACAGAAATCTGCACATTAACCACAACAAACCATCAGGTTCCACGGTGATAACTGTCGGTGTTGCAAATTTAGTGATAAATATAATCATCAGGACTGTTTGGGCTATGTTGTCAGTCCTTCACGTACAACCATGTTTTAGGAAAATCAAGTATCTTACACAAAGTTGACAGATATTGTGATATAAATACATAATACTCAAGAATCCTACAATTTGCAAATTAGATGATTCACTGGCCAGAAACAAGTGTGGGGCAATGTCAAGTGATGAATTGAACAGAAGCAGGAAGACCTTCAAGTTGCTATAATCGTATAAGGCTGATCACGACCACAGTTCTCATGTGCAACTTGCAAGGTTAATTCATTAGGGAGTCTGTCAGCAATGTCGGATCCACTCAGTTGACTAAAGGTGAAAGAAACAGCTATCTTATAAGGAATATGAACACTTAGAAAAGACAACACTGCAAAATTGTTTACAGCAAATGAACCAACAAAATTGTCTAGATCTCGAGGATATAAGCAACACAAATGCTGAATCTGCGATGCATCAGGCAAAGGTGGAGCAGGGCGAGGGCATGAGAAAAGACGAGTGAAAGGGAGACTCACCGTGCACCGTTGAAGATGCATCTCATTGGTAAGCTTCGTGCACTTTTCTTTACTAGTGTCCCCATTGGTAAGCTTCATGCGCTTTTTTTGACTAGTCTCCCCATTGGTAAGCTTCCTGCGCTTTTGACTAGTCACCTGTTAGAAACAGACTCCAGTCTGTTAGCACTCCCCCAGAAACTGATTATCCTATATGGACATCAGATATCATGGAAATCAAACTTGATAATTCCTAATTAGATTTCCCGTAACCTTCCTTCGGTTGTATCTTGCACCACTAAGGAAACAAACATGAATACAAAACAACCATGGACAGAATGTTTTTTTGATTTATGGAACTGATGTTTTGGTAAGTACCTTCAGTTGAGAGTTATCAACATCAGGAAGAGCTTCACGAGCTTCCGAATCCACCAAGTCGCGCTCTTGAAGTTCTGCATTGCACACAAAGCCGTCAGTGGCAGCAGCATGATTTCACCGAAATTGGGTGCTTCGTCGTACAAGTTAAAATGACAACCAATTTTTTATTGAGCAGGTCATAAACCTACATTGACAACTCCCTAGCAAAATGGGAAATGATGCCATTTTCTTTTTCCACCCAAATCATTCATCCAACATAGAGAAGAAGAGGAGAGATTGCTCTCTCTTACCGGCGAGCTTGGGATTGGCACCGGGAGGAAGCTCGGTGTAGGCCGCCTTCCACCTCTCCCTGCTCGCCTCCGCCTTCAATCGCATCAGGCACGATTGAGTCAGATTTATGAAAACCCCAAATGAATAAATAAATAAATAAATAGAAACCCTAGAGGGAGGAGAGGAAAGGAAACCACCTGGAGGAGGCGGGCATGGAGGCTCTTCTCGCGGGCGTCCGACAGCTTGATGGCTTCCTCCAGGCGCGCGCGGTCGGCGGCGAGCGCCTCCACCCGCGGCAGCAGCCCTTGGAGCCGGTCGTACACGCGCCGCCACTCCGCGGAGGGGAACTCCAGCGGCGCCGCCTCCGGACCGCCGTCGGTCATGGAGACGACCGACAGATGATTTTCTTTTCCCTTCCTCACTTTCGTGTGCTAGCACCTAGCGGTTGCCCCGGAGCGCAGAGCAGATCAGATCAATGCAGGTGAGCGAGGCTGGGATCGACGGAGAGCTCGCGGGACGGGGAATCCGATGGCGTCGCACGGGTGGGGAGGGGATCTGGGCTTCTCGGAAAGAAAGCAATTGCAAGGAAGCTCCTCATCCATCCATGGCGGCGGCAGGAGGAAGGGGAAGGGGGAGGGTGGAGAAGAGAAGAGATCAGTCCTCTTTCACTCCTTGACCGTGTCTTTCTGTTGCAATCTTAAAATGACTGATTTGCCCTTGATTTACTATAACATGTTGGCTCTCCCCCTCTCTCCCCTGGCGGGCGCGAGCAATGTCATATGGGCGGCGACTCCAATCCTCCCGGTGAGGTCATTGGTCCCATCTCCCTTCACTTGCACTTCGACGGCGAGAGGATACTGGCCCTCTGCTTTGGCATTGTAGGCATGTAGTTAGTTAGGGTTTGAGCCGACGTGTCATTAAGCAGTGTTTTACATGACAATGATGGCGCTGTGAAGAAATAAGTCTCCCTTTGGGCGGTAAATGTAGGGGTTATTGATGTCGTGATGGAGTTTGTGAAGATTGCTTCAGAAGCATGCTCAACGGTTGTTGCCTTGTCGACGGCAGCGTTGGCAGGCTGGAGATGTTGGTGGTGGTTGATGTGGGCAAGCGGCTAGTGGAAAGGCAGATCCAACGCCTTTTCTCCGACAAGGTTGAACCGGTGTGTCAGATCTATAGAATTGAGAGGCACATGGACAAATAGCCATTCGACGTGCAACGGAAACCAAGGCTCCTATATTCACGCCGACATCTTTGTCGACTCACAAAATGTATGGGCAATGATGCATCCCGACTCCGTGGGATCTCCAACGAACGCTCGGACATGCCGGGATTGTGCGTGGTTTATCTCTCAAGGACAATTTCATTTTCCTTTTTTTTTTGCACCCGTAGATGAAGGCATAATAAGGTTTGCATTTTGATGTGTGAGAATAATGGTCATCTTACTTAATTCACTTCACATGATGCACCATTACCGGTTCTATGTCACTGCTTATTTTTTTCAAAGCATTATTTTCCAGAAATTAATAGTGCATTTAAATCACATTTCCCAAAAAAAACAGTTACTCCATCTATCCCATAATATAAGACGTTTGTTTGACACTAGACTAGTGTCCAAAAACATCCTACATTATGGGACGGAGGGAGTATCATTTTGTAGCAACTTATAATTTCGACTTGTAGCAACTCATTACATCATCCTAACTAGTACTACTAACCATCTGCTTTCGCTTTCGCCTCTCAATGATTTTATTTTCCATTATACACATCCATTTTTCTTATAACATTGAGCCAGTCTATTCATACTGAGCAAGAAGAGAGACCTTGCAACCACTCATGCCGAGACGGTGAGAACCCTGCAAAAAAAATAAAATTACCGAGCCAATCGGCGAGTGAGACTGACTCATGGGGCCCAATTTGGACACAAGCAGAAGATAACCCTATCAGTAGCAGTGACAGGCCGAAGAACACTGCCTAGACAACAACATTCACAGGCCGAAGAAGTGTGCTGACGAGGTTCAGGTTCAGAGCACAAGGGCTCAGGGATCTACATCAGCCGATTGCCCACGGGACAGGGTCGACGACGAAATGCAGCTCCGTGTCCGGATCAAACTTCGATGCCCGCAACTGCTGCATCTCACAGCGAAAACACAAAGAAATTAAATCGAGCATCGACACAGTGGAGCATAGCACTAGCTGTCAGCTAGAGCAAGGTGTAAAAAGTTTCAGTTTCGGTCTTAGGTCACTAATCGCCAGCGTTCTGCACGCCTAGCTTGAGCGTATCTGGTTTCCAATGCGATAGGTAAGATCAACTAAGATATCCCGGTTTTTTTCTCTCTCAAAAAGATATCCCAGTTTTCTGAGCAATTATTTACTGAACTGACGATGGATTCAAAATCTGCAGAGACCAAGCAATGTAAACTATCCAAGCAGTGACGACCCTCACAATGCTATGAGCATAACGGTGTTAAACACAATATGTTGTGTAGCGTGACAGCCTTGGAGAGGATATAGACTTGTGCGGCATAGTTAGGTAGTTAGATGAGATAACTCAACTATGTAACCATATATTCTGATCTCTATCTTTTCTTCTCCCTCAAGTTGTAATCTCCAACTGTATGCGCTATCCAGGGAGGTGCGCCCCTGTCTATAAACACGCAGCACGTCCCCTCTCGTTGAGGTAAGACGCTTTCGCCTAACGCACAAACGGATCTGTATGATTTAAGAACTGGAAAGAAGATTGCACGGTGAGACGTACATAGGAAATGGTTTTTACGAGTTCATCAAGAAGTTTGGAATAGTATGAGCTACTCTGGAATTTTGCAATGTCTTCTTTCTGTTGGAAACACAAAGATAGCATGCATGAAGTTCTCGCTATTAGGGTCCTCCATGCGGCCTGCATCCAAGCCAAGAGACACATGTGTGAATCAGAGTGCAGTTCATAACTTAAATGAACAGAACAAAATGTGATGAAAACTTAATGCAAAACGGACAACGGCAGCGTGGCTGTTCCATTTCAGCTTCATCAACTGGTTGCCCACGGGACGGGGTTGACGACAAAATGCAGCTCAAGACACATCTACCCGCAACCGGATCAAACTTCGATGCCAGCGTCTGCATCACACGAGACAAACACGATGAAATTATATTCAGATGGGAATAGATTAGGCATTCGCAACACACTCGAGCATAGTGCTTGCTGTCAGCTAGAGCATATGGGCAGAGAGTTTCAGGTTTTAGCTGACTAATCATCATCGTTACTCTGTGAGCCTAACCTGGAATGGTTTTGCAATGCAGTAGGTGAAGGTAACCAAGATGAGAGATCCCAGTGTTCAGAGCCACTATTTACTGAACTGAACTGAATGGTTCAATTTCAGAGAAGTTATTTTCAGAGCCCCTAGAAAATAACCACAGCAGGTTCTAATGCATCGAAGTACGGATGATCTAGTAATTTACTCTACTCTTGTAGTCTTGCTAGTCTCTTAGCACTGGTTGATGCTCAATTAAACAAAGCTCCCCTTCAAAATCCATTCAAAACAGAATTTACCAACTCCCAATTTTTTATCTATGCAAGTGCAGAAGCCTTACATCCTTACACAGAATTTACCAACGCCCCGCTGTTTGGCCGCGCTCGCCATTTTTCTTATAACATTGTGCATTATTCTTGATGTCAGCTAGAGCAAATGGGCAGAGTGTTTCAGATTTCAGCTAACTAATCATCATCATTATTCTGTGAGCCTAGCCTAGCTTGAGCTTCAGGTTTTGCAATGCAGTAGGTAAAGGTAACCAAGATGAGAGAGATCCCAGTTTCCAGAGCAATTATTTACTAAACTGACGGTATGACTGAATGATTCAGTTTCAGAGGAATTATTTTCAGAGCCCCAAGAAAGTAACCACAGCAAGTTCTAGTGTATCGAGCTAAGGATGATCTAGTAATTTACTGTACTCTTGTTAGTCTCTTAGTATTATCTGATCCTTGATAAAAACAAAAATTCCCCATCAAAATCCATCCAAAACAGAAGTTACCAACACCGAAATTTCTATGGATACAAGTGCAGAAACCTTACATCCTTGTACGCTGCACACTCCTTGAATAATTTGAAGTCGTCAACTGTAGAAAACAAGAAAAGGTAGTAATCAGCCTTGGTGATTGCTGAAGATCTTTCTCCATACTTCTAGCTTTGCTCTACATCCGGATGGTATAGGGATTCTGAAAAGCAACAGAAACAAATGTAGTGAAAACTTACTTGATGGAAAACGGATAACAGCATCGTGACTCTGCATATTGTCCATATGATCCAGACAACAACCTGATTCGAAATATAACATAGGATTTGCTTTTTCAGACCAAGGACAAACTATGCAGGGGAATGTTTGTGCAAATTATAAGTTGTCAAGCAGATCAAGGTAGAAAGTGCAGTCATGTGCAATTACTCCCTGCCTGTACAAAAGTAGGCTCTGGAAGATTTGAAGGGGGCTGCAATAGTGCTTTTCCAAATAAAGATGAACAGGCCATAAATTAGTTAGCAACAATAGATCATGCAGCTAAATGTTAATGTGATCTTTCTCCCCAATAAACATCCTCCACATCAACTCAATGTTTAAACACAGATCGGTTACAGTTCCTAGATATAAGCATTAAACGATAGCATAGGTACTACAGCGATTAGGCTACATGTTCGCCATAGCCGACTTGACGGAATTCAAGATCCTAAAGTAGTCATAGAACAAAGATGAGTGCTCGCCCTCCAAGCCATCACGATGGTGTCGGTTGCTTCCGGCAAGATTGTTACATGGGCTGCCCCCAATCACCAAGTCGAAGCCGCCAAATCTATGAACATATGATGCAATTTCATCATCCTTGAGGGATTTCACATCATCAATCTCAATCAATGTTCCTGTCTGGGTCTGATCCCACCAACTCCTCAAAATCTTCCTATTAGCTTTGCATATCTCAATAGAAACTACTGCCCTCATGTGGATCCCAAGCTTGTGCAAGGCAACCTCTCCTCCTCCGATACCGGTGAACAAGGACAGCACAGTAATACCATTGGGAAACATGTCCCTCAGCACTGACAAGTGGTAAGCGACCGTGTCGACTTGGAATGAGTTGCCGAGAGACTTGTATCTCTGTGTCTTGCCGAAGCCTCTTGTGTGGTCCTTTGGGAAACCAAGAAGATACTCCATCTCATGAGGTTCCAATGGAGCAGCTTTGTCTTTGCCAACCCAAACAAGGTTCCATTTTGAGCACTGATGCCTGACATATTTCTGTACACTTTGAGGTGGTGGATTGCCTGAGCTTGAAAGTTTCTGCTGGATCCGTTCTGTCACCGGTGCACTTGCCGTACATGTTTGCAAGCAATTGAAGTGCGTTCTCTGGTCCCAGGATGGCCACCACTTCTTGTCATGAGGGAATGCCTCAAAAATTGTCTTTGGAGGCAGAGGGAGAAGCGGTGATCTGTTCTCGGTTGGCAAATTGTGGATATATCCCCTTTTCCTGGCAGCTGCACACAGATGAAGAGAATCCACAAACTCAGGCTGGATGTCAAACAGAAATCTTGTAATTTTTGCCCATACACCTTTCGGAGCTCTGGCCACATTTTCATAGTAGAAATAAGGTGGTCCGGTAGCCAGTTCAGGAAGCACTCGGGTCATTGATGGTCCCCTATAACCAGGAAGGTTAAACCCAACCATCGGATTTGGGAGAGGCATTGATTCCTCATCGCTGCCATCCGAGGAAGGTCGTTTGCCTTGTGCTCCACCTCCATATCGCTTCCTCTTTTTCTTGCTCTCTTCAATCAATCTTGCCCTCTTTTTCCCTCCAAAGGAATCGAAGCATCTAGCTGTAACCTGCCAATGTACACAGATTCCAGTGTCCTTCATCAAATTAAAAGAGCGAAAGCATTTTCCTGTTCGAATGTGCATCAAACCACAAGATACCTGATGGTCAGATAAGTTTCTAGAGTGACAAACTTCTGTAACCTGTGATGCACTAATCGAGTCGACCAATACAGAGAGATCAGCATCCACACCTAGGAAAAATTCAAACAGAAGTACATAGCATAAGGTGGTGCCTTTTCCATGAAGAAAGAATGACGGTCAAACAGAGGCATACCGCATATCGTAATGGCCATGTTTGCTTCATCTTCAGAAAAGCCCATGTCTCGCAATGAGTTGATCTTCTCGTCCTTGTCTGACATCTCTCGTAGAAACTCCTGCACAAAGGTACGACAAAAGCCGAGATTAGATGTCAGCTCTAACAGGTAGATGTTGCTTTCCTGAGGTTGGTCTTGGACGGCAGTTTGATGCAACTAATTAATGTGGTAAGTGATGTTCTTTTCCAGCATTATAATCATTTTCAAATAATTTGCTTGTAGAAAAATAAATCCACAAATCGTAAGACTTGTTACTGACTTTCAAATGCATACGAACTGAAGAGAAAACAAGTGGTGTCTAACAGAAATTAATTTTCTGATTCATGAAATTCACAAAGAAGCAGGACAATAATACACTCAGTTTCTACTGTTTTCCAGTTTGTTTGATTACTCTGCGGGAGGTATTGTCTAACGTTATTAAACTCACTCCTTATATTACTCTCTTATAGGAAAAAAAAAACTTTAACATGGTGAAAATTCTATGTAGAAAAATCAAGTGCTCAAACTTCACAATGCAATACTACACTGATGAAAGCTCAAAACAGTAGGAATTCTTTGCTGCTGAACTGGAGATAAGAAATCATTTACCTCATAACCAGAATCATCAGAGCTTGACTCTCTACCACCAGTATCATCATCGCCATCCCAGTTCTCAAAATCAAGATCATCATCATCTTCAACAATAGGGAGGTTGCAGCCAGAAGTAGAGTGATTGCCCAGTGCATCATCATCATCACCTAGTGCCTGCATTTCACATCTCAATCGGAATAAATGATCCTTGCCATGAATCAACAGCACTACAGAATAAATTCAGTAATAAAGCACATGGATAAATAGTCAAATACCTTATACGTGAGGAGTAGCTCGAGCAGCGCATCTGCATCACCATGTCCTGAAATCAGAAGGTGTTAAAAAAAGGTAGAAACACAAACAGGATAAATAAAATGGAACTGATTACTTCTATATTACCAATCTCCTTGCTACTCCTCACGACCATCTCCTTTGGGAAGCCCATTGCCACATATCCCTCGATCAAAGAAGTAGGCGGCGGTTCCCCGTTGATCCACCCATTGGAACTCTTTAGGCAGTTACATGAACAAATATCACACCATTACCATAATTATAACAAATCATGGATAGCTCTTGCGCTGAAATACGAAATTTATGTCTGACTTACGAGTGTGGATGGGCCAGGAGCATCGAAGTTCCTCATAGCCGGAGCAGATGAGGCCTCAGCCTCACCATCACTGTCCCACTCAAACTTATCACTGCCATCACTATCACTGGTCCAGTCCTGTGACATGAGTTAGCACAACTGGATTAATATTGAAAGCAAACCACCAGAAAAGCAATTATAGAGAATAAATTGATGTGAGAGAATCATAATTTTGTTATGCCACAAGTCCACAACAACCACAAGATATCACAATTGAAATCTCCGCCATGAAATCAGTACAACTACATTTGACTCTAGAGTTTAGAATGCATCAAAAGGGAAGAAAAGAAAAGGTTTTTTTTATTGAACAAACTCCCTCGACCACTGTCACAAGAAGAAATTAATGCCTGGAGAATATACATCAGTGCAGTTAGAAACAGTTTGATTTGTAGTTTCAGATAGTGGGATTGTGGGAAGGATAGTTCGCTGGGCAGTATGACACGACATGCATAGTATTTACAAATCATGATGGAGTAAACTAAAGTGATCAAGTAGCTAATTCTAAAAAGGTGAGCAGATTGACCAGGATTGACCATTATCATGCCTAGAGTAAGATTAACTAAACAAGCACTACTGCAGTGCCATTTGATGATGCTTTCACCAAATGGATAAACAACGGTGTTTGCAGTCCAAATGAACCATGCAGATGCATGAGCTGAAGCTCCGGACAAGTAAGAGTTTTCTTCATTTTACCATATATATAGGTGGATCACGGTAACATAAACTAAAACAACACAATCCCGGCATTAAAGAGTGTCAACCTGGTAATGCTATGGTTGACTACAAGAGTGTCAATGCGTCAACATGAACATCATATGAAACAAGAGATCATGCGACAGTAGTAATTCAGAACGCGAAATCAGCAGTCTCATTCAACTCTAGGGTCCAGAATGCATAAAAGAAATCAAAAGAACATATATTAGAGCAAATGGGCTGTAAAAAAGATTCAGATGAGAGCTCCCAACAAAGAAGGTGTTTAGCTTGTGGTGCTATCTCTGCTATAAAGACCTGTATTTTGGACAAACTACTAGAAGCAATGGCGGATCAGATACAGGAACAATGTGAGAAAATGAAGACAAGGACTAACAACAGATCGAGGAGTTCACCAGCCAATGCAAGATGGCGTCTGGTCTGTTATATGGTATGGTGGATCCTATTCTAGTGTCTGGAACGCATCAAGGAACGTTTTTTTTTTCTCCTTTGATCGAACAAACAACAAAACAGCCCATATGCAAAACAGAGTCGCGGGCAGAGATATAAGTCAACAATACCAAACGCAAGAGCTCTCATGAACTAAAACAACAGGACCCCGGCCGATATTAAACAGTCTCCACCTGTTAATGCTATTGTCTGATCAAAAGAGTGCCAATGTGTCAACATGAACAGCAGAACCTCGTTCAACGCTTATATAGGGACCAGAATGCATCCAATAAAATCAAAAGAACATTCAATGCATATTAGACAGAATGGACCCTTAGGAAGAAAAGAAAAAAGCCAGATGAGAGCTCTCTACAAACACATACAATTGCCTGTATCATTTGGACAGACAAGTGCAGCATCCCATCCTGATGCATAACAACTTAGCAAGTGTGTGAGGCAAAATGCAGACAAGTTGTGGTGAACTGCTGACCACACGCTGTGAGGAACAGATCGAGGAGCCAATGCAGCATCAAATCTAGTTGCTGCTAAGTGGCAAGGCCGGCCCGATTCTACTACTACGTACCTGTAACTGTAACGCATCGAGGAAGGGGGGAAGAAAAACCCCATCCATATGCAGAACCAAATCGCGCACGCACGGAGAGAGAGAGAGAGAGCTACGTCGACAACAGCAGACAAACACTAGAGATTTTTCCCCTGCATCGGAACGGAGGGTCTGTACGGTCGAGCGGCAGGAAAAAAGGGGAACCTTTCACGAATTTTCTTACGGCAGAGGAATCGCTCGCTGAAGATAACAATCCCCGCTCCGCTCAGGAGGCACTACTAGCAACGATTTCTCCCAAAAACTTTGAATCGGAGTGGCTGTGAAATCGAAGAGAAGGGGGGGAAGGAGGGGTATCCCACCGCCATTGTTGGTGCCGGAAGAAGAGGCGCCCCCCTCCGTCGATCCCCCTGCCGCGGGGAGGAGGAGGAAGAAGAGGACGAGAGCTCGAGGAGTAGCGGGGGCAGAGGCGGCGGCCGAGGAGGAGCAGATCGCGACGGCGGCGGCGGACGAGGAGGAGGAGGAGGGGAAGAGGAGACGCGGCTGCGGCGAGTTTGCTGCTGCCCCTGCCGGCCGCGGCGTGTATGGGGGCGCGTGGTTTTGGAAAAGAGAAGGGGCACACGCGGGCGGGAATGTGCCTCCGACGTGTGGGCCCTGGTGGGGTGCTTCCTCTGTTTCCATGGGATGTGCGGCCGCACACAAAACTGGCCGCATAGTTTTGTGCGCAGCACACATCCCAATAATGAAGGAGAAGAAAATGAGAGGTGTAAACCGGAGAAGGTGTGTGTAAATATAATGATGGTGATAATAACGTTGCTACGTACATTAGGGTTGGTGCAAAGTTTGGGCATAGTTGTTAAGCACCGAGCTTAAATAATTGTCCGTGCTGTGACTTTTTGGTCCATGTTAATATGATTGTGTAAACATAATAATATTGTTTGATACGCATATTTATTGGTTTACCAAGAAAAACTTAATTTTTCGAATCACCAAAGTGACTCATCAGGGGAACGACGACCCCGGTGAGCGACGACGATGGCAGCGGCATCACGATCCAGATCCAGAGCCACTCAGAACCAAGACTTGGGCAGCGTCGATGGTGGTGAGCGGAGACGGAGAGGAGTGGATCGGCGGTGAATGGATGATGTGAGGTGTGGTCTGGATGACGGCATACAGTGGCGGAACTACGAATAAAAGGCTGGGCGGGCCAAGCTACATGGCAACACATTTTTTTCATTGTGTAAACAACATGATTTTAATGTACTCCCTCCGTAAACTAATATAAGAGCGTTTAGATCACTAATCTTATATTAATTTACAGAGGGAGTATTAATTTACGCTAGGGAGAATAAATTTTGGGGAAATCAAGGGATTGACTAAGGAAATTTAGGTATTTTTGGGGGAATAATTCAAAGAAATTTGACTGTGCAACATGCATGTAGAGATTCAGGCTGATTCAGGTACTAAATAAATTCTGAGATGAGCATTCATTGACTTTTCACAAAACGTGAGTCAGGAGCCACCAGCCGCCGTCTTTTCCTCCTCCTCCTCCTCCTCTTTCTCAAAATAAGCTAGGGTTCCTACCTTTCGCCGGCGCCGTCGCAGGTCCGCCTCGTCTCCGGTGGCCCTAGGGCCATGGGGCCATGGTGGATCCTGGCAAGGGCCGGCGGGAGGGCTTCGACTTTTGTCGTTCCTTTCCGTTTTGTTAGGGTTTGTGTCCTACTCAGGAAGATGAGACGGCGGCGGCTCCCTGAAGATGGAATAAAGGTCTCCCCGCCTAACCCCCGTTCCGGTGGTGCGTCTAGTATCGCTGGTGCGCGTGTGGAGGTATGTCTCCGCCGGATCTATCTTTGGTGGATTTGCTCGGACCTAGTCGTTGTTCATCTACATTTGTGTGTCTTTGGATTGGATCCTTTCGATCTACGTTATTCTTCATCGGCGACGGTTGTTGTTCTGGTGCGTTGGTCCTATGGGGCCTTAGCACGACGACTTCCCGACTGTCTACTACAACCAATTGTGCCTGACTCCGGCGATGGGGCGCGATGACGGCGGCGCGCCTTCGGCTCGCTTCAGTCCTTGTAGTCGTCGCTGTGTGGTCTATGAATCTGGATGTAATTATTATTATTTCTGGTGTTCGTTGTACTATCATGATTGAAGATGAATAGATTGAAAGTTTTTTTAAAAAGTAAAAAAATGAAGGAAGGGCCCAGCAAACTAGTTAGCCGCCTCGCCGGCTGGCCGTTGCTAGCTGCGGGTCGTGGCCTCATCAGTCGGCCGACTAAGAGTGCGACGTGGGAAGTGACTGGTATGTGTGTTGTGCCAGTGGCCGGCGGCCGGCGTGCTACGAGTCTGTGACCTGTGTGGGGCAGTCGTGGGCGGCTGCTCCGCTGCTGAGTAGTGTGCGTCTGTATTTAGGAAGTAGCAATGTGTGTGTGATGTGAGCCAATTTCAGTGAGCAGCTGCTTGTTGTATTGCTCTGTGTCAGAGGCGTTGTGGGCTGGGCTAGTAAAAAATATTTTTCTGCTCCAGCACTGGGCGGGCCACGGCCCAATCAGCCTTGATGTAGCTCCGCCAGTGACGGCAGAGTGGTGCTTCAAGTGGCCAGGCGAACGGACGGGCAGCCGGCTTCAACGTGGCGCACCGTCCAGAGTAGGGTTCTCGGTCGTCGCGTCAGCATTGAAGTGGCTCGTCCAGTCACATCGCTCTGGCCGGTGTTAATGCCATTGAGTGAGTCACTTATGCTCTGAGCAGTTTGACCGTATGAATGTGCGGCAACCATTTTGCGCATAGAAGGTTTCTACGTCGAGATGTTTTTGGATGAGAGCGAGGTGTTATCGTGGTGGCGGTCTAGATGTCTGCAAACCTACCATCCCCTTATCTGCGTCCGGTTACGAGAAAACGGATGCGAGGACGCGTGTCCACGGACAAATAGGCGGCTACGTTGGATGAGAAACTACCGTGTTGGTGCGTCCGAATGCGTGTTGGAGATGAGACGGAGTAAACAAGGATGAAAAACACAAGGGTTGCCGGGGCGCATGCAGTGCAGCGCCGGCCGAGCCCAGTACACGCGCGGGCCGGCCAGGGTCATCGATCACCGCATGCACGCGCGCGCCATCGAACAGGAACAGCCATTGCCGGCCGCGTGCCACAGGCCCCCATAGCTCGTCGATCATTGTCATGTGTGTCGATCATCGTAGCTAGCTAGCGGACGGTGGGAGGGATGTAACGACGACGGTGCCGCATGCTACGACGTCTTCTCGTGGGTTCGACAACTCAACTCAGGGTCACACCTTGGGGGAAAGAGGATGGGAACCTTTATGCTATCCGTTATCGGATCACCAAAGGGACTCGTCACGAGAACGATGACCCCAGAGAGCGACGGCGGCGGCATCACGATCCGGATAAGGAGCCACTCGTCGGCACTGAGAACCCAAGATTCTTGCAGCGTCGATGGTGGTGACCGGTGACGGGGAGGAACGGATTGGCGATGAATGGAGAGAGACAAAATGTGAGGTGTGGTGTGGACGACGCCAAAGTGGTGCTTCAAGTGGCCAGGCTGATGGACGTGCAGCTAGCCGGCTTCAATGTGGCGTACCGCTCGGAGTAGGGTTCTCGGTCACAAGCACAACATCAGCATTGAAGTGGCGCCGCCCGCTCATCCGGTCACATCGCTATGGCCGGCATCAGTGCCATTGAGGCACTTGGGCTCTGGAGCAGTTTGACCGGTAAGCATGCAGCAACCGTTTCGCGGCGCAGAGAGTGTTTTGCACGCCGAGATGTGCTTTGGGTGAGAGCGAGGCGTCGGGCAGTCTGGCACGTACATGGATGGCGGTGGTCTGCAATCCTTCCCCTGGTCTGCGTCCGGTTACGGAAAAAGGGATTCGCGGCTGACAAATAGACGGCTACATTGGAGAGTTTAAACACGATGGGTACAAGAGTTTTCCTCGTCTGGCCTGCCCAGTACACGCGCGGGCCGGCCAGGGTCATCCATCACCTCAATCTGGAAGGGAATCCTTGCAGGCGGTGACAATGTTTCTGAAACGCTCCCTCATCTCCTCGATCCCGTCCTGCTGATGATATATAGATCTACAACCCGGGTTAAAAACTCAACTTGTGCAGTATTTTTTGATTAATGGTGTCAACCATGAGACCCATCTTATGGAAGAGACCATCGAACTTGGCCTCAGGGTCTTTACTCATCAACCAATAAGAGTTGTGTGAATGAGAGAAGGTGTGTGTCAATGTATTGAAAGAAGGAGGAGAAAAGGGAGGTGTGAATTGAAGAAGGTGTGTGTGAATATATTGATGGCCATAATAACCCACCTAGTTTAGGGTTGGTGCAAAAGCTTTTTTCTTTCTTTTGCGAGATGGTGCAAAGGTTGGGCATAACTATCAAGCACCGAGTTTGACGGCTCCATTGCATGGGTGAAACAACTAAGATGGAGGGTTTTGAAAAAAAAAACTTTGAAATCAATTTTATGCGATTTTATTCTTATCCCTGTAGAACATGTTTGACCAATCCTGGTACACTAGTTAAGATCCTAGTTAATCTACTGTTTTTATTGTTATTGATTTTGACATTTCCATCATTTACAGGTAATGGTTACCTCCATTCGAAAATACTTGACGTGGTTTTAGTTTAGGAGTATTAAATAATTGTCCGTGCCGTAATTTTTTTGGCCCATATTAATGCGATTGTGTAAACTAATAATTTTATTTGATAAGAATTTATTGGCTTACCAAAGAACACATAATTTTTCGGATCACCAATGGGACTCATCAGCAACCAAATAGGGAGGACAGGCCATACTATATGGACAGACAGAGCCACCAAAACTCCCATCAACCAGTAACTCAAACTTGATGGTCTCCAGTGAAAGGGAGAAGAACCAGCAGCGGAGCGTGCGAGCACGGGTTATGCATGTCGCGGACAAGTAGACGTATCCAGACCTAACTTGCACAACTTTGAGGTTGACCCGCAAGCCCAGAGGCCAGAGCACACTCCCCAGTGACCTCATCAATTTCTTCACTCAAAGAGATCAATTCCATCACAGTCCTCCAGACTACGGATCCAAGCATGGAGTTGGAAATCATCAGATGCATAGACAATGCAGGTTGGCCATGAAATTGCAACCCTTCACAATCACCTGCGAGGGTAGATCCAAAATGGTGATGTCCATGGTGGCTGTGTTGATCCTTATCATGCGCCCTTGGCCGTGGAAAGGCCAGTAAACGAAACCACCCACCAGCGAGCCATCGCTCAACTTGAGGCTGTTGTGGCCACCAATGTGCACCCACGGGTGGATGACCCAATCCCTCGTCTCCGACGAGAAGACGGTCTTTGCTTGTCAGCGCAGACGCAGACCGCTCCAAATGACCGGGGGTTCTCCTCGGAATACAGGAGATGGAAGCCGAATTAAGGAGAAGGTATGAAAAAGATATTATAACATAGATGTAAATACTAGCTTAGAATTTATTTTTATTGAGTTAGACCTCTTTAATCGCGTGTCTTAACCATTGAAGTTTCGTCCATATATAGTTGGAGCTTTTCGTTAGTAATTATTCATGGACGAAAAACCTCTAAGGAAGAAGTTGACGAAGAGACCAACGTAGGCAAAGACGGCGAATCATATGACCGGAGTTGGTCGTATGGGCAGTCGTATGAGAAAGAAACAGAAATGATGATGATTTCAGAGAGATTGACGGCGTTTCATGCGAGTGCCCGCGGTCGCATGGCTCTTCTTCAACAAAGGGTTTGGCGACAGAACAAACGACGGCGTATCATACGCCCAATGGAGATTGTATGAGTGGTCGCATGGACCCATCGCGGTAACATGTTAGTTTTTTTTTTGAAGAAAAAAGAGAAAGGGCTCAGCTCAGCGGCCATGCAAGCGCTCCTGCTTGTATGGAAGGCCGTCGATTGGTCTATTACCGCGATTCTTTCCTGATTTTGTTTTAATCTCTTTCTAACTAACTCTTTATGCCTAATCTCGAGATTACCAAGGTGCTAAACCTTTATAAAGGGCAGAGAGGCACATCCCTCAGCCTCAAACCGATCTAATCTCAAGTCTCTTTTGATTGCCACCTCCTCCAAAAAGCTTTAGTTGCAGATGACGAGCACGGGCACCGCCATGACAAACAAGTATTCATCAACCACCAACCGCATCATCCCTTTCCTAAGCCTTGATGAAGTGGTACCTGCTGGATGTGAGGAGTTGAGGAAGCCGAGCCTTAAGGATGAACCGCGCCTGGAGAAGGAGACCGACAACAAGGTGAAGGTGTTGGAGATCAAGGAGGGAGAACTGGCACAAGAAGGAGATGCATGATGAATCCACTCCAGATGAGTATCGTCCAAACCTTTAATTATCGGCTCAACATCTGAGGATCTATTCCGCTATTTTCTCTTGGGCCTCCCCAAAAGGAGTGGGGAAAGGAACCACCTACCCCGGAGGAGATATCAAGGATTTGGAGCAAGTTTCGAAAGCTTTGTGTGAACACTATTGGAGAGGGTATTGACTCTTATTGGTTGACGAGCAAAGATATTGAGGCAAAGTTCGATGGTCTCTTCCATAAGATTGGTCTCATGGCTGACGTCATTAATCAAAATACTGAACAGCTTGAGTTTTTTTAACCCAGGTTGTAGATCATCAGCAGGACGTGATTGAGAAGATAAGGGAGCGTTTGAGGAACATCTTCACTGGCTGCATGCGGCACCATAGGTCTCTCGTAGCAGTAGCATGCGGCACCGTCGTCGTCGTCGTTACATCCCTCTCTCCGTCCGCCACGATGATCGACGACACACACGACAATGACAATGACAACTTTGATTATGACCCTGGCCGGCAACCTATTATTGCTCCAACCGGACGCCTGACGTACGTCTGCATGCCTGTGCCGGTGAGGACAAGGCCAGGATTCTTGTGCGTGCGTCCGTGTGTCTGCTAAACTCTTCTATCTCACCCAAAACACATCTCCGCGGTAAAACCCTCTCCGCTTGCTGCACACTCATATCGGGCGGGCAGACTGCTCCAGAGCGCAAGTGTCTCAATTAATGGCATTGGTGTCGGCCTGAGCGAACGAGCGGGCGGCGCCACTTCAATGCTGACGCGGCCGCCGAGAACCCTTTACTCTGGGCGGCGGCGGCGGCGGCGTTCTCCTTGTGGGTCCCTTGGTGATTCGATAACGGATAGCACGAAGGTTCCCAACCTCTTTCCCCAAGCCGTGATCCCGAGTTATCAAACCCACGAAAGGACGTGCATTTGTGACAAGGTTTCCAACGGAGTTTAATTTCATTTTTTCCAGACTATATGGTAATCAAAGTTGCTACTGCAAACATTTATAATAAACACACATGCATGGGTATAAGGACTTGGTTCTTACAACTGTATGTTTGTGATCATGATCACCGTGATCTTAATTTGTGCTCTGAAAGACACCCGTTAAGATGTGTTTGTAACGACTTGAAGTGGAGGATGTATTCAAATTACGTCTTGACCGGAACACACCTTGTATCAAGAGCCAGTTGTCCAACCAAAGGCTAGCATTCTGTTATTTGTTCAGTTTTGCCAGGTCGATATGTACGTGACTTGTACTATGATCCTTACGATAAAAATAAGACACGTATTACCGTGCAAAAATATTTATTATTTGTACACAATCACATTAATATGGCCCAAAAAGTCACAAACACGGATCATTATTTAAGCTCAGTGCTTAACAACTATGCCCAACCTTTGCACGAACCTTAACCTAGCAACGTTATTATCACCATCAATATATTCACACACACCTTCTCCAATTCACGCCTCTCCTTTTCTCCTCCTTTGTTGGACACAATTAATACATTCACACACACCTTCTCCCATTAACACATTTTTTTCTCCTCTTTCGTTATTGAGATGTGCGCTGCGCACAAAACTGTGCGGCCAGTCTCGTGTGCGGCCGCACATCCCATGAAAACGGAGGAAGCACCCCCATCAGGGCCCACATGTCGGAGGCACATTCCCGCCCGCGTGTGGCCGGTTCCTTCTTTGTTTCAGCTACAAACCACGCGCCCGCATACACGCCGCGGTAGCAGCACACTCGCCGCAGCCGCGTCTCCCTCTTCCCCTCCTCCTCCTCGTCCGGGCCAGCGAGGGCCGGACCAGCCCGCCGCCGCCGCCGTCGTCACCTCGCGATCTGCTCCCGCTCCTCCTCGGCCGCCTCTGCCCCCGCTACTCCTCGAGCTGTCCTCCTCCTCCTCCTTTTTTTCTCGCGGCGGGGAGATAGACGGAGGGGGCCTCTGCTTCCGGCACCAACAATGAGGGGGCCCCTTCTTTTCGATTTCAACTTCTTGGGTGAAATCATGGACGGTTAAAGCGTTCCTAGTAGTGCCTCCTGAGCGGAGCGGGGATTGTATGCCGCAGAATCTTGAGCGAGCGATTCCTCTGCGCAGCGTCCGTACGAAAAATTCGTCAAAGGTTCCCCTTTTTTCCTGCCGCTCAATCCTAGAGACCCTCCGTTCCGATGCAGGGGGGAAATCTCTCGTGTTTGTTGTTGTCGACGTGCGTGTGCGATTTGGTTCTGCATATGGATTGGGTTTTGAGGGTTTTTCCGATTCCTCGATGCGTTACAGTTAGCAGTAACTGGATTTGCTGCTGCATTGGCTCCTCAATCTGTTCCTCACAGCGTGGGGTCAGTTTACCTCAAATTGTCTGCATTTTGTCTCGCACACTTGCTAAGTTGCTATGCATCAGGATCACACCAAATGAGATACTGCACTTGTCTGTCAAGATACAACCAATTGCAGCAGAGGTAGCACCACAGGATAAACACCTTATTTATCTCTAGAGAGCTCAAATCTGTTCCTTTTCCTTCCCAAGGTCTATTTAATCTAACATATATCGAATGCTCTTTTGATTTTACTGGATGCATTCTGGTCCCTATATAAGAGTTGAACGAGACTCTGCTGATTTCGCGGAAGACTGTCACATGGTCTCCTGTTTCACACATGCTGTTCATGTTGACACATTGACACTCTTTTTGATCAGGCAGCAGCATCAACAGGTGGATACTGTCTAATACCGGCCGGGGTCCTGCTGTTTTAGTTTATGAGAGCCCTTGCGTTTGCTATTCTTGATGACTTGTATCTCTGTCCGCGACTCTGTTTTGCATATGGGCTGTTTTGTTGTTTGTTCGGTCCAAAGAAAACAAGTTCCTTGATGCGTTCCAGACACTAGGATAGGATCCACCATATAGGAGACCAGACTCCATCTTGCATCGCTTGGTGAACTCCTCCATCTGTTGTTAGTCCTTATCTGCATTTTCCCACATTGTTCATGTATCCGATCCACCGTTGCTTGTACTAGTTTGTCAAGATTACAGGTCCGTATAGCAGAGAGAGCACCACAAGCTAAACACCTCCATCTGTTAGTATTTGTCTTCATTTTCTCACATTGTTCCTGTATCTGATCCGCCATTGCTTCTAGTAGTTTGTCCAAAATACAGGTCTTTATAGCAGAGATAGCACCACAAGCTAAACACCTTCTTTGTTGGGAGCTCTCATCTGAATCTTTTTTACAGCCCATTTGCTCTAATATATGTTCTTTTGATTTCTTTTATGCATTCTGGACCCTAGAGTTGAATGAGACTGCTGATTTCGCGTTCTGAATTACTACTGTCGCATGATCTCTTGTTTCATATGATGTTCATGTTGACGCATTGACACTCTTGTAGTCAACCATAGCATTACCAGGTTGACACTCTTTAATGCCGGGATTGTGTTGTTTTAGTTTATGTTACCGTGATCCACCTATATATATGGTAAAATGAAGAAAACTCTTACTTGTCCGGAGCTTCAGCTCATGCATCTGCATGGTTCATTTGGACTGCAAACACCGTTGTTTATCCATTTGGTGAAAGCATCATCAAATGGCACTGCAGTAGTGCTTGTTTAGTTAATCTTACTCTAGGCATGATAATGGTCAACCCTGGTCAATCTGCTCACCTTTTTAGAATTAGCTACTTGATCACTTTAGTTTACTCCATCATGATTTGTAAATACTATGCATGTCGTGTCATACTGCCCAGCGAACTATCCTTCCCACAATCCCACTATCTGAAACTACAAATCAAACTGTTTCTAACTGCACTGATGTATATTCTCCAGGCATTAATTTCTTCTTGTGACAGTGGTCGAGGGAGTTTGTTCAATAAAAAAAACCTTTTCTTTTCTTCCCTTTTGATGCATTCTAAACTCTAGAGTCAAATGTAGTTGTACTGATTTCATGGCGGAGATTTCAATTGTGATATCTTGTGGTTGTTGTGGACTTGTGGCATAACAAAATTATGATTCTCTCACATCAATTTATTCTCTATAATTGCTTTTCTGGTGGTTTGCTTTCAATATTAATCCAGTTGTGCTAACTCATGTCACAGGACTGGACCAGTGATAGTGATGGCAGTGATAAGTTTGAGTGGGACAGTGATGGTGAGGCTGAGGCCTCATCTGCTCCGGCTATGAGGAACTTCGATGCTCCTGGCCCATCCACACTCGTAAGTCAGACATAAATTTCGTATTTCAGCGCAAGAGCTATCCATGATTTGTTATAATTATGGTAATGGTGTGATATTTGTTCATGTAACTGCCTAAAGAGTTCCAATGGGTGGATCAACGGGGAACCGCCGCCTACTTCTTTGATCGAGGGATATGTGGCAATGGGCTTCCCAAAGGAGATGGTCGTGAGGAGTAGCAAGGAGATTGGTAATATAGAAGTAATCAGTTCCATTTTATTTATCCTGTTTGTGTTTCTACCTTTTTTTAACACCTTCTGATTTCAGGACATGGTGATGCAGATGCGCTGCTCGAGCTACTCCTCACGTATAAGGTATTTGACTATTTATCCATGTGCTTTATTACTGAATTTATTCTGTAGTGCTGTTGATTCATGGCAAGGATCATTTATTCCGATTGAGATGTGAAATGCAGGCACTAGGTGATGATGATGATGCACTGGGCAATCACTCTACTTCTGGCTGCAACCTCCCTATTGTTGAAGATGATGATGATCTTGATTTTGAGAACTGGGATGGCGATGATGATACTGGTGGTAGAGAGTCAAGCTCTGATGATTCTGGTTATGAGGTAAATGATTTCTTATCTCCAGTTCAGCAGCAAAGAATTCCTACTGTTTTGAGCTTTCATCAGTGTAGTATTGCATTGTGAAGTTTGAGCACTTGATTTTTCTACATAGAATTTTCACCATGTTAAAGTTTTTTTTTTCCTATAAGAGAGTAATATAAGGAGTGAGTTTAATAACGTTAGACAATACCTCCCGCAGAGTAATCAAACAAACTGGAAAACAGTAGAAACTGAGTGTATTATTGTCCTGCTTCTTTGTGAATTTCATGAATCAGAAAATTAATTTCTGTTAGACACCACTTGTTTTCTCTTCAGTTCGTATGCATTTGAAAGTCAGTAACAAGTCTTACGATTTGTGGATTTATTTTTCTACAAGCAAATTATTTGAAAATGATTATAATGCTGGAAAAGAACATCACTTACCACATTAATTAGTTGCATCAAACTGCCGTCCAAGACCAACCTCAGGAAAGCAACATCTACCTGTTAGAGCTGACATCTAATCTCGGCTTTTGTCGTACCTTTGTGCAGGAGTTTCTACGAGAGATGTCAGACAAGGACGAGAAGATCAACTCATTGCGAGACATGGGCTTTTCTGAAGATGAAGCAAACATGGCCATTACGATATGCGGTATGCCTCTGTTTGACCGTCATTCTTTCTTCATGGAAAAGGCACCACCTTATGCTATGTACTTCTGTTTGAATTTTTCCTAGGTGTGGATGCTGATCTCTCTGTATTGGTCGACTCGATTAGTGCATCACAGGTTACAGAAGTTTGTCACTCTAGAAACTTATCTGACCATCAGGTATCTTGTGGTTTGATGCACATTCGAACAGGAAAATGCTTTCGCTCTTTTAATTTGATGAAGGACACTGGAATCTGTGTACATTGGCAGGTTACAGCTAGATGCTTCGATTCCTTTGGAGGGAAAAAGAGGGCAAGATTGATTGAAGAGAGCAAGAAAAAGAGGAAGCGATATGGAGGTGGAGCACAAGGCAAACGACCTTCCTCGGATGGCAGCGATGAGGAATCAATGCCTCTCCCAAATCCGATGGTTGGGTTTAACCTTCCTGGTTATAGGGGACCATCAATGACCCGAGTGCTTCCTGAACTGGCTACCGGACCACCTTATTTCTACTATGAAAATGTGGCCAGAGCTCCGAAAGGTGTATGGGCAAAAATTACAAGATTTCTGTTTGACATCCAGCCTGAGTTTGTGGATTCTCTTCATCTGTGTGCAGCTGCCAGGAAAAGGGGATATATCCACAATTTGCCAACCGAGAACAGATCACCGCTTCTCCCTCTGCCTCCAAAGACAATTTTTGAGGCATTCCCTCATGACAAGAAGTGGTGGCCATCCTGGGACCAGAGAACGCACTTCAATTGCTTGCAAACATGTACGGCAAGTGCACCGGTGACAGAACGGATCCAGCAGAAACTTTCAAGCTCAGGCAATCCACCACCTCAAAGTGTACAGAAATATGTCAGGCATCAGTGCTCAAAATGGAACCTTGTTTGGGTTGGCAAAGACAAAGCTGCTCCATTGGAACCTCATGAGATGGAGTATCTTCTTGGTTTCCCAAAGGACCACACAAGAGGCTTCGGCAAGACACAGAGATACAAGTCTCTCGGCAACTCATTCCAAGTCGACACGGTCGCTTACCACTTGTCAGTGCTGAGGGACATGTTTCCCAATGGTATTACTGTGCTGTCCTTGTTCACCGGTATCGGAGGAGGAGAGGTTGCCTTGCACAAGCTTGGGATCCACATGAGGGCAGTAGTTTCTATTGAGATATGCAAAGCTAATAGGAAGATTTTGAGGAGTTGGTGGGATCAGACCCAGACAGGAACATTGATTGAGATTGATGATGTGAAATCCCTCAAGGATGATGAAATTGCATCATATGTTCATAGATTTGGCGGCTTCGACTTGGTGATTGGGGGCAGCCCATGTAACAATCTTGCCGGAAGCAACCGACACCATCGTGATGGCTTGGAGGGCGAGCACTCATCTTTGTTCTATGACTACTTTAGGATCTTGAATTCCGTCAAGTCGGCTATGGCGAACATGTAGCCTAATCGCTGTAGTACCTATGCTATCGTTTAATGCTTATATCTAGGAACTGTAACCGATTTGTGTTTAAACATTGAGTTGATGTGGAGGATGTTTATTGGGGAGAAAGATCACATTAACATTTAGCTGCATGATCTATTGTTGCTAACTAATTTATGGCCTGTTCATCTTTATTTGGAAAAGCACTATTGCAGCCCCCTTCAAATCTTCCAGAGCCTACTTTTGTACAGGCAGGGAGTAATTTGTACACCTGATGTGGTGGGGAACATGTTCTTAGAAAGGTATATTTAATCACGTTCTTTGTTGAATGAATGGTCATCGCCACTAAATTTGTAACAGGTATCAACTTGCAGGTTTGTCTCGAATTTATGGCAAATGGTGGGTCCTTCTGTTTTACTGTCGCTGTCTAGTTTGTTTTATCACTATTTCTCTTGAACTCTCATCGTTATATCTGAATCCAGCATGACAGCCGACAGCGTTGTTCTTCAGTCTAATTTGGCCTTGCAAATCTACAACACTTGCGAGTTGTGATTAATGCTACTGTTTTTTTAATTATTCCAAGAGTTTAGCAGCGAAATCTGTTGTTTGGTATATAATCTTGTTGTTACCCTGTTTGGAACTTTGATAAAATGCATGGAGCTTGTAGTGTAGTGTTGCTTGGTTTAAGCTGATCTGCTTGTGCCAACTTGCAGTGAGACACTGCTTTGTTTCTGAATGTACTTGCTTGTTCGTCTCTGGAGTTTGGTGTAGAAAGCAGTACTTTATTACTACTGGAAACATCTTCCTTTTTGTGCAACTCGGCCTAAAAATGTCAGATAAATAAATAAGTTTCCCCAACAGGATTTTAACGAGTCGAGTTTATGTTGTTGATATCCTTCTTGTAGACTGCATCCGGATTTTAACTTGCAGTGCAGGATGCATTATCTCATCTTCAGAAGCTGACCATCCATTACAGTGCAGGCAACCTTAGGTATGACGAAAACGGATTTCTTTTGCTTCTGCTGTCACATTGCCAATATGACAATGAATTTGCAGTGCACATGACTGCACTTTCTACCTTGATCTGCTTGACAACTTATAATCTGAAAAGCAAATCGTGATGTTATATTTCGAATCAGGTTGTTGTCTGGATCATATGGACAATATGCACAGTCACGATGCTGTTTATCCGTTTTCCATTGAGTAAGTTTTCACTACATTTGTTTCTGTTGCTTTTCAGAATCCCTATACCATCCAGATGTAGAGCAAAGCTAGAAGTATGGAGAAAGATCTTCAGCAATCACCAAGGCTGATTACTACCTTTTCTTGTTTTCTACAGTTGACGAATTCAAATGATTCAAGGAGTGTGCAGCGTACAAGGATGTAAGGTTTCTGCACTTGTATCCATAGAAATTTCGGTGTTGGTAAATTCTGTTTTGGATGGATTTTGATGGAGAATTTTTGTTTTTATCAAGGATCAGATAATACTAAGAGACCAACAAGAGTACAGTAAATTACTAGATCATCCTTAGTTCGATACACTAGAACTTGCTGTGGTTACTTTCTTTTTTTTTAGAAAAGGAGGATGACCCCCGGCCTCTGCATCTGGGAGATGCATACGGCCACTTTATTGATTATTCTCGAGGACCTTACAAAGTATTACAAACAATATACCTGAATCCACCATCACTAGTAGAAAACAGGGCTTTGGTCACAGGGCAATATTCACATTAGTCCCGGTTCAGCATTGGTCCCGGTTCGTGCGGCTAAGGCATTAGTCCCGGTTCACCTGAGCCCTTTAGTCCCGGTTGGTGCCACAAACCGGGACTAAAGGGTGCGATGCCCATTAGTACCGGTTCGTGGCACCAACCGGTACTAAAGGTTAGACCTTTAGTCCCGGTTCGAGCCACCAACCGGTACTAATGGAGTTTGAGGCATTAGTACCGGTTCATGGCACGAACCGGTATTAAAGGTCTCATTTTCAAACTCTACCCTAGTTAGGAAAATTTAAAAACTTAAATTTGGACATGTTTTGCAAAAAGTGTAGGGAAAATGTAAAACGTCTATAACTTTTGCATACGATGTCAGAAAAAAACGTATAATATATCAAAATGTTGACGGCCTACGGCCTGTTTGCAAAATTTTAGAATCCTCAAATTCTAAAAGGAAAAAAAGTTATGCTCAAATTTCAGTTTTTTTTTAAATTTTTGTTAAATCTGGTCAAACTATGGTCAAACTACTTATTCAAGAAGTATTAGTGTTACTAAATAATTATTCAAGAATATTAGTGTTACTAAATAATTATTTTAGTTTTTTTGAATTTTGGTAAAATCTGGTCAAACTGTGGTCAAACAATGGTCAAACTAATTATTCAAGAATATTAGTGTTACTAAATAATTATTTCAGCTTTTTTGAATTTTGGTCAAATCTGGTCAAACTGCGGTCAAACTATGGTCAAACTACTTATTCAAGAAATATTAGTGTTACTAAATAATTATTTCAGTTTTTTTGAATTTTGGTCAAATCTGGTCAAACTGTGGTCAAACAATGGTCAAACTAATTATTCAAGAAATATTAGTGTTACTAAATAATTATTTCAGTTTTTTCGAATTCTGGTCAAATCTAGTCAAACTATGGTCAAACTACTTATTCAAGAAATATTAGTGTTACTAAATAATTATTGTTTTTTAAAACAATAGTTTCAAACTCAAACAGTGAAATGTGTGACTTCATGCTCAAGCTAAATTCCTGAGGGTTAATAGAATTGACATCTTACTATTGTGAGGAAAACAACAAGTGCAGACTTGGAAACGAGGGAGAATAGAACCCGGAAGTTAAGCGTGCTCAAGCTGGAGTAGTGAGAGGATGGGTGACCGTCCGGGAAGTTAGATGATTTGGAATGATGAGGGTTAGGGATTAGAGGTTAAATTGAGCAGTGATGAGGGGTGGTGATTAGAGATTAGAGGTTAAAATAATTCAGAAATTTGAAAATCAAAAAAATTCAGAAAAAAAATTTGAAAAAAAAATCATAAAATTTCCTTTAGTCCCGGTTGGTGTTGGTGGAGCTCCAGGCTGCGGCCACGTGGAACCGGGACTAAAGGGGGAGGCTTTAGTAACAACCCTTTAGTCCCGGTTCCAGAACCAGGACTAAAGGCCCTTATAAACCGGGACAAAAGGCCCTTTTTCTACTAGTGCATCTTGGCAACATATGCCGCTACTCCTATCCATATAATGAAGGATGCTAGCTGGGCCACTACCCAAACCACTCACCTAAACCTAACATCAAAAGCCGGAAGCCCCAGCCGAACCACATACCGGGTCTGGGGCACAATCCGGTCAGACGCACTCGTGTGTCGTCGCAGCCATCTTCCATAGTTCCGTTTTCAGATTATATTGAGGCTTCTACCTTGTCTGGCCACTCTGCCATCGACGTCACCATGACGCCAGACAGCTAACTCCTCCCGCGCGAGTCCATCTCCGCGCATCGGACGCGGAGCCTCCACAGCGCCATGCCGCCGATCTTCGCCGCCATCAATGTGTGAGATGAAGTACCGCTCCACCACGGCAGGTACAAGGTAAGGAAGGGCGAGGTCCCCATCGGAGACACGGCCGGAAGAGGAGCACCGCAGCCACGAGACAGAATCACCTGCCCGGAGCTGCGACGCCGTAGATCAGATGGGCCGCCACCAGGAACCAGACAAGCTCGCCATGCACGCCCAGCATCCCCATGCCCAAGTCGGCGGCTCGGCGCCTTCAAGAAGGTGACGACGCTGTGGCGCCGCCGCCGCTTAGCCACCGGAGCTAGGGTTTTCACCCAGGCGCAGGGGAAGGGGGAGGCAGGGGGAAGTTGAGCCTCGGCGCCGCCACCAAGGAGGGAATGGCGTCTGGGACGCCATCGACGCTGTGACCGCCACCGGCGGCCAAGGGTTTCCCCCGGCCAAGCACCCTGCCGCCACCTCCGAACCAGCCACAGCATCAGCAGGCGCGTGCACGCCGGAGATCCAGGCCGGCCGGAGGTCATGCGTCACGAGCGGACCAGAACGCCTCAGATCTGACGAGGGGAGCCCGGGGCCTCCCCGCGCCACGACCAGCGCCCACCGGAACCTCGCTGCCCGCGCAGCCGAGGGGACCCGGCCAACCTCACCGACGAGC
This sequence comes from Triticum aestivum, assembly GCF_018294505.1. Classification (NCBI taxonomy): domain Eukaryota; kingdom Viridiplantae; phylum Streptophyta; class Magnoliopsida; order Poales; family Poaceae; genus Triticum; species Triticum aestivum. The sequence continues at coordinate 514,620,940 of NC_057805.1, read as the reverse complement.
ACTCCCCGCCGCCGGAGGAGCGCCGTCCTCACCAGCGAGGCCGCCGCCTCAGATCCGGGCCCTCACCACCGAAAGGGAGCGGCCAGAGGCCTCGCCGCCGCCCTCACAGGCAGCCGCGCGGGGGCCCCGGCGACCGCCTCCGGCAGCGGCGAGGAGGGGAAGGGGGAGGTGGCGGCGCGAGGGAACCCTAGGTCGCCCCCGAGTCGCCCTCGGGAGAGCGACGCGGGGGGAGTCGCGGGAGTCGCCAAGCAAAGATCTCGTGCCAGACGGTCCTCTGAAACTGAATCATTCAGTCATGCCGTCAGTTTAGTAAATAATTGCTCTGGAAACTGGGATCTCTCATCTTGGTTACCTTTACCTACTGCATTGCAAAACCTGAAACTCAAGCTAGGCTAAAATCTGAAATACTCTGCCCATATGCTCTAGCTGACAGCAAGAATAATGCACAGCAAGCACTATGCCCGATTGTGTCGCGAATGCCGAATCAAGTTCCATCTGAATATAATTTCATTGTGTTTGACTTGTGAAATCGATGCAGATTTGAGCATCGAAGTTTTGTCTGGCCGCAGAGAGATGCCTGGAGTTACATTACAGTACAGGCAATCTCAGGTATGACGAAAACGGGTTTCTTTTGCTTCTGCGGGTCATATTGCTGATATAACTCTGAATCTCCACTGCAGTTGACTGCACCCTCTATCTTGGTCTGAACTGAAAGAAGCAATCCTAATGTTGTATATTTCAAATCAGGTTGTTGTTTGGATCGCAGGGACAATATGTACAGTCACGCTGCCATAGTCCGTTTTCCATCGCACACTACGTTTTGTTTCTGTTCCATTTCAGAATCCCTAGAGCATGTAGATTGTAGAGCAAAGATAGATGATGGACATCTTCACTAAAACGGCTTCGCTTCTTCAAGTTGAATAAATTACTGGATCATTCATACCCTACAACCTGTTGTGGTTACTTTCCTGGGACTCTAAAAACAGTTGCTCTGAAATTAGACCATCCATACCTTCAGCTCAGTAAATAGTTGCTCTGAAACCTGGTATCTGTCTGTTACTTTTACTTACTGCTTAGATGAGGCGCCAAGTCCAACTCTGAAACTGAAACTCTACACACTGCTCTAGCGGACAGCAAGAGATGCTCTAACTGAAACTCTGAAACTGGATTGTGTCGCGAGTGCCTAACCATGTTCATGATGCAGCTCTCATTACAAACTCTTTACTTTTCCTTGTGAAATCGATGCACATGTGCATCCGGTCGTGGAGAGATGTGTGGAGGTGAATTTCGTTTGTCGCCAACCCGGTGGCCGTGGGCAACCAGCTGATGCAGATAGATCCTGAGCGGTCGTGCTCTGAACCTGAAGCTGAAATCGAACTTTGCCACATCTAAAAAATATATCCTGAGCCGTAGCTGATGTTGAGTTATTGTGTTAATGTGCTGTGTGTGCCACCTCAGTATACATCTTCAGCCTGTGAATGCTGCTGCTTGTAGTAGCATGTGTTCTTCTCCTGACACTGCTGGGGTTGTCTTCTGCTCGTGTCCAAATTGGGACCCACAGGGCAGTGTATCACTCACTGACTAATTGATGAGTGGGTGTTGCAAGGTCCCACAAGGCAGTGGAGGATGCATTATCTCATCTTCAGAAGTTGATCATCCATTACAGTGCGCGCAACCTGAGGTACGACAAAACGGGTTTCTTGTGCTTCTGTCGTCATATTGCACTTGATCACACCTTCTATCTTGATCTGCTTGACAACTTATAAATTGCACAAGCATTCCTCTGCATAGTTTGTCCTGATGATATGTTTCAAATCAGGTTGTTGCCAGGATCGTGTGGACAGTATGTACAGTCATGCTGTCGTTATCCGTTTTTCCATCGAGTAAGTTTTCAGTACATTTTGTTTCTGTTCCATTTGAGAATCCTAAACAATTTAGATTGTAGAGCAAAGATAAATGATGGACTGCAAAAAAGAAAGAAAGAAAAATGATGGACATCTTCACCAATCACCAGGGCTGATTACTGCTACCTTTCTCTTGTTTTTAACAGCTGACGACTTCAAATTATTCAAGGAGAGCACGGCTTACAAGGATGTAAGATTTCTGCACTTGCATCCATAGAAATTTGGGACTTGGTACATTCTTTTTTGAATGAAGGGGAACTTTCTTTTTCATCGAGAACAAGACAATAATAAATATTAGCAAAAGTTAATAAGTGCTCGGAAAACTTTCTTTACTTTTGGGCAAGTTCAGTTCAGTTATGGGCATCTAAGTTTGATCCGGACATGGAGAGGTATATATATGGAGCTGCATTTCGTCGTCGACCCCGTCCCGTGGGCAATCAGCTGATGTAGATCCCTGAGCCCTTGTGCTCTGAACCTGAACCTCGCTAGCAAACTTCTTGGGCCTGTGAATGCTGTTGTCTAGTCAGTGTTCTCCTGTCACTGCTACTGATAGGGTATCTTCTGCTCGTGTCCAAATTGGGCCCCACGAGTCAGTCTCACTCGCCAATTGACTCGTTTTTTTTTGCGGGGTTCTGACTGACTCAGCATGAGTGGTTGCAAGGTCTCTTCTTGCTCGGTATGAATGGACTGGCTCAGTGTTATTAAAAAAAAGGATGTGTGTAATGGAAAATAAAATCATTGAGAGGCGAAAGAGAAAGCATACACAGTTAGTAGTACTAGCTAGGATGATGTAAGAAGTTGCTAAAAAAAATGAAATCGTCTTTGAGAGATAAACCACGCATAATCCCGGCATGGCAAAGCGTTCATTGAAGATCCCATGGAGTCAGGATGCACCGTTGCCCATACACTTTGTGAGTCTACAAAGATGATCACCGTGAATATGGGATCCCTTGTTTCTGTGGCACGTCGAATGGATATTTGTCCATGTGCCTTCAATTCTATAGATTATACACACCAGTTCAACCTTGCCGGAGAAAGGCGTTGGATCCGCCTTTCCACTAGTCGCTTGCCCAGATCAACCACAACTAACGTCTCCCGCCCGCCAACACCGCCGTCCGTCGACAAGACAAAACCGTTGATCATGCTTCTGAAGCAATCTTCACAAACTCCACCACGATTTTTGATAACCCTACATTTACCGCCCAAGGGAAGACTTATTTCTTCACAGTGCCGTCGCTGCCATGTAAAACATTGCCTAATAATAGGTCGCTCAAACCCTAACTACAAGCCTACAATGCCATGTGCCTCTCAATTCTGGCACAATGATTCAACCTTGGCGGAGAAAGGCGTCGTCGCAGCGCCGGGGGGGGGGGGGGCTTATCCCTACATTTACCGTCCAAGGGGATACTTATTTCTTCACGACGTCATTGCTCCCACGTAAAACAATGCCTATTGACACGTCGTCTCAAACCCTAACTACAAGCCTACAATGCCGAAGCAGAGAGCGAGTATCCTCTTGCCGCCGAAGTGCAAGCAAAGGGAGAGGGGACTAACGGCCTCACCGAGAGGATTGGGGACGCTGCCTATATGGCATTGCTCGCCGGGAGAGAAGGGAGAACCAACATGTTACAGTAAATCAGGGGCATATCGGTCATTTTATTGTTGCAAGAGGGAAAGAGGAGGGGAGAAAGGCAGAAAGATACAAGTCAAGGAGTGAAAGAAGACTGATCTCTTCTCTTCTCCACCCTTCCGCTTCCTCCTCCTGCCGCCGCCATGCACTAGTAGAAAAAGGGTCAAATGTGAGACATATTAGTCCCGGTTTGCATTTGAGCCGGCACTAATGTGTCCATTAGTGCCGGTTCAAACGGCTAGGCGGGAGGAGATCTTTAGTACCGGTTCAGTGCGAACCTTTAGTACCGGTTCATGCCACAAACTGGTACTAAAGGGACTGGGGCCCGACTAGCCCCTTTAGTACCGGTTCGTGGCATGAACCGGTAGTAAAGATGTTGTGGCAGAGGCTGTTTTTAGTCTCACCTCGCTCCCCTAGCAAGATTTTTACCACCTTAAATATGTTACTTCTCAAACTATCACAAGCACTTGGTCGTCATTGAACTCTATGTGTAGAATTTGTGGTCGCAATATGAGTCTTCACCGGTTTCTAAACCGTTGAGGACTCATATTGACAATTCAGATTGTACACAAAAAGATCATTGATAATTAATGTATTTTTTATGTATATTTTGACAATGTTTACGCCCTCACTCTCTCCACTCACTCGGTCTCCCCCTCAATCCCCCGTGCCGGTCCTCCCCCGCCGGCCGCCCCTCACTCTCTCCACTCACTTTAAAACTGGACGCACTTTGTGTACAAACTGGACAATCTCTTTCGGAGTGTTAGAGTTTCGGACGAGAACTCATCTGTTACACGGCCACTTCAATGTTTTTAAACTTATTTGAACTCCAGACTATTTTTGCGTTCAGTATGCAGCATTCAAAGCGACATCATCAATTTCCAGCATGTTCTGACATCATTTGTTGTTTTTCAGTCATTTACCGATTTGTTTAGAGAGCTAAATGACCGTGAAATTGAAAATCACTACAAAATGAACTCTGAAAATGTTGGAACTTGGCATGGTATCATCATTTTGTTGGGAATCGTAGCATAATTTAAAATTTTCCTACGCTCACCAAGATGCATCTATGGAGTATACTAGCTACGAGGGGAAGGGAGTGCATCTACATACCCTTGTAGATCGCGAGCGGAAGCGTTCCAATGAACGTGGATGACGGAGTCGTACTCGCCGTGATCCAAATCACCGATGACCGAGTGCCGAACGAACGGCACCTCCGCGTTCAACACACGTACGGTGCAGCGACGTCTCCTCCTTCTTGATCCAGCAAGGGGGAAGGAGAGGTTGATGGAGATCCAGCAGCACGACGGTGTGGTGGTGGATGTAGCGGGTCTCGGCAGGGCATCGCCGAGCTTCTGCGAGACGGAGAGGTGTAGCAGGGGAGGAGGGAGGCGCCCAAGGCTGTCTGTTCTTGCCCTCCCTCCCCCCCTTTATATAGGCCCCCTGGGGGGGGCGCCGGCCCTGGAGATGGGATCTCAAGGGGGGGCGGCGGCCAAAGGGGGGAAGGGGTTGCCTTGCCCCCCAAGGCAAGTGGGAAGCCCCCCACCCTAGGGTTCCCAACCCTAGGCGCATGGGGGGAGGCCCATGGGGGGCGCCCAGCCCACTAGGGGCTGGTTCCCTTCCCACTTCAGCCCACGGGGCCCTCCGGGATAGGTGGCCCCACCCGGTGGACCCCCGGGACCCTTCCGGTGGTCCCGGTACAATACCGGTAACCCCCGAAACTTTCCCGGTGGCCGAAACTTGACTTCCTATATATAATTCTTCACCTCCAGACCATTCCGGAACCTCTCGTGACGTCCGGGATCTCATCCGGGACTCCGAACAACTTTCGGGTTTCCGCATACACATATCTCTACAACCCTAGCGTCACTGAACCTTAAGTGTGTAGACCCTACGGGTTCGGGAGACATGCAGACATGACCGAGACGCCTCTCCGGTCAATAACCAACAGCGGGATCTGGATACCCATGTTGGCTCCCACATGTTCCACGATGATCTCATCGGATGAACCACGGTGTCGAGGATTCAATCAATCCCGTATGCAATTCCCTTTGTCAATCGGTATGTTACTTGCCCGAGATTCGATCGTCGGTATCCCAATACCTTGTTCAATCTCGTTACCGGCAAGTCTCTTTACTCGTACCGCAATGCATGATCCCGTGACTAACGCCTTAGTCACATAGAGCTCATTATGATGATGCATTACCGAGTGGGCCCAGAGATACCTCTCCGTCACACGGAGTGACAAAGCCCAGTCTCGATCCGTGCCAACCGAACAGACACTTTCAGAGATACCCGTAGTGCACCTTTATAGTCACCCAGTTACGTTGTGACGTTTGGCACACCCAAAGCACTCCTACGGTATCCGGGAGTTGCACGATCTCATGGTCTAAGGAAAAGATACTTGACATTGGAAAAGCTCTAGCAAACGAAACTACACGATCTTTTATGCTATGCTTAGGATTGGGTCTTGTCCATCACATCATTCTCCTAATGATGTGATCCCGTTATCAATGACATCCAATGTCCATAGTCGGGAAACCATGACTATCTGTTGATCAACGAGCTAGTCAACTAGAGGCTTACTAGGGACACGTTGTGGTCTATGCATTCACACATGTATTACGATTTCCGGACAATACAATTATAGCATGAATAATAGACGATTATCATGAACAAAGAAATATAATAATAACCATTTATTATTGCCTCTAGGGCATATTTCCAACAGTCTCCCACTTGCACTAGAGTCAATAATCTAGTTACATTGTGATGAATCGAACACCCATTGCGTCCTCGTGTTGATCATGTTTTGCCCTAGGGAGAGGTTTAGTCAACGGATCTGCTACATTCAGGTCCGTATGTACTTTACAAATATCTATGTCTCCATTTTGAACACTTTCACGAATGGAGTTGAAGCGACACTTGATATGCCTGGTCTTCCTGTGAAACCTGGGCTCCTTCGCAAGGGCAATAGCTCCAGTGTTGTCACAGAAGAGAGTCATCAGGCCCGACGCATTGGGAATCACCCCTAGGTCGGTAATGAACTCCTTCATCCAGACTGCTTCCTGTGCTGCCTCCGAGGCTGCCATGTACTCCGCTTCACATGTAGATCCCGCCACGACGCTTTGCTTGCAACTGCACCAGCTTACTGCTCCTCCATTCAAAATATACACGTATCCGGTTTGAGACTTAGAGTCATCCAGATCTGTGTCGAAGCTAGCGTCGACGTAACCCTTTACGACGAGCTCTTCGTCACCTCCATAAACGAGAAACATATCCTTAGTCCTTTTCAGGTACTTCAGGATATTCTTGACCGCTGTCTAGTGTTCCATGCCGGGATTACTTTGGTACTTTCCTACCAAACTTACGGCAAGGTTTACATCAGGTCTGGTACATAGCATGGCATACATAATAGACCCTATGGCCGAGGCATAGGGGATGACACTCATCTTTTCTATATCTTCTGCCGTGGTCGGGCATTGAGCCGTGCTCAATTGCACACCTTGCAATACAGGCAAGAACCCCTTCTTGGACTGATCCATATTGAACTTCTTCAATATCTTGTCAAGGTATGTACTTTGTGAAAGACTAATGAGGTGTCTTGATCTATCTCTATAGATCTTGATGCCTAATATATAAGCAGCTTCTCCAAGGTCCTTCATTGAAAAACACTTATTCAAATAGGACTTTATACTTTCCAAGAATTCTACATAATTTCCCATCAATAGTATGTCATCCACATATAATATGAGAAATGCTACAGAGCTCCCACTCACTTTCTTGTAAACACAGGCTTCTCCATAAGTCTGTGTAAACCCAAACGCTTTGATCATCTCATCAAAGCGAATGTTCCAACTCCGAGATGCTTGCACCAGCCCATAGATTGAGCGCTGGAGCTTGCATACTTTGTTAGCATTCTTAGGATCGACAAAACCTTCCGGCTGCATCATATACAACTCTTCCTTAAGGAAGCCGTTAAGGAATGCCGTTTTGACGTCCATCTGCCATATCTCATAATCATAGTATGCGGCAATTGCTAACATGATTCGGACTGACTTTAGCTTCGCTACGGGTGAGAAAGTCTCATCGTAGTCAACCCCTTGAACTTGTCGATAACCCTTAGCGACAAGTCGAGCCTTATAGATGGTCACATTACCATCTGCGTCCGTCTTCTTCTTAAAGATCCATTTGTTTTCTATGGCTCGCCGCTCATCGGGCAAGTCAGTCAAAGTCCATACTTTGTTTTCATACATGGATTCTATCTCGGATTTCATGGCTTCTAGCCATTTGTCGGAATTCGGGCCCGCCATCGCTTCTTCATAGTTCGAAGGTTCACCGTTGTCTAACAACATGATTTCCAGGACAGGGTTGCCGTACCACTCTGGTGCGGAACGTGTCCTTGTGGACCTACGAAGTTCAGTAACTTGATTCGAAGCTTCATGATCATCATCATTAACTTCCTCCCCAGTCGGTGTAGGCACCACAGGAACATTTTCCCGTGCTGCGCTACTTTCCGGTTCGGAAGGGGTGACTATCACTTCATCAAGTTCCACTTTCCTCCCACTCAATTCTTTCGAGAGAAACTCCTTCTCCAGAAAGGACACGTTCTTGGCAACGAAGATCCTGCCTTCGGATCTGAGGTAGAAGGTATACCCAATGGTTTCCTTAGGGTATCCTATGAAGACGCATTTCTCTGAGTTGGGTTCGAGCTTTTCAGGTTGAAGTTTCTTGACATAAGCATCGCATCCCCAAACTTTTAGAAACGACAGCTTAGGTTTCTTCCCAAACCATAATTCATACGGTGTCGTCTCAACGGATTTCGACGGAGCCCTATTTAAAGTGAACGCGGCAGTCTCTAAAGCATAGCCCCAAAATGAGAGCTGTAAATCGGTAAGAGACATCATAGATCGCACCATATCCAATAGAGTGCGATTACGACGTTCGGACACACCATTTCTCTGAGGTGTTCCAGGCGGCGTGAGTTGTGAAACTATTCCACATTTCCTTAAGTGTGTACCAAATTCGTGACTTAAATATTCTCCACCACGATCTGATCGTAAGAATTTTATTTTCCTGTCACGTTGATTCTCAACTTCACTCTGAAATTCCTTGAACTTTTCAAAGGTTTCAGACTTGTGTTTCATTAGGTAGACATACCCATATCTACTTAAATCATCAGTGAGAGTGAGAACATAACGATATCCTCCACGAGCCTCAACACTCATTGGACCACACACATCGGTATGTATGATTTCCAATAAGTTGGTTGCTCGCTCCATTGTTCCGGAGAACGGAGTCTTGGTCATCTTACCCATGAGGCATGGTTCGCACGTGTCAAATGATTCATAATCAAGAGACTCCAAAAGTCCATCTGCATGGAGCTTCTTCATGCGCTTGACACCAATGTGACCAAGGCGGCAGTGCCACAAGTATGTGGGACTATCGTTATCAACTTTACATCTTTTGGTATTCACACTATGAACATGTGTAACATCACGTTCGAGATTCATCAAAAATAAACCATTGACCAGCGGGGCATGACCATAAAACATATTTCTCAAATAAATAGAACAACCATTATTCTCGGATTTAAATGAGTAGCCATCTCGAATTAAACGAGATCCAGATACAATGTTCATGCTCAAAGCTGGCACTAAATAACAATTATTGAGGTTTAAAACTAATCCCGTGGGTAGATGCAGATGTAGCGTGCCGACGGCGATCACATCGACCTTGGAACCATTCCCGACGCGCATCGTCACCTCGTCCTTTGCCAGTCTCCGTTTATTCCGTAGTTCCTGTTTTGAGTTACAAATATGAGCAACCGCACCGGTATCAAATACCCAGGAGCTACTACGAGTACTGGTAAGGTACACATCAATTACATGTATATCACATATACCTTTGGTGTTGCCGGCCTTCTTCTTGTCCGCTAAGTATTTGGGGCAGTTCCGCTTCTAGTGACCACTTCCCTTGCAATAAAAGCACTCAGTCTCGGGCTTGGGGTCCATTCTTTGACTTCTTCCCAGTAACTGGTTTACCGGGCCCGGCAACTCCCTTGCCGTCCTTCTTGAAGTTCTTCTTACCCTTGCCCTTCTTGAACTTAGTTGTTTTATTCACCATCAACACTTGATGTTCTTTTCTGATCTCTACCTCAGCTGATTTCAGCATTGAATATACCTCAGGAATGGTCTTTTCCATCCCCTGCATATTGAAGTTCATCACAAAGCTCTTGTAGCTTGGTGGAAGCGACTGGAGGATTCTGTCAATGACCGCGTCATCCGGGAGATTGACTCCCAGCTGAGACAAGCGGTTATGCAACCCAGACATTCTGAGTATGTGCTCACTAACAGAACTGTTCTCCTCCATTTTACAGCTGAAGAAATTGTCGGAGACATCATATCTCTCGACCCGGGCATGAGCTTGGAAAACCAATTTCAGCTCCTCGAACATCTCATATGCTCCATGTTTCTCAAAACGCTTTTGGAGACCCGGTTCTAAGCTGTAAAGCATGCCGCACTGAACGAGGGAGTAATCATCAGCACGTGATTGCCAAGCGTTCATAACGTCTTGGTTCTCAGGGATTGGTGCTTCACCTAGCGGTGCTTCTAAGACATAATCTTTCTTGGCTACTATGAGGATGATCCTCAGGTTCCGGACCCAGTCCGTATAGTTGCTGCCATCATCTTTCAGCTTGGTTTTCTCTAGGAACGCGTTGAAATTGAGGACAACGTTGGCCATTTGATCTACAATACATAGTGTAAAGATTTTAGACTAAGTTCATGATAATTAAGTTCATCTAATCAAATTATTTAATGAACTCCCACTCAGATAGACATCCCTCTAGTCATCTAAGTGATACATGATCCGAGTTAACTAGGCCGTGTCCGATCATCACGTGAGACGGACTAGTCAAGATCGGTGAACATCTCCATGTTGATCGTATCTTCTATACGACTCATGCTCGACCTTTCGGTCCTCCGTGTTCCGAGGCCATGTCTGTACATGCTAGGCTCGTCAAGTTAACCTAAGTGTATTGCACGTGTTCCGAGGCCATGTCTGTACATGCTAGGCTCGTCAACACCCGTTGTATGCGAACGTTAGAATCTATCACACCCGATCATCACGTGGTGCTTCGAAACAACGAACATTCGCAACGGTGCACAGTTAGGGTGAACACTTTCTTGAAATTATTAAAAGGGATCATCTTACTTACTACCGTCGTTCTAAGCAAATAAGATGCAAAAACATGATAAACATCACATGCAATCAAATAGTGACATGATATGGCCAATATCATTATGCTCCTTTGATCTCCATCTTCGGGGCACCATGATCATCTTCGTCACCGGCATGACACCATGATCTCCATCATCATGATCTCCATCATTGTGTCTTCATGAAGTCGTCACGCCAACGATTACTTCTACTTCTATGGCTAACGCGTTTAGCAACAAAGTAAAGTAATTTACATGGCGTTATTCAATGACACGCAGGTCATACAAAATAATAAAGACAACTCCTATGGCTCCTGCCGGTTGTCATACTCATCGACATGCAAGTCGTGATTCCTATTACAAGAATATGATCAATCTCATACATCACATATATCATTCATCACATCTTCTGGCCATATCACATCACATAGCACTTGCTGCAAAAACAAGTTAGACGTCCTCTAGTTGTTGTTGCAAGTTTTTACGTGGTTTGTAGGTTTCTATCAAGAACGTTTCTTACCTACGTATGACCACAACGTGATTTGCCAATTTCTATTTACCCTTCATAAGGACCCTTTTCATCGAGTCCGTTCCGACTAAAGTAGGAGAGACAGACACCCGCTAGCCACCTTATGCAACTAGTGCATGTCAGTCGGTGGAACCTGTCTCACGTAAGCGTACGTGTAAGGTCGGTCCGGGCCGCTTCATCCTACAATGCCGCCGAAACAAGACAAGACTAGTAGCGGCAAGAAGAATTAGCAAACTCAACGCCCACAGCTGCTTTGTGTTCTACTCGTGCATAGTAACTACGCATAGGCCTGGCTCATGATGCCACTGTTGGGAATCGTAGCATAATTTAAAATTTTCCTACGCTCACCAAGATGCATCTATGGAGTATACTAGCTACGAGGGGAAGGGAGTGCATCTACATACCCTTGTAGATCGCGAGCGGAAGCGTTCCAATGAACGTGGATGACGGAGTCGTACTCGCCGTGATCCAAATCACCGATGACCGAGTGCCGAACGGACGGCACCTCCGCGTTCAACACACGTACGGTGCAGCGACGTCTCCTCCTTCTTGATCCAGCAAGGGGGAAGGAGAGGTTGATGGAGATCCAGCAGCACGACGGCGTGGTGGTGGATGTAGCGGGTCTCGGCAGGGCTTCGCCGAGCTTCTGCGAGACGGAGAGGTGTAGCAGGGGAGGAGGAAGGCGCCCAAGGCTGTCTGTTCTTGCCCTCCCTCCCCCCCTTTATATAGGCCCCCTGGGGGGGGCGCCGGCCCTGGAGATGGGATCTCAAGGGGGGGCGGCGGCCAAAGGGGGGAAGGGGTTGCCTTGCCCCCCAAGGCAAGTGGGAAGCCCCCCACCCTAGGGTTCCCAACCCTAGGCGCATGGGGGGAGGCCCATGGGGGGCGCCCAGCCCACTAGGGGCTGGTTCCCTTCCCACTTCAGCCCACGGGGCCCTCCGGGATAGGTGGCCCCACCCGGTGGACCCCCGGGACCCTTCCGGTGGTCCCGGTACAATACCGGTAACCCCCGAAACTTTCCTGGTGGCCGAAACTTGACTTCCTATATATAATTCTTCACCTCCGGACCATTCCGGAACCTCTCGTGACATCCGGTATCTCATCCGGGACTCCGAACAACTTTCGGGTTTCCGCATACACATATCTCTACAACCCTAGCGTCACCGAACCTTACGTGTGTAGACCCTACGGGTTCGGGAGACATGCAGACATGACCGAGACGCCTCTCCGGTCAATAACCAACAGCGGGATCTGGATACCCATGTTGGCTCCCACATGTTCCACGATGATCTCATCGGATGAACCACGGTGTCGAGGATTCAATCAATCCCGTATGCAATTCCCTTTGTCAATCGGTATGTTACTTGCCCGAGATTCGATCGTTGGTATCCCAATACCTTGTTCAATCTCGTTACCGGCAAGTCTCTTTACTCGTACCGCAATGCATGATCCCGTGACTAACGCCTTAGTCACATAGAGCTCATTATGATGATGCATTACCGAGTGGGCCCAGAGATACCTCTCCGTCACACGGAGTGACAAATCCCAGTCTCGATCCGTGCCAACCGAACAGACACTTTCGGAGATACTCGTAGTGCACCTTTATAGTCACCCAGTTACGTTGTGACGTTTGGCACACCCAAAGCACTCCTACCGTATCCGGGAGTTGCACGATCTCATGGTCTAAGGAAAAGATACTTGACATTGGAAAAGCTCTAGCAAACGAAACTACACGATCTTTTATGCTATGCTTAGGATTGGGTCTTGTCCATCACATCATTCTCCTAATGATGTGATCCCGTTATCAATGACATCCAATGTCCATAGTCAGGAAACCATGACTATCTGTTGATCAACGAGCTAGTCAACTAGAGGCTTACTAGGGACACGTTGTGGTCTATGCATTCACACATGTATTACGATTTCCGGACAATACAATTATAGCATGAATAATAGACGATTATCATGAACAAAGAAATATAATAATAACCATTTATTATTGCCTCTAGGGCATATTTCCAACACATTTCACCCGCATAGCATGTGGAAAAGAGTAGAGAGGGTCACGGCGAAAACTGGACGCACTTCATGTACAAACTGGACAATCTCTTTCGGAGTATCAGGGTTTCGAACGAGAACTCATCTGTTACACGGGCACTTCAATGTTTTTTAAACTTATTTGAACTCCAGACTATTTTTGCGTTCAGTATGCAGCATTCAAAGCGACGTCATCAATTTCCAGCACGTTCTGACATCATTTGCTGTTTTTCAGTCATTTACCGATTTGTTTAGAGAGCTAAATGACCGTGAAATTGAAAATCACTACAAAATGAACTCTGAAAATGTTGAAACTTGGCATGGTATCATCATTTCACCCGCATAGCATGTGCAAAAGAGTAGAGAGGGTCACGGCGAAATCTGGACGCACTTCGTGTACAAACTGGACAATCTCTTTCGGAGTATCAGGGTTTCGGACGAGAAATCATCTGTTACACGGGCACTTCAATGTTTTTTAAACTTATTTGAACTCCAGACTATTTTTGCGTTCAGTATGCAGCATTCAAAGCGACGTCATCAATTTCCAGCACGTTTTGACATCATTTGCTGTTTTTCAGTCATTTACCGATTTGTTTAGAGAGCTAAATGACCGTGAAATTGAAAATCACTACAAAATGAACTCTGAAAATGTTGGAACTTGGCATGGTATCATCATTTCACCCGCATAGCATGTGCAAAGGAGTAGAGAGGGTCACGGCGAAATCTGGACGCACTTCGTGTACAAACTGGACAATCTCTTTCGGAGTATCAGGGTTTCGGACGAGAACTCATCTGTTACACGGGCACTTCAATGTTTTTAAAACTTATTTGAACTCCAAACTATTTTTGCGTTCAGTATGCAGCATTCAAAGCGACGTCATCAATTTCCAGCACGTTCTGACATCATTTGCTGTTTTTCAGTCATTTACCGATTTATTTAGAGAGCTAAATGACCGTAAAATTGAAAATCACTACAAAATGAACTCTGAAAATGTTGGAACTTGGCATGGTATCATCATTTCACCCGCATAGCATGTGCAAAAGAGTAGAGAGGGTCACGGCGAAAACTGGACGCACTTCGTGTACAAACTGGATAATCTCTTTCGGAGTATCAGGGTTTCGGACGAGAAAGCAAAAATATTCACAAAGAAACTAAATACAGCAAAAAAAACTACTCCGAAATAAATAGAAGAAAATAAATAAAACAGAAAAGACAAAAACTATATAAAAAACTATATAAAAAATTGTTGGGTGCTGCCTAGTGGGCCTGCCAGACCTAGGGTGTGCAAATTCAGGCCCAGAAGGGCCAGCAGGCTCACAGGGCAGCGCGCCATAGTTAGGCCCTGAAGCCTGCTATATAGAGAAGTTCGAATGAGCAGCCGCGACTGGGTCTATAAACCAGTGCGGCTGCCCTTCGCTCGGCGAGGTGAGACTAAACATTGTGCACCGCCGGTGGCAGCGCACAACCATCAGTACCGGTTGGTGGCTCCAACCGGTATTAATGCGTGGGCCTTTAGTACCGGTTGGTGGCTCCAACTGGTACTAAAGGGGGCCGTTTCCCGCCGCTTGACCTGGCGAAAATTGGCCTTTAGTACCGGTTGGAGCCACCAACCGGCACTAAAGGCCCCTCCTATATATATGGCACTTACAAAAAATTCAGTTTCATCGACCACCACTTCTTCTTCAACTGCTTCGCGCGACATCGTCGCTGCCGCCGCGCCGTCGCCCATCGCGCGCCGCCCTCGCCGCCCCCGCCGCCCGTCGTCGCCGTCTCGCGCCGCCCGTCGTCGCGCCGCCCCCGTCGCGTCGCCGTCTCGCGCCGCCCCGTACGCCGCCCCCCGCTCGTACACACACACACACACACACACACACAGAGACACACACACATATATTTTTTTTACTTATTTTCTGTTTTCTGTTGTTTAGATTAATGTTAGATGAATTACGTAGATAAGAATGTGTTAGAATGTTAATGTTAGATGAATTATATGGAAAAGATGTTAAATATTAATGTTAATTTTAGATGAATTAGCTAGATATTAATTAGGTATATATATGAGATTTGAACTAGTTGAATTAATATAACTAGTTTATTTTTAGTATGAAAATTAATAGAACAAGTTTATTTTTAGTAAGAAAATTTAGGTATATGAGATTATTTGAACTAGTTGAATTAATATAACAAGTTTATTTTTAGTAAATGCGGAGTTGAACTAGTTGAATTAGTAGAACTAGTTTATTTTTAGTAAGAAAATTTAGGTATATAAGATTTGATGATCTAATTAAAATATTATTATATATAGCTATTTTATATATTTTAGTAAGAAAATTAATAGAACTAGTTTATTTTTAGTAAATTCTTAGTTGAATTAGTTGAATTAATAGAACTAGTTTATTTTTAGTAAGAAAATTTCGATATCTAAGATTTGATGATCTAATTAATAGGAAATGTCGTCCGACGACAAAAAAGATTTCATTAAGTGCGAATACTGTGAAGACCAGCGCGACCTATGCGACAGAAATTTCCTTGTTGATGATAGGCACTTCAGCATCAAGCTGGATGAGACCTTCGAAGTGGATACAGTAAGTCACAACAACAAGTCTTTTTTCGTAATTAAGCATGACTTATATATGCTTCATTTGCTTCAACTTATAATTTTAAATTTTCACTATTCTACTAGCGCATCCCCTGCCATGCAAGAATTTTTGTCTTGGATAAGATAGGTTTCAGTGCTATGGAAACTATGAAGGTAAAGAGAGTTTACCTGAAGACCGAGCATGATTATACTTTTAACGTCAAATTATACAATGCAGACACGTACACCTATTTTGAATGCAAAACTTGGCAAGCACTATGCAAGGCTTATGCATTTGAGCCTGATATGGTTATCACCTTTGATATTCGTCCGGAAGATGATATTGAAGGTAATAGAGACATCTGGGTCGATGTGCAGACGCCTCCAGTTCTATCATTATGTGAGTTTCTCAACCATATTTATGTCTTTGATATTGTTTATTCAAAAATAGTTGACAACTAATTTCTATTGACAGCTTATTTCCATTCAAGCAAACATGTCCGGCGCTTGGTAGACAAGACCTACTACTATCCCGGAGCTGAACTAAACTGCGAGGAGATAAGTCATTATGTTTCATGGCTTGAGGATCTTCATACTGTCGAGACAAATTTTCTTCCTGCACTTAGAAATGTTAGTACTCAAAACGTGCGACCAATAGTGATCGTATTGAACTACGGCCATTTCTATTTACGAAAGATGGTAAGATTTTTACTATTTATCCTCAGTGCATCTTTTGCATACATTCTTTTTTTTGCTAAACTTTCATTGCTAAGTATATTAATTACTATACGATGTTCTTCAATAGGGACTCCCGATGACAGTTGTGCCTCAGTGGATCGAGACTAAAGGTCACATGTCAATGATTAGCTTACGGCCAAGATATCCTACATTGCACATGAGTGCATTCAGAATTTCTAAAAGCAATGAATGCTTAATAGTGAAAGATTGGAGCAAAATTGTTAACAGTCCATGTTGGGGAACGTAGCAGAAATTTAAAATTTTCTACGCATCACCAAGATCAATCTATGGAGTAATCTAGCTACGAGGGGAAGGGGAGTGCATCTACATACCATTGTAGATCGCGATGCGGAAGCGTTGCAAGAACGCGAATGAAGGAGTCGTACTCGTAGCGATTCAGATCGCGGTTGATTCCGATCTAAGCACCGAAGAACGGTGCCTTCGCGTTCAACACACGTGCAGCCCGGTGACGTCTCCCACGCCTTGATCCAGCAAGGAGAGAGGGAGAGGTTGGGGAAGACTCCATCCAGCAGCAGCACGACGGCGTGGTGGTGATGGAGGAGCGTGGCAATCCCGCAGGGCTTCGCCAAGCACCGCGGGAGAGGAGGAGGAAGAGAGGTAGGGCTGCGCCAACAGAGACCGGAAAACTCATATGTTGGGCAGCCCCAGACCTCAACTATATATAGGGGGGAGGGGGCTGCGCCCCCTCTAGGGTTCCCACCCCAAGGGGTGGCGGCCAGCCCTAGATCCCATCTAGGGGGGCGGCCAAGGGGAGGAGAGGGGGGCGCCACTAGGGTGGGCCTTAAGGCCCATCTGGACCTAGGGTTTGCCCCCTCCCACTCTCCCATGCGCCTTGGGCCTTGGTGGGGGGACGCACCAGCCCACCTGGGGCTGGTCCCCTCCCACACTTGGCCCACGCAGCCTTCTGGGGCTGGTGGCCCCACTTGGTGGACCCCCGGGACCCTCCCGGTGGTCCTGGTACATTACCGATATCACCCGAAACTTTTCCGGTGACCAAAACAGGACTTCCCATATATAAATCTTTACCTACGGACCATTCCGGAACTCCTCGTGACGTCCAGGATCTCATCCGGGACTCCGAACAACATTCGGTAACCACGTATATCTATTCCCTATAACCCTAGCGTCATCGAACCTTAAGTGTGTACACCCTACGGGTTCGGGAACCATGCAGACATGACCGAGATGTTCTCCGGTCAATAACCAACAGCGGGATCTGGATACCCATGTTGGCTCCCACATGTTCCACGATGATCTCATCGGATGAACCACGATGTCGGGGATTCAATCAATCTCCTATTCAATTCCCTTTGTCTATCGGTATGCTACTTGCCCGAGATTCGATCGTCGGTATCCTATACCTTGTTCAATCTCGTTACCGGCAAGTCTCTTTACTCGTTCCGTAACTCACATCATCCCGTGATCAACTCCTTGGTCACATTGTGCACATTATGATGATGTCCTACCGAGTGGGCCCAGAGATACCTCTCTGTTTACACGGAGTGACAAATCCCAGTCTCGATTCGTGCCAACCCAACAGACACTTTCGGAGATACCTGTAGTGCACCTTTATAGCCACCCAGTTACGTTGTGACGTTTGGTGCACCCAAAGCATTCCTATGGTATCCGGGAGTTGCACAATCTCATGGTCTAAGGAAATGATACTTGACATTAGAAAAAACTCTGAGCAAACGAACTACACGATCTTGTGTCAGGCTTAGGATTGGGTCTCGTCCATCACATCATTCTCCTAATGATGTGATCCCGTTATCAACGACATCCAATGTCCATGGTCAGGAAACCGTAACCATCTATTGATCAACGAGCTAGTCAACTAGAGGCTTACTAGGGACATGGTGTTGTCTATGTATCCACACATGTATCTGAGTTTCCTATCAATACAATTCTAGCATGGATAATAAACGATTATCATGAACAAGGAAATATAATAATAACCAATTTATTATTGCCTCTAGGGCATATTTCCAACAGTCTCCCACTTGCACTAGAGTCAATAATCTAGTCCACATCACCATGTGATTAACACTCATAGGTCACATCACCATGTGACCAACATCCAAAGAGTTTACTAGAGTCAACAATCTAGTTCACATCACTATGTGATTAACACTCAATGAGTTCTGGTTTGATCATGTTATGCTTGTGAAAGAGGTTATTAGTCAACGGGTCTGAACCTTTCAGATCCGTGTGTGCTTTACGAATATCTATGTCATCTTGTGGATGCTACCACGCGCTACTTGGAGCCATTTCAAATAACTACTCTACTATACGAATCCGGTCTACTACTCAGAGTCATCCGGATTAGTGTCAAAGTTCGCATCGACGTAACCCTTTACGACGAAATCCTTTTCACCTCCATAATCGAGAAAATTCCTTAGTCCACTAGGTACTAAGGATAAGTTCGACCGCTGTCATGTGATCCATTCCCGGATCACTATTGTACCCCTTGACCAACTCATGGCAAGGCACACTTCATGTGCGGTACACAACATAGCATACTGTAGAGCCTACGTCTAAAGCATAGGGGACGATCTTCGTCCTTTCTCTCTCTTCTGTTGTGGTTAGGTCTTGAGTCTTACTCAATACTCACACCTTGTAACACAGCCAAGAACTCCTTCTTTGCTGATCTATTTTGAACTCTTTCAAAATCATGTCAAGGTGTGCGTTCTTTGAAAGTATCATTGGGCGTCTTGATCTATCTCTATAGATCTTGATGCCCAATATGTAAGCAACTTTTATCCAGGTCTTCCTTTGAAAAACTCCTTTCAAACAACCCTTTATGCTTTCCAGAAATTTTACGTCATTTCGGATCAACAATATGTCATTCACATATACTTATCAGAAATGTTGTAGCGCTCCCACTCACTTTATTGTAAATACAAGTTTCTAACAAACTTTGTATAAACCCAAAAACTTTGATCACTCCATCAAAGCGTATATTCTGACTCCGAGATGCTCGCTCTAGTCCATGGAAGGATCGCTGGAGCTAGCATACCTTTTAGCATCCTTAGGATCGACAAAACCTTTCTGATTGTATCACATACAACCTTTCCTTACGAAAACTGGTAAGGAAACTTGTTTTGACATCCATCTGCCAGATTTCATAAATGCAACTAATGCTAACATGATTCCGACGGACTTAAGCATCGCTACGGATGAGAAAATCTCATCGTAGTCAACTCCTTGAACTTGTGAAAATACCCTTTTTCACAAGTCGAGCTTTCATAGACGGTAACATTACCGTCCATGTCCGTCTTCTTCTTAAAGATCCATTTATCTCGGATTTCATGGCTTCTAACCATTTGTCAGAATATGGGCCCACCATCGCTTCTCCATAGCTCGTAGGTTCAGTATTGTCCAACAACATGATATCTAAGACAGGATCACGTACCACTCTGAAGTAGCACGCATCCTCGTCGTCCTACGAGGTTTGGTAATGACTTGATCCGAAGTTCCATGATCACTATCATAAGCTTCCACTTCAATTGGTGTAGGTGCCACAGGAACAACTTCCTGTGCCCTGCTACACACTAGTTGAAGTGACGGTTCAATAACCCTATCAAGTCTCCACCATCCTCCCACTCAATTCTTTCGAGAGAAACTTTTCCTCGAGAAAGGACTTGTTTCTAGAAGCAATTACTTTTGCTTCCAGATCTGAAATAGGAGGCATACCCAAATGTTTTGGATATTCTATGAAGATGCATTTATCCGCTTTGGGTTTGAGCTTATCAGCCTGAAACTTTTTCACATAAGCTTCGCAGCCCCAAACTTTTAAGAAACGACAACTTAGGTTTCTCTAAACGGTGTCGTCTCAACGGAATTGCGTGGTGCCCCTTTTAAAGTGAATGCGGTTGTCTCTAATGCCTAACCCATAAACGATAGTGGTAATTTGATAAGAGACATCATGGCATGCACTATATCCAATAGGGTGCAGTTATGATGTTCGGAGACACCATCACACTGTGGTGTTCCAGGCGGTATTAATTGTGAAACACTTTGCACAATGTCTTAATTGTGTGCCAAACTCGTAACTCAGATACTCATCTCTATGATCATATCACAGACATTTTATCCTCTTGTCACGACGGTCTTCAACTTCACTCTGAAATTACTTGAACCTTTCAATAATTCAGACTTGTGTTTTATCAAGTAAATACACTCAGCATCTACTCAAATCATCTGTGAAGTAAGAACATAACGATATCCACTGCATGCCTCAGCACTCATTGGACTGCATACATCAAAATGTATTACTTCCAATAAGTTGCTCTCTTGTTCCATCTTACTGAAAACGAGGCCTTTCACTCATCTTGCCCATGTGGTATGATTTGCATGTCTCAAGTGATTCAAAATCAAGTGAGTCCAAACGATCCATCTGCATGGAGTTTCTTCATGCATATATACCAATAGACATGGTTCGCATGTCTCATCCTTTTCAAAAACGAGTGAGTCCAAAGATCCATCTACATGGAGCTTCTTCATGTGTTCTATACCAATATGACTCAAGTGGCAGTGCCAAGTATGTGGTACTATCATTACTATCTTATATCTTTTGGCATGAACATGTGTATCACTACGATCGAGATTCATTTTAGGTGAAAGACCATTGAAGGTATTATTCAAATAAAAGAGTAACCATTATTCTCCTTAAATGAATAACCGTATTGCGATAAACATAATCCAATCATGCTCAACGCAAACACCAAATCTCGATGGTAGAGGGAGCATGCGATGCTTGATCACATCAACCTTGGAAACACTTCCAACATATATCGTCATCTCACCTTTAGCTAGTCTCCATTTATTCCGCAGCTTTTATTTCGAGTTAATAACACTTAGCAACTGAACTGGTATCTAATACCCTGGTGCTGCTAGGAGTACTAGTAAAGTACACATTCACATAATGTATATCCAATATACTTCTGTCGACCTTGCCTGCCTACTCATCTACCAAGTATCTAGGGTAGTACTGCTTCAGTGACCGTTCCCCTCATTACAGAAGCACTTAGTCTCGGGTTTGGGTTCAACCTTGGGATTCTTTACTAGAGCAGCAAATGACTTGCTATTTCATGAAGTATCCCTTTTTGCCCTTGCCCTTCTTAAACTAGTGGTTTTACTAACCATCAACAATTGATGCTCCTTCTTGATTTCTACTTTCGCGGTGTTAAACACCGCGAATAGCTCAAGGATCATCATAACTATCCTTGATATGTTATAGTTCATCACGAAGCTCTACTAGCTTGGTGGCAGTGACTATGGAGAACCATCACTATCTCATCTGGGAGACTAACTCCCACTCGATTCAAGTGATTGTGGTACTCAGACAATCTGAGCACATGCTCAACTATTGAGCTTTTCTCCCTTAGTTTGCAGGCTTAAGAAACTTGTCAGAGGTCTCATACCTCTTGACGTGGGCACTAGTCTGAAATCCCAATTTCAATCTTCGGAACATCTCATATGTTCTGCGACGTTTCAAAAACGTCTCTGGTGCCACAATTCTAAACCGTTAGCATTACGCACTGAACTATCACGTAGTTATCAAAACGTGTATGTCAGATGTTCCGCAACATCTACAGACGACGCTGAGGTTCAGCACACCGAGCGGTGCATTAAGGACATAAGCCTTCTGTGCAGCAATGAGGACAATCCTCAGTTTACGGACCCAGTCCGCATAATTGCTACTATCAACTTTCAACTAAATTTTCTCTAGGAACATATCTTAAACAGTAGAACTAAAGCGTAAGCTATGACATAATTTGCAAAGACCTTTTGACTGTGTTCATGATAACGAAGTTCATCTGATTATTTGATGAACTCCCACTCAGATAGACATCCCTCTAGTCATCTAAGTGATACATGATCCGAGTCAAACTAGGCCGTGTCCGATCATCACGTGAGACGGACTAGTCATCATCGGTGAACATCTCCATGTTAATCGCATCTACTATACGACTCATGTTCGACCTTTCGATCTCTTGTGTTCCGAGGCCATGTCTGTACATGCTACGCTCGTCAAGTCAACCTAAGTGTTTCGCATGTGTTCCGAGGCCATGTCTGTACATGCTAGGCTCGTCAACACCCGTTGTATTCGAACGTTAGAATCTATCACACCCGATCATCACGTGGTGCTTCGAAACAACGAACCTTCGCAACGGTGCACAGTTAGGGGGAACACGTCTCTTGAAATTTTAGTGAGGGATCATCTTATTTATGCTACCGTCGTTCTAAGCAAATAAGATGTAAACATGATAAACATCACATGCAAATCATAAAGTGACGTGATATGGCCAATATCATCCTGCGCCTTTGATCTCCATCTTCGAGGCGCGGCATGATCACCTTCGTCACCGGCATGACACCATGATCTCCATCATCATGATCTCCATCATTGTGTCTTCATGAAGTTGTCTCGCCAACTATTACTTCTACTACTATGGCTAACGCGCTTAGCAATAAAGTAAAGTAATTTACATGGCGTCATTCAATGACACGCAGGTCATACAAAAAATAAAGACAACTCCTATGGCTCCTGCCGGTTGTCATACTCATCGACATGCAAGTCGTGATCCCTATTACAAGAATATGATCAATCTCATACATCACATGTATCATTCATCATATCTTCTGGCCATATCACATCACATAGCACATGCTGCAAAAACAAGTTAGACGTCCTCTAATTGTTGTTGCAAGTTTTTACGTGGCTTGTATAGGTTTCTAGCAATAACGTTTCTTACCTACGTAAAACCACAACGTGATATGCCAATTTCTATTTACCCTTCATAAGGACCCTTTTCATCGAATCCGTTCCGACTAAAGTGGGAGAGACAGACACCCGCTAGCCACCTTATGCAACTAGTGCATGTCAGTCGGTGGAACCTGTCTCACGTAAGCGTACGTGTAAGGTCGGTCCGGGCCGCTTCATCCCACAATGCCGCCGAAACAAGATAAGACTAGTAGCGGCAAGAAGAATTGGCAACATCTATGCCCACAACTGCTTTGTGTTCTACTCGTGCTTAGAAACTACGCATAGACCTAGCTCATGATGCCACTGTTGGGGAACGTAGCAGAAATTCAAAATTTTCTACGCATCACCAAGATCAATCTATGGAGTAATCTAGCAACGAGGGGAAGGGGAGTGCATCTACATACCATTGTAGATCGCGATGCGGAAGCGTTGCAAGAACGCAGATGAAGGAGTCGTACTCGTAGCGATTCAGATCGCGGTTGATTCCGATCTAAGCACCGAAGAACGGTGCCTCCGTGTTCAACACACGTGCAGCCCGGTGACGTCTCCCACGCCTTGATCCAGCAAGGAGAGAGGGAGAGGTTGGGGAAGACTCCATCCAGCAGTAGCACGACGGCGTGGTGGTGATGGAGGAGCGTGGCAATCCCGCGGGGCTTCGCCAAGCACCGCGGGAGAGGAGGAGGAAGAGAGGTAGGGCTGCGCCAAGAGAGACCGGAAAACTCATATGTTGGGCAGCCCCAGACCTCAACTATATATAGGGGGGGGAGGGGGCTGCGCCCCCTCTAGGGTTCCCACCCCAAGGGGTGGCGGCCAGCCCTAGATCCCATCTAGGGGGGCGGCCAAGGGGAGGAGAGGGGGGCGCCACTAGGGTGGGCCTTAAGGCCCATCTGGACCTAGGGTTTGCCCCCTCCCACTCTCCCATGCGCCTTGGGCCTTGGTGGGGGGGCGCACCAGCCCACCTGGGGCTGGTCCCCTCCCACACTTGGCCCACGCAGCCTTCTGGGGCTGGTGGCCCCACTTGGTGGACCCCCGGGACCCTCCCGGTGGTCCTGGTACATTACCGATATCACCCGAAACTTTTCCGGTGACCAAAACAGGACTTCCCATATATAAATCTTTACCTCCGGACCATTCCGAAACTCCTCGTGACGTCCGGGATCTCATCCGGGACTCCGAACAACATTCGGTAACCACGTATATCTATTCCCTATAACCCTAGCGTCATCGAACCTTAAGTGTGTAGACCCTACGGGTTCGGGAACCATGCAGACATGACCGAGACGTTCTCCGGTCAATAATCAACAGCGGGATCTGGATACCCATGTTGGCTCCCACATGTTCCACGATGATCTCATCGGATGAACCACGATGTCGGGGATTCAATCAATCCCGTATTCAATTCCCTTTGTCTATCGGTATGCTACTTGCCCGAGATTCGACCGTCGGTATCCTATACCCTGTTCAATCTCGTTATCGGCAAGTCTCTTTACTCGTTCCGTAACTCACATCATCCCGTGATCAACTCCTTGGTCACATTGTGCACATTATGATGATGTCCTACCGAGTGGGCCCAGAGATACCTCTCCGTTTACACGGAGTGACAAATCCCACTCTCGATTCGTGCCAACCCAACAGACACTTTCGGAGATACCTGTAGTGCACCTTTATAGCCACCCAGTTACGTTGTGACGTTTGGTGCACCCAAAGCATTCCTACGGTATCCGGGAGTTGCACAATCTCATGGTCTAAGGAAATGATACTTGACATTAGAAAAAACTCTGAGCAAACGAACTACACGATCTTGTGTCAGGCTTAGGATTGGGTCTCGTCCATCACATCATTCTCCTAATGATGTGATCCCGTTATCAACGACATCCAATGTCCATGGTCAGGAAACCGTAACCATCTATTGATCAACGAGCTAGTCAACTAGAGGCTTACTAGGGACATGGTGTTGTCTATGTATCCACACATGTATCTGAGTTTCCTATCAATACAATTCTAGCATGGATAATAAATGATTATCATGAACAAGGAAATATAATAATAACCAATTTATTATTGCCTCGCATATTTCCAACAGTCCAGGCGTCGTCCAGCGGGAGGGAGGTGAGGAAGAAGTCGCCGCGGCGGAGGGCGGCGGTGACGACGGGATCCGAGCGGCGCAGGGGGGCGAAGGAGGGGGCGGTATCGGCGTCCACTTTGAGGAAGATCCCGAGGAGGGGCGCTGGGTGAAGGGCTCGGAAGAGGCGGCGGAAGGACGGGGAGGAGCGGACGGCGCCGAGCCATGGGCGCCAGGTGAGCGCGGCGCGGACGAGGTCCGGCAGGTTGGGCAGGCGGAGGAAGATCTCGAGAAGCTGGTCTTGGCCGAGGGAAGATATGGTGGTGGTTCCGTCGGCGGCGGTGGCGAGGGTGGTGGTGGCCGTGGAGGGAGGTTTCGCTGCTGGCGCAGCCCCCGATGGCGGCGGTTCACTCCCCATCGCTCGAAAGTGGAGTGGATGGAGAGAGATTCTGGATCACTGGCTACTTGTGTATACTACGCATGGCCCAAGCCCATTAATTATAGGATTAATGCTTTGAGCCCATGTACGCAATAGTCCAAGTAGCCCATGCTTTGGAATTAGACCCTGTTTTTTTTCTGCACCTAGTATATAACAGTTGGAGATTTTCGGAAGAATAAAGAACAATGAGAGATTTTCTCAAAACAAAAACAGTGAGAGATGGATCTTTACATCACGAAAAGGTCATGATAAAAATTGAACCAGAAGGGTATTCACATGTTAAATGCTAGGGGGACATAATATCACAAAAATAAGCAAGCAAATGTGGCTATAAAATCAGTTTTTTGTTCCCAGATACTCAATTTGGATCTAGGGAGCACATGCTCCTGTGTGCTAAAAATGGATTTTACAAACGTGCAAAAAAAAAGTCAAACTCCAAATGTTACACTTAATTTTTTTTCATCGACGAAGCACTGCTATCCCATATGGCATGAAAATTGTCAAGCACACTTGCCATAGTAATATGAACATCTACAAAAAAAACAGAAGTTTTAAAATTTATTTACTATTATTTGATTTTACGGTTCTTTAAGGAGCATATGCTCCCCAGAGCCAAAAACCCGCTTTCGTCTGTTCCTCACATCATTGTGGTTTCTTGTGTGATGAAATAAATACAATACTTACAACCTCTATGTTGCTTTGGGATGCGGCGTTGTGAGTAAATAGAATACAAAGTACACAAGGCAAGTGATATGAAGATGATATACGTACTCTATGAGACTAATATGATAATATTGATATACTAACAAATATGAAGTTGATATTTTTACAATTTGGAGCCCATCACAATCCACTCCACACATATGCCAAGTTCTGTATGTTATCATATATTCGCCCGCACAGCACGGATCACAGGGGTCTATCTTCATCTTACACGCGGAGCAACATATAAGGTGCTCTGGTTCAGAGGCAGGCAGAGGCACTGCTTATTTACATAAAGTGCGACAATACTTGGAGATGATTTCTCAATGGAGAGAGTGGATCACCCCCTAATTTACTCGATTTATTCGCTATGAAACATCTGTAGAAGCTCATGAACCTCACAGTGAATTCTGCTAGGATTTTGCAAGGGTCAGCTAGTTCGGTAGCCTACAGTTCACAAGTGAACCGAACCAAAAATAAATAAATAGCATGTACCTTTAATCTTCATGAAGTGGATCACCCTTCATAGAACGGCCCCTTTACTCGAGTTTTTCGCAATGAAAGATCTGTAGAAGCTCATGAACCTCACAGTGAATTCTGCCAGGGTTTTGTAAGGGTTAGTTAGTTCGGTAGACTACAGTTCAGAGGTTAACCGAATAAAAAACTAAATTGCATGTACCTTCAATCTTTATGAAGTATTGGATGGCTTCCCCCTGGTCATGTGCTTCCACGGTAAAATGTTCTATACTGATATCCAAAGTTGTGTCCCGAGATCTGTATTCTTTGTATTGGTCCTTCTGAAACTTGCGTCCTGCACACTGCTCACAAGCAAGCAGACAGACAACACATATATCAGTATATGCTACACAGTAATCGAGTTGAGAAATGGAAACTAACTATCACTGAAGTGTGAATATGCTTGTAGTCATGCTCACGTAGTTCAAATTGGATGCCAGTTCATCGACACTATTCTGAAAATCTTTATCCCTGTCCCTTTTCAGTTCGGTAACCAGGTGCTGCATCTCAAAAGGAAAATGAAAAAAGAACAGTAATGACTAATGAGCAATGACAGATATGAGAATTGGTTGGGCTCTGAAATCACATAAAGCATGCAAGAGTGAGGTAGAGCAGAGCTTACGCGGAAAATGAAATAAGGTGACACGTTATGGTCAATCATTTTCCTGATCTTCCCTCGAATGAGATACAGCCTGTATAGACGCCAGATCAGTAAATTTTATTCTTGTTCTGAAGTTAAAGAAAGAAGCTCAGGCATACTGAACTGCAAAACAACATGGTGGAAGGGTAGCATACTGCTTTGGACTTGGCTCCTCCATGATTTTCTTGGCCACATTATATATTTCTTCCTCCCATCCCGTCAAAATAGGTTGACCTTCTATGAATGGGTAGCTGTGTTTGTTAAGAGAGCTGTTTATCAATTTGGTAAACCATAATTACAGAAATTCTTTTGACAGAAGCAAGTAGCGTCGATAGTTAAAAATATGAACAAACCCTCGTAATTAGTAACCATGATAACAAGGATGAAACATGCACCTCTACAGATCAGTTGCAAATTCAGTACTATTACTCAAGATCAATATCATACCACTTGGAATGTGCAAACACTTGTAAAACAAAGGGGAATGAAATCATGGTGTGGAACTATTTCTTTGGTAGTGCAGCATCATTTTTAGTCATAACAAGGCAGCAGCATTTGCACAGTAAATTGACCAGTGCTATGCTGGCACACCGTGGCTTCCAAAATGGACAATATTATTATGTCGATATACCATCATAATATGGATAGGAGGAGGGATCCATGTGCTTACTTTGCTCTCCATGTAGCTTCAAAAGAACGTATTGCCTGTCGGAGATTGTTACTCGCGCTCACTGCAATTCTGCTGGAAATTCCGCGAGGCAAATCTATGCCTTCTTTCATAGCAATGAACTCCAGAACCTTGATCATCTAAGAGAAGATAATATTTCATCAAATTGTCCAGCACTGTAATGAGAAGATAAGCATCCATAAAGTAATAAACAGATCGAAGTTGAATGTACCTCCTCAAATGAAGGTGGCTGAAGTGTGACAACCTTGCATAGATGTTTCACAGCCTCGAGGTTTGAAGAATCAGAGCAGCAGAAGATGATTTTGTTGCAACCTGCATACCTTCCCAAAAACCAACCGATATAATGTTGAAAATCGGACGAGAGCCTATCAGCGTCGTGGACCACAATCACTGCACATATGAACCACTAACACTTTGTCATTTCACATAAACCAATAACAGGCAGCAGTTCACAATAACTGTTTGAGCATATACCTTTGCAGTTAGTATGATCGCAGATCGAGTGTGGCGGCAGGATTGATTCATTCAGCAAAGTAGTTATGACATGATTCTCATAGCCATGTAAATCAGCCAGGTTAACCTCCACATGATGACCTGAAATCTTGATTTTCACATCAATGTGTCTGGCAATTTCTCCCTACATCAAATTCACCCGAAAAAAGGTACGTTTTTTAACTTCCTTACGACGAGTTAATCAATCAGATAAAACGCTATTCTAAGTTGCAATGCATACCTTCAGTTCGATTCTCTTTGAGTGTTCCTGTACCTGTTAATAACAGAAATGGTAAATACATAAGGCATATTCTGAAAGAATTTGAAGCACCAAGGTTTGGTTTTAGGATAAATTCGTACCTGGAGATTATGAGGACCAAAAGCTTCCCTTAGAAGTGCCAGCACCATGCTTCTCTTCCCGACGGCCTGCCCGCCTTCGAATATGAAATGGTTGCACTCTTGTTCGGTCACCTGGATGCAGATGGCGTTCAGTAGATTCATCGGCGACGGCCTTGTTCACAGAGGAATTTGTGATGTGTACCAGCCGGTGGAGCTCGTCGGCGACGGCCTTGTTGCAGATGAATTCCCCGAGCACACTGGGCCGGTACCTGTCCGCCCACACGTACTCGTCCTCAGCCGCCCCCGCCGTCGATTCCACGGACAGCTGCTGCGGAGAGTCCACCTGCGGCGACGACGTCCGCTTGCGCGGCACCCTCACCCAGATGTTTTCTCCTCTCCCGACGGTGGTGGCCGTATCGCCGCTCCCACCGCCGGCAACTGTCACGGGCTTATCTTGGAATCCCGTCGGAGTCGGCGCTCGGGCCACCGCGACGGCGGCGGCTTCCTCTCTCTCCCTCAAAGGCCTCCTCGCGGCGACATTCGCCGCGTCCGCGTGGCCCTGGCGTGCCGGCACCTGCGACGCCGGGGGCGCCGACGCGGATGACGGCCGGGTCTGCGTATGCGTCTGCGGGGGCGGGGTGGCGGCGCGGGCGCGGGCGCTGAGAGCGGCCCTGTTCTTGGGGAGGCAGGCGGCGCCCCAGCGGTGGAGCATGAGCTTGACGAGCCCGGCGGGCACGGCCCGGCGCCTGGCCTCGCGTCGGCGGTCGTCGGCGAAGGCCGCGGAGAGGGTGCGGGCGGTGGGGGAGGCGGTCGGGTTCTCGGTGGCCATGGCGCGTGGGACGGGGAGGCATTGGCGCGGGGTGGTGGGAGGGAGGAGGTGATGGGAATGGGGAGGCAGCCGGCGCGACCTCACCGAGGAGGAGGAGAAGGAAAGGCGGCCGGATTATGCCGCGCCGGAGGAATCATTCCGTTTGGCTAAGCTAATAAATATTCCGGTGTCGCCTATCTGAGCATCACGGTCGCCGTCGGGACGGGAGATTGGCCCGCCGGCCGCCGTGGGTAGGCTAACCGGCGAGTCTTTTCTTGATTTGTTTTTTATCTAAGAGCATCTCCATGAGCTCCCCCTATTTAAAAAAGGAAAAAAAATCACATATAATTTTTTTTCTTTAGCAAAATACAAATACAGACGCTCATACATACGGACATACACACACCCCTATAAACATACGCACGCACACCCTACACTATGAGCACCTCCGAAAGACTGAGCCAGCACATCATCTTGAGATTGACGAAGTTGCCATAAACATCTTCATAGTCGACGGGGGAGTCTCCTACATATAGAAGAAGTTGAGCCAACAAAACACACCCCAGCTTTTTTTAACATAAAACACACCCAAGTTTCTTTAACCCATATTCGCTGCTCTCGCGAAAGCAAACCGCTTCGTAGAGGCGACCGTTTCTGCCGCCCTTGGATGCCGGGAGCAGTGATCTCTATTCCTTTCTGTCTGGTGCTCCCGTGGCTGGTGGAGGGGATGGGCTCATGTTTCTCTTCCTATTGTTCCATAGGTTTAGTGATTCGTCTTCGTCTAGTAGCACCAATTTGATCACGTTGATGCTGCGTCGAATAAGGTGGCATCGGTCTCTTCCTCATCGCGGCGACGTTCTTCCCGGCGACGCCGTTGAGCCGATGCCCTCGGTTGTTGCATTTCATGGCGGCGCCGACAAGTGGGACAGCTTGGTGTCAATACAAGGTTGGTCGCCCGACGGGGGCGGATTTGGCGTTTTTCCCCCGGCAACAGCAGCAGGACGTGTCATATCTTAATCCATGTCAGCGCAGGGAGCATCCTCGGCCAACATGCCACGTCGTCAAGTGCCTATTCTGCAGGTCTGGTCTTTGACTCACAGCGCCTACAAGGCTATGGCGCTCGCCTGGATTTTCGCTTTTTGGTGCTTTGTCTCTTCCCTCGTCAAATGCCGCGGAGAGGGTGCGGGCGGTGGGGGAGGTGGTCGGGTTCTCGGTTGCCATGGTGCGAGGGACGGGGACGGGCGTTTTCCTTTTCCCTGTAAACTAATGTGTCATTTCGTATAGATATCGCATATGCTTCAGATGCACTGACGATTTAAGGGAGGCCGAGTTTATTTTCTTCGACAGGGTTGGAAAAGAGATTGTTGCTAAATCTTTGATCACTTTGCTGCGTGAAGGGTATTCCAGTCGTACAACCCTTGATGAGATTGTTGAAATAGCACGTGGAGACCCAGCCATCCCTAAAGACATATCCACTTTGATTGGCAAGGAGTACAGATTTGTGGTGTCTATCTCTTCAAAGAGCTTTATGCATGATGCCGAGGAGACATCCTTCCAAGTTATCAGGATAGATGTGCCTGTGGAAAAGACCTCGAGCTCTGCGGTTTTATATCGCAAGGCAGATTCCTCTGGACCTTCTACTGGTGATGTGGAGTGTCCTGGTTCTGGTGATGTATCACCCTTAGTGTTGCCCGTTGGAAGCTTCTCTACCGATACTGGTGCTTTTTCTCTTCCTGCATTACCTGCTGGATCTGTCCCGGTCTTGCCCATCTCCGGTGATCAGTCTGCAAAGGTATGATTTTGTGTGTTGTATCTTGCATGTAAGTTGTTGCTATTTTCGGTTGTGTAGTTATTCTTATTAGCTCTAACCGGTATGTTGTTTAGGTTCCTGTTGCTCTTGGCTCTCAATCGACCCTTGCTTCCCCACCGTCCGTCAATAAAAGGTGGGTTAATGGGTTGTCCTGTCAATAAAGTACTCCATGTGAAATACATGTGTGTGGCTACATAAGCAAGCATGATAATTGTTAGTTACCATACAATTGTGTCAAAGTACTAGCATTCATATGTACTCATGTTTGGTTGTGATTGGTTGACAAGATACCTAAAGTGCTTAATTTCAATTTATGCTTTGGTTTTTATTTTGACAACTGACGTATTGCACTCACTCTATACATATCCTTTGAGATCAGCTGATTGATAGTTCATAGTTCTAATGTACCTCGGACCAGGCTCGAGGTTAATGCATGTCTTCTGATGGCGTCCATCTTACAAAAAGCATACAAGTATCTAGCCTAGTCTACAAAATCGCAGTCGATATGCCTCTTGTGTGTCCTATAACTTCTGAAACAACATCAACATATTAACATTGAATAAAATATTTAGCTAAGGATACAAGTTATGAATAGCTAAGGAATACAAGTTTTATGAATAAAAGATTGTTGCATCAAAGAGCATTAGCACCTCCTTGTCATTGTCCTTGGTCGCCTTCGGGTAGACCATATGTATATTAAGATGCCTTTCAATTTGTAGTCTTTGTCTGTCTTAGCCGACTTCTGGTGCTTATCTTGAGACAACATTTCTACATTTTTGTTGTACTCGGTATGGTTTCGGTGGAAAGAGATGACCTAGATACAACAAGAATTAGATCTAACAAACAAACCAATTCTTGATTGAGAGCTGTGTCAATGTCTAGGTCATTGTTATTGACTGAAGATTGTTTATTTTGTTGTCTACAGCGGCAGTGGCTTGAAGAAAGGCCTTTCTAAAACCGAACTAACGAATGCTGACGTTCGCAAGCCTTTGTTCCCAGTTGACAAATCTAAGGTGTTCCTTCCATCTTTTGCAAGCATTGGATCAATATCAGTAACATGTTTATCTAATTGAGTTGCGTGTTCTTTGGGCTTCTAGGAAAATGCAACGCTGCGCGATGGTCCTGCTGTCCTAGGTGAAGAGGTGGACGGTACTACAAGGTATATAATTCTACTTGCCTCCAGTGCTTCCTATTTGATCCATCGTTGACGAGTAGGTGGGTCTGACTGTTTTCCCTCTCTGTTGTGAACTAAGCGAGGTGCCATTGGCTGTTGAGGGCACCACCATTCAAAAAACCAAAAAGGCAAAGAGGGCCTGAGACCGAAGAGGTCAGGTGTTGTTGAGTGCTCGCCCTTTTGGTACGTCCGTTTGATCTTCTCCTTGCTTCAATGACTACTGTGATGAGCATTCAGTTGATCCGTGGTTGGTTATGTGTATCCAAGACCTTATCCTTTTGTTTGTGGATGCGTGAAGAAATGATGAATCAGCCACAAGAGGAGGATGAAGCGCTTTTGGTTTATCGCTGGGCTTTCTAAGTTGGTGCAAATTTCCCTTATTGTACATTATGTCTGCTCTACCTCAACCATATCAGGCAGCGAATGTGTCTGCATTTGACTGATACCCCTTGCCTATTGTAGTCTAAGTATGTGTGTATCCTACCTCTATGCTATCAGACAGGACATGTCTGTATAAGACTTGAGCTCAACTATTAGTGTATGCTAAGCCATCTGCTACCAACTGAACTAAAGAACCGTCGACGTAATATCATCATGTGTGTACTTAAACATGATGGATCGTGCACATGTAACCTCTTATGTATTGATCATATGTTGTTATCGATTACTTCTATTTATGATCGTTTGGTAATGATAGTTAATGACGTTTATACTATGATCTCATTTGATGTTCTGCATTTAATCACTTCCAGTTATTTTGTTATCGGGTTGGGAATGACCGCACCCGCAGGGGTGCGGCAAGCTGCACTTCCTACCTAGTCATAGTTGAATGTCCATGCATTGCGACGAAATATATATTATCATGATGACCAAAGGCGTATGAAGTACGAAAATGGAGCACAACCAGATACTTCCCCAATAACTACAAAACAAAATTGAGCTCGCAACTTAGATGTTAAAGAAACAAACAACATGATTTTGAACTTCATTCATGAACAGATGCATGGTTTAACTTTTCATTCTAAGTATGATAAGTATGATAAGTATATGTAGATAAGGGCTTTTTTGCAGAGGAAGTTGTTTTTCTTGATAGTTGACAATTTTAATCCAACTTTTCTTTTACAGAGAACAAGAGGGAAATTTGTGTTCGTACGCCGGAATCGGTCGCCGATTTGCACCAGGAACATACGTACGCCTTTGGCTGGCTTGCCGACCCTCCCTCCTCCATATATATCCATATAAAGCTTTGCAGATCGATCGACACGCACGGAAGATAATCCAAGGAAGCTGCGACGTCCGCGATCGATGGGCGACATCGGGAGCCGGCGGTGGGACTACTTGATACTAGCGGCGATCGTGCTCGGGGCGCTCGCCGCAATCGCCCTCATCCTGTGCCTCACCATAATAGGGGCCAGAGGGCCGCTCTACTCCGCCGCCATCGACGCCGCCACCGGCCTCGACGGCGCCGACCTCGGCCGCTACGATCTGAACCCTCTCTTCAACCTCACCCTCCGCGTCGCCTCGCGGAGCATCTTCAGCGGCGACTGCACCGCGCCCGGCACGGTCGTGGAGGTGAGCTACGCCGGCGTCCCGCTCGCCGCGGGGCCCGTGCAGCGGTTCTGCACCAAGCGAAGGGGGACCAGGGACCTGCAGGCCATTGCGGCGTGGGGGACGGCGGTGCAGGTCCTTCATGTTTTTAGCAGTCACATGTATTGACAACAATCTAAAACTTAAGCCTCTTTTCCCCCGATCTCCCTTCAAAATGCCACCATTAAGGGTTTGGCGAAGGGGCAAACGGCTCCAGCCTGAGGTGGCTGCCCTTTTAGACCTTGATCAAACCGGTTACATCAAAGGGAGGTGCATTGCTGAGAACTTTTTCTACGCATCTGAGATCACCTAGGTCTGTCACAAGCGCAAGGCACCCACCCTAGTGGTGAAGCTTGACTTCGCAAAGGCCTTCGACTCGTTGATTTGGAGCAGCCTCTTCGACATCCTTGTGGCTCGCGGCTTCTTGCCGCGCTGGGTCGGTTGGGTAGCAAAGACATTGGAGTCTGCCCAATCTGCGGTGCTACTAAATGGTGTCCCAGGGAGGTGGATGTCTTGCCGACGAGGACTGCGCCAAAGGGCCCCCCTACCTCTTCACCTTGGTGGCTAACGTGCTCAAGCGCCTCATTCAGCAAATGTGTCGTGAAGACAAGCTGCATCACCCCCTTCGCGATGACATGCCTTGCCCCGTCCTGCAATACGCGGACGACACACTAATTCTGGTCAGGGGCACCTCGGAGGATGCAACCCTGCTGCGTTACGCCCTGGACCTCTTCTCCAACGCCACGGGGCTTACTATCAACTTCGCCAAGAGCACCGTGGTCCCATGCATATGACCGAAGGAGATGCTAACCTCGCCGCCGGTGCTTTCTTCTGGTCGGGGGGGGGGGGGGGGGGGGTGTCATCCTGCTCAGGCGCCCGCTGCCTCGCTCGTCGCTTGGAAGGACGTGTGCCGCCCGAAAGATGCCGGTGGTCATGGGGTGCGCGACCTGCCAGCCCAAAATGCCTACTACTTGTCAAACTTCGTCATCGACTACACCAGCCACAGAGCTGAGCCTGGGCGGTGTGGTCCTGGCGAGAAATACCACAACATGGACGACAAGCGCGCCCTCGTGTCGGCCGTTTGGAAGGCGCTGGCGAAGCCGGTGCCACTGCTGCTTCTTTGTGCAAAGTGCTTACCTTGCTCCTCGCCTTTCGGCCATGGCCACCCAAGAGCTGACAATGCTCGTGCCCACCCTGGCGACTGGTGTGGACGATGACCGCTCCCTCATCAAGTCTATTGACGGTAAAGCTATTTCCTCCTCGGTGTATATGAAGAACTTTGGATCAAGGATGTGCACTCTCAGCCCTTTCCATTGGGGGTTGGATAATTAAAGAGGAAAGAGATGATGGCTCGCACCTTTCCATTGCATTTTTTACTCCACTCCATAATTTGTCCTAAAATTACACTTTTCACCAGACGGAGGGAGTACCCGGGCTGGAAGAGAGGTCACAAAATATTCATGGGGAAGTTCACATACCCCCAAATGGACTAAACTGAACTAGCCCAACAGCGGAGAAAACCCTGCACATTAATTCATCGCAACTACACAAACAAACTGCCACCACGCTACAAATTAATTATCAGACGTCGGAACATGCTACAGTTTTGCTAAATACTCCCTCTGTACACTAATATAAGAGCGTTTAGATGACTATTTTAGTGATCTAAACACTAATCATGAATCCCAAATCAGTTGCTTCCCCTCGGCAAAATGAATCAAAATGATTAGAAACATATATAGTCATCTGACTATGTATAGATAAGACTTGGCGGGGAGCTACTAAAGGTGCAGCTTAATAAGAGAGAACATATATAGTCAAAAGGATTCCAGCTACAACGAAACAAAATGTGTGTATGTACTACGAAAGAAACGCTACACCTAATAATGTTTAGAAAAAGGCAAGCGCGGTTTGTTCAAGCTCCTTTAATTCACAAGGACAATCTGGAACTATATTGCAGAAAGGCAAGCTGCGGTTGGTCAAGCTCTTAATTACCAGCGGAAACATAGCAAGCAGTAATAAATCTGGGCCGCTGAGGCAGGGCGATATTACCAAATCCAATCATCTAACACATGCCCTGACGATTTAATGATGTACGCTGAAGAGACGCTTTCGGTAAAGCAACATTTGCATCAGTAAGGCAAATCCAATCATCTACCAAGTTTAATGAAGGCAGATAGTAGTTTCCATGAAGCAAATGATATGATATGTTGAGTTATTAGTACCGGTCCTGGGTAACAAGAGGAGCTGGGGCCATTGGAGAGAGAGTTCACCTTCCACAAAATTTCAAGGGGGGCAACAGAATGCAGTTTATTACCAGGAATCTTAGCGGTAGATTATCCGCCTCACATGCACAGCACCTAACATTACCTAATTCAAAGCCATGTAGCTGCCAAGGAGGTTCCAGAGTCACCCTCACAGGACAAGTTTTAGTGAGAAATGATACAAACATAACTGCATGAGGTGTCACTATGCAGACAAATGACTAAACACTCCACGATGATCTACATCAGGCTCGAATTTCTGCACAACTGCACAAACGGCTTACTACGATTCACCACAGATTGTAAACGTGCTACGGTTGTGCTACATAACAGACGAAATCCAACATGCTCCATGTTTCAGTTTGAAATTGACCATATGTAAAAACAGATAAAAAGCACATTCGCAATTTCTTAGAGAACTTGACAGGCACACGCAACGCATATATATGTGTGAACGGTATATTACTATGGGTCAGGGGTAAATTCAGGAGGGGGATCGGATATCGGTTTATTACTGGGAATCATAGAGTTAGATTGTCGGTGCACTGCACCTAACATTACCTAATTCACAGCCATGCAGCTGCCAAGGAGGTTCCACAGTCACCCTCACAGGACAAGTTTCGGTTAGAAATGATACAGACATAACTGCATGTGGTGTCACTATGCAGACAAATGACTGATCACTACAGGATGATCTACATCACGCCCCAATTTCTGCACAACTGCACAAACAGCTTACTACAATTCACCATAGGTAGGAACCAGAAGACAGAATCCAGCAGGTTCCATGCTTCAGGATGGATACTAAGCATGTTTCAGTTTGAAAATGACCATATGCAAGAACAGATAGAAAGCACATATACAATTTCTTGGCCCCAACCATACACATAGAGAACATTAGACAGGTGCAACAGTGTGGACAGTATATTACTATGGGTCAGGGGTAAATTCAAGGGGATCAGAAATCAGTCTATTACTAGGAACCAATGTGTTAGATTGTCGGTGCCATACCGTTATTAATATGGCTGTATGGGTCAGGGGTACAGAGAAGAAATGGAGCCATCCAAGAGTCATAAAATTTCATTTCAAGAGTAGGTTCCGTGATTAAGTAGTGGGGTGGAGAAATTCAAG
Organism: Triticum aestivum; assembly: GCF_018294505.1. Lineage (NCBI taxonomy): Eukaryota > Viridiplantae > Streptophyta > Magnoliopsida > Poales > Poaceae > Triticum > Triticum aestivum. Next base: position 514,582,867 of record NC_057805.1, on the reverse strand, counting down.
GGTTTCAGAAATCAGTTAATTACTAGAAACCATAGCATTAGATAGTCGGTGGGCTGCACCTAACTTTGCCTAATTGGAAGCCATGCATACAGCCAAGGAAGTTCTGGAGTCACACTCAGAGGTCAGGTTTTAGTGGGAAATGATACAAACATGACTATATGAGGTGTCGCTATGCAGACAAATGACTGATCACTCCAGGATTATCTACACCGGGCCCGATCCCATCGAAATAGACACATCACTCGACTGATACCCCTGTGAGGGGTGAAAATTCTGCACATTCTGCGACGATAACTGCACAAACAAACAGCTTGCCACAATTCACCACAGGTTGTTTACATGTTGCAATTTTACTAGGCAGCAGAAACCAACAAGTTCCATGCTCAAGGACGGATACATAATCATGTTTGGGCATGAGATTGACCATATATATGTAAGAACAGATAGGAATCACATTCTTCACAATTTGTCCTCCCCAACCACACACACATAGAGAACGGTAGACAGGCGCAACATGTATCATAGGTGCGAATATATAGTAATAACAGTACTCCACAATTCCATGTAGTTATGCAACCCGAATCCTCTGCCTGCCGACGACGGCAAGGCCCGATCCTAGTTAGTTCTTACCGGCGGCGGCGGCGACGTCCTCGGCGCCGTGGATGATGACGTAGCCGGCCTTCTTGGGGCTCTCGGCGCCGTCGTCGGAGACGTTGTCCTCGTCGTCGTCGTCGCTGTAGAGCTCCTCGTAGGGGCCGGCGGCGCCGGTGGAGGCGACGAGGGACCAGACGAGGTACATGGAGGCGGCGGTGAGGGCGCCGCAGCCGAAGCCGAAGAGCAGGCCCGAGACGACGACGAGGATGTCCTTGGCGCGCTCCTGGAAGGAGGAGGCGGCGTCGGCGTCGGCGTCGCGCTCGGGGGTGCCAACGGCGGGGAGGGGCTCGGCGGGGCGGCGGATCTGGAGGCGGTTCTGGTCGTGGGCGTGGAAGCGGTGCGGGCCGAGGCGGCGGACGCGGAGGACGGTGACGACGGTGGTGGTGAGCGGCGACGGGTCGGCGGGGTCCGGGTTGGGGCGGGAGAAGGAGGAGAAGGAGATGAGCAGCGTCTGCGCGCGGCCGCAGGGGCGGGCGGCGGCCGCCGGGGGCGCCGCGAGGAGGGCCACGGCGGCGGCGGCGAGGAGGAGGAGCAGGGCGCGGCGGGCGGCGGCGGCCATGGCTGGCGTCAACGGCGGGCGGCGGCGGATCGGATTTGGGGAGGGCGTCGTCGCCGGTGGGGAAATTTTTGGGGAAGGGAATGGGGATGGAATTGGGGAGGTTTGTTTGTTTGACTCGGCGCGGTGGGGAGGAGACTTCCGATGCTTTATCGGGCGGAAGAGTCTTCCTTGGCCGACGGGAGGGGGAGGTTTTGCGGTTTGGTCCTCGGATAGTTTCAGTATTGTGTCCGGGTCCTAAATCTGGGCATGGGCAGCCCGGCCCGGTGACCCGGTCCGGAAGAGGGTCAGGATGGGCCGGGCATATCTCCCGTGTGGGCTCGGGCTGGGACTTTTTATAAGCACAGCCCAAAAGCCGGCCCAGATTGAGACCTATACGACGCTTTATGCGCATTTGGGCTGGCCCACCAACGCGAGCTAGTGACTCTCTCGGGCAGCCCCCCCCCCCCCCCCTCTTCTTGAGTTGAAGATGTTGTCGAGGACAGAAATGCAGCAGCGAGCTCCGGCTGGGCCTTTCTACGACTGCTCGACGCTGGTTGCCACCGGCAGCGATTTTTGCCAAGATCAATGCAGATGATGAAGTGGCTCGGCATGGGCATGGAGGATCGGAGCATCCATTTGCCGCGACCATAACATTCTTTACATGGGTTCTTCAGCTGTAGTAATCCAAGGTACGACTGACCCTACAATGGCTGAAACTTTTGATTGCAGGGAGGCAATGGCACTGGCGAATGATCTTGATCTCCAGAACGTGGATATAGCGTCCGACAACCAAGGGGTAGTGAATGACATTCTTGTGGGCACAGGAGGATCACATGCACCCATCGTATATGAAATAATGTAGCAGAAGACTAGTTTCTCTTTCTTGTAATTTTGTTTTCAAGCGTAGAAACTTCAATTTTGAAGCCCACAATCTCGCTAAGTATTCTTGTAATCTAGCTATAGGTCATTATGTTTGGTTGGGAGCTCCCCCACCCCCCGCCCCATTACCCAAACCTTGTACCTATGAACATTGCTTTGAATAAATATAAAGTCGGCGAGATTTTTCAAAACAAAATTGTTAGCTTCACATGTTGATCACCGCCTTGACCCATTCGTTGACTTAGAACCCTTGATTTGTTGACTTGAGCGTTGACCTTTTAAAAAAGTTCATAGATTTTGAAGAAATATTACGATTTCAGAAAAGTTCTGAACAAATTGAGAAAATCAAGGAGTTTTAAAATGTTTGTGGATTTAAAAAAAGTTCACATATTGATAAAAGTTATGGTTTTCAAAAAAGTTCATGCATTTGAAAAGAGTTTGCAAATTTGAAAATTGTTTGGGGTTATCAAAAAAGTTCATGAAAAACAAAGATTTTTTATGAACTTCAAAAAATACTTGACTTCCTGCAATGTTCGCAAAAAGATAAAAGAAAAAAGAAATAAAGAAATAAAAAGGAAAAAGTAAACAAAACTAAAAAGACATGGCCCCGAAAGAGCTAGAAAAAACCAACTCAAAATAAACCATTCCCACAACCTTGTGAAGGAGATAGGTATATGCTAATGTGGGCCTGGGCGCCATGTACCAGTTGCACCGTACATGGCGTCTTGAACACCGAATAGGAATTGGGGAGCTCCTATACAACGCTAAGTACGGCAAATAGTCGGCCTAATGCACAGGAGCGGCTCTGACTGGGCCGACCCATATATAGCGGAGAAAAATCGGAAAACAAAATAGCGGGTCGAAGGATCAAACTCAGGATGTCACAATAACTAACTCGAGCTGCTAGAAAGTACACCTTATAGCCGATGGTGGCACATTCTAGCGTTAATCGTTTTTAACTATAACACGATATTCACTCTAGCATCCTATTTACTGTAGCGTACATATTATTCAATTGTTTTGAACACATTTTAAAAAATCATGATTTGTTTGGGGACATTTCCACAAAATTCAAAATTTTAACATAGTTTTTGAATTATAGGAACAAAATTTAACTTCGGGAGATTTTGAAAATTTCCGAACATTGTTTGTAGAAGAATAATAAATTTTGTTTTAGAATTATATTTTTTGAAAGTTTTCAATTTTTTTTAAAGATGTAGAATATTTAATGAAATTACAAACAAAATGTTGAAAAAGTCAAACATTGTTTAAAACACGAACATTTTCTTAAATTCTGATTTTTTTGTAAATGAGAATGTTCTTTTTAAAATCCATAAATATTTTTGAAACACACACATTTTTTATTAAACCATGAACAAATTTTGAAAACAAGAACATTTTTTGGAATCCCTGAATGTTTTTTAAACATGAACATTTTTAGAAACTATAAACAAATTTGAAAAATGAGAACAAACTTTTTGAAATTCTGAACAAATTTTGGAAGCAAGAACATTATTTGGAAAAATATGAACATTTTTTGAAAATTGTGTACAAGATTTTGGACAAAGACCATTTTTTGAAATTTGTAACAACTATTTGAAAATTTCCAACGAAAGAAACAGGGGAAAAAATAAAAACAGAAAGGAAAAGCAAAAATAATAACAACATAGAAAAAGAAACAGCAACAGAAAAAGAAAAAAGAAACTGAGATAAAAAAGAAAAGGAAAAATAAAAAATAAAAAACCAGTCTAGGGACCTTCTAGAATGTTTCCAAAACCGATAAAAATCGTTGGGAACCCTCTAGAAGATTGCCAAAACAGAAACCTTACACCTACTACAGATGGGCCGGCCCAAACGATCGCTCGGTCGTTCCGTCTGCGCGATTGCTCGACACTTTGACACAAAATGCGTCAAATAGGGATTTCGTAGGAATTGTTCTCCTATACAAATGCCTTTTGTGCCCGCTCGCAACTTGGCAGTCGCGTGGGCCAGCCCAACAGCGCACGCCCGTGGACGTCGCCCACTACATTAGCTCGCGCATTTGACCAATGAACATAGCAGTTTAAACATTGACTATGACCATTGACCACTAACCACCATTGACCCATTGACTTTTAAAAGAGTTACAAAACTTAAAAACAATAAAAAAACAATGTTTACGAGTTTATATAATTGTTCACGAATTCTAACAAAGGTCATGGATCTGAAATTTTTGCCCAATTCTAAATAATGTTCACGGATTTTGAAAATTTTACGCGGATTTCAAAAATGTTCAGGGATTTGGAAAAAGTTGACAGATTCCTAAAACATATTCACACATTTTGCAAAATTCTCATGCCTTTTCAAAACTGTTCACAACTTAAGAGAAAGTTTACGAATTTGAAAATATCCATGAATTCGAAAAAAAATAATGGAATTGGTAAAAATTCAAGAATTTGAAAAAAGTTTACGGATTCAACAAGGTCCATGAATTTGAAAAGTATTCACGAACTGGAAAAAATGTTTGAAAATTGTGGGAATAAATATTCAAAGAATGTTCACAAAAGTTCATCAATTTGAAAATTGTGCGTGGTTTTCAAATAAAGTTCATGATTTGAAGAAAAGTTCTCGGATTTGAAACAAATGTTGAAATTAAAAAAACTGTGTTTGAAAATAGTTTATGGAGTTCATAAAAGGAAAAAGGAGAAAACAAAACGAGAGAAAACCGGTTGGAAGCTTCTAGAAGCTTCACAAAACTGTCTAGAAGCTTCACAAAACTGGATGGTGTAGCTTCCATAAAAATAAAAACGCACCCTACATAGGCCGGCGCATTTCCTACGTAGGTGTGCTAGGAGTGTGTGCGTCATTTGCAAAAACACCTATAAGTGGCGCCTGAAGCGCCAAATAAGAAATGGGTGAGGTTGTATCCCTGTAAAAGTTATGCAATATTAAAGATGGAAATCTTACAAGAAAACTCACTCATTTTTCTAAGTTGAATTAGAGGAGCCCTAAGACGTTGGGTTAGTGGCATTCACTATTTCTTTCTCCGTTGAAAAGGAAGGCTTTCCTCAGGTTGAGCCATCAATAACTTATTCTCCTCAATAAAAGATGTCTGATCACAAGTAAGGTTAGTGGTACAAACATCAACATTTATCATCATAGGCAAGTTAATATTAGCAAGAGTATCTAGATGAGTAAGTCAGAAGTTTCTCATAACTCTCCTGAAGTTTGGTGTGCTCCCCTCCTCAACCTTAAAGAGACACGGCGGCGAGGATCTCAAGATCCATAGAGAAAGTAGCATGAGCTAATTCGACTTGGCTCTTTGAAGCTTTTAGCTCTTGACAAGTTTTAGTTGACCTTTTGAAGAAGGCCAAGTACATATCATTTGTTTCATTAGTTCTTTTAGTCAACAATATATTCCTCACTCTTGAGCTTCCTCAAATTGGACTTTCTGCTCGAGGAGATCACCATTCTTGTTTCCGTTGGCAACAAGGGATTTGTTTTCTTAAATGCCTGTGGTGTTCTTACCTACCATATCCATGACACAATTGTTGGAAAACTTAGTAGAAAATTAAAAAATCCCGACCTACGAATAAAACTCAGGATCACTATGAAAATGTAAAGTGGTTCAAATCTGATATTTACCAACTACGCAACGAATATAAGAGTTTGGTGAAGATGTTGATGCAGATCCCTGCATCTAAGATTGAACCAACCAGCCGCGAGAATTTTCTCCCAATATCAAAGGAAAGACCCCTCTATCGGTATCCACGCGTACGAAATCATAGATCCAACAGAGCTTTGCTATGCAGGATAAAGAAATAACGGAGACTAGAGGTGGAGTGGAGTATCCTCGTGTTGGAGAGAATTTGAGAGAGAGAGAGAGAGGGTGGGTGGCGTGGAACCTTCAAGCACAATAATGTGTTCGGAGGGTTGCCACTCCTCACATATTTATATGAACATGGAGGGATGCTGCCTTGGAGTATGGGCTCCTTCCTCCCTAGGGCTGGCCCCACCAAGGGTTGTGTACCCAAAAAACCTAGCCACCCCAAGTGGGTTCCCCCTCGAGGCAAAAGAGGGGGCGCCCCATTATTGGAACCAATAGGCCCATGCGGTTGCCTCCCACTTAGGACTAGCCAAGGGATTAGCCCATGGCGCCTTCCAGAATTTTTTGAAAGGTTTCAGGATATTCTGGAACCTCCCTGGGCATTTTGGTGCATTTTAGTGTTCTTTGAGACTTTCCCGGATTTTTGAGAGAAAATAGGGTTTCTCACTGAAACACTTTCAAATTTTTCAGAACTTTTTTTAGCATATTCTCTCATGCTCCTAACACCTCTAGTACTCAGCCAATCAATGGCCCTTAAGCGTGCGACCCCACAGGTTTGGTAATGTTCAGACATGACACAATAACTCCTTCTGGTTAATCAATAGCTAGATCTAGGAATCCATATTGACTCCTATGCATATACAAATTATTTATCGAGCGAACATTTTGTTCAAGCACACAATTCCCTTTGCTTTACGATACATAACAAAACCTGAGATGATACTTTCGGGTATCCATGTGAATGAATAACCTGATCACTATGCCAAGTTATCCTCGTTATGAGTTTTGCTCTCTTTTCTCATTTTCGCATTCTGGTACCCTGTGATCATATCACGTTGTGTATGGCCAGACAGTGAAGGATAGTGTAATACCGACAGAGCCCGGGGAGTATCTCTCCATCGTCAGAGAAGCAAATCACACTCTTGAATTTGTCGAGTCCCTAGATATACTGTTTGATGTACCTGAACGTTGCCATTATAATCACCCTCTTACGGTTTACATTTGACAACCCCAAAGCACATCGTCCGGCATGAAGGTACGCAACATTCTCATTGTCTAATGAAGTGAGTATACATTAAAAGTTTGATGATTATACTTATAACATTGTGACAACATGTTCTCGTAGTATATCATTCGGTTTGGTCTGTTCAACACCATTGTTCTATTAACAACGTGCTCACAGTGTTGCTGGTGTCCTTGTTACTTTAGCAATGCCCTATGCTCGGGAAAATGAGATCATCATGCAAAAACATGAGCTAGTCTTAGAGGCGGGACTATGAAGCTAATTTACATTTATGCTTCCACACATGCATATGAGTTTCCTCCTATTCACATTTTCTAGAACCATAGCAATTCTAGCACAGAAATATAAACATTAGTTATAAATGTGAAAATAAATAATAACATTTATTACTGCCACTAGGTCATATTTCCAATCGTCTTCTACTTGTACTAGATTCAATAATCTAGCCACTGTTAATGTACTTTACACTATGACATACCGGTGTAAAATATGCTTCACTTATGGTATAGACTTCGCCAACAAGTTTATATGTTGCAGGTTATTGTTGACAAACAACAATACCTCACCCGTGCACCTCGGAGATTTGCATGAGTCTTCCCTAACCTGCATGGTTCAATCGCTAGTTCGACTGAAGTGTCTCTGAATCATCTGTAAGGGCTTCAGTTTTAGTCGAAACTGGAAACTTTGGAACTACTTCCGATGTTTGTGTACTTTGATCGGATGGCAAAAAAAAATTCTGGAATGACGCCTTGGAAGAATTGGCAATCTATTGAGTTCATTCAACATTGGTAGCTTCGCGTAATTCATGCCGAGCCGCAACGATGACAAAGTCGGGCCGTCCGTCCTATTTCAGAAATTAAGGAAAATAGTAGAGTGCCCGTGCGTTGCCACGGGCTCTTGAAATAGTTTACCAGAGTTACATGTTAAAATCCACACATACAAACAATATAACACAAACTGAAGTCCATTATTGCAATGTAACAAGCCGAGTGATGTTACAACTTAACATCTATTACAAAAATACTAATATCTAGATGATGCGCTTAAGAAATTCTTTCACAATATCAGGAAAGTTTCCTCTAGCTTCATTCCCGCGATGTTTTAGCAAGTATAATAAAAAATGCTTCCTCAATTCATACCCATCCTGTAGAAAAAATAAATATAGTTAGTATGAAAAATTCACGGAGAAGGTCTTAAAACATGTAACCCACAATACTCACCGCGCAAATCGACTTGACCAATTCTTTACCGTTCCACCAGAGCATAAAATGAAAAACAAAATAGCCAGACACATTCCTGGAAAACTTTCAATTAATATTATAAATAATATAAAGATAACAAAAGTAAATATTCTTGTTATGAATTCATTACCCGTCTATACTCGTTGGAACACCGGCCAGAAATAAACGATGCCATTTAGATATATCAAAATTCCACCCAGGCAGCTTTATTTCGAGTGCTTCTTTGAAATCCCTTGAAAAACTTTTTAATTTCAGTGAATGCCTCAAGTTTTTATCCTCTGACGATTGTGATGATTGAATAGGATCCATAATATATAGACGACGTGCCTCTTTGTCGATGATGTAGAGGATGTATCGGCCGAAGGATGCATAGGGAAGATAAATCTACAAGTGGAGCTATTAGAAACAAAAACAAACCATGATAACAATGGTCAAAATATTTTATTTACCTTATTGCAAGATGAGATGTCGGTCTCCATCCCAGGCCAGCTATCAAATAATGTTGCCAACGTCTGGATAGTTTCCTTCTCACAAAATTTCTGACCTCGTGTTGACTCTAGCAGCATGGACTAAGTAAAAGAAAAAATATATTGTTTCAACATGTTGATACTAATAGCACCTAGAATGAAGAGTTACGGTAACTTACACAAAATCGTAGATCCATGTAGTGTATAGGAGGGTCTGTGAACAATACTCCCTCATCACATGCCAGCATAAGCACGGCGGTGTTGAAGCAATCATTGTCAATGGGCTGCTCCATGTTAAGTATGCACTGAAGTTTCTTAAGATTTAAGCTCATTGGATCGGGTGTGGAGCTCCGGTCCCATACCTTCCTGTAATTTGGATGGTAAGAACAATAATATACATCCGCACATTAAATATTGATACATGATACTTACTCCAAACATCCAGCATCATTGATCGACATGATGTAGTTGCAGAGGCCGGCAAGTATTTCACGTTGGTCCGCGGGAATGATAGTGATTGGGGCGGGACGTTTCTCTTCGACCACGTCAGATGGATTATCCAGGATCTCAAGATCAAAATTAGCTAAAGTTTCTTCGTTGAGAGGTTGATGGTACATGGGACATCCTTTTAACTTATTAAGCTCTGAATCGAGCAAAATAATTGCTAATTTTTGTCGAAAATGTTTCATATCCTCCTACAAAAAAATATGAAAACAATTTATAAGATATTTTAATAAAACATTATGAGATAATGTATAAAACTGAAATACCTGCGTAAACTGGTCTGACAGTCCATGTGGTGTCCAGTATTCCATATAATTTAGCATAAACAATCCACATGATACGCTATAATATTATAAAATAATGCTTCAGAATATCACACAGATGAATCTAAAAACAAACCATTGTAACAAGTGCTTACCCATCGGTTTGTATTGCCTCCTGAATTTGCTCTACAACCGTCCATTTTGTAACATTGAGATCAGGCCACTTATGACCTTTGATAAACTCCGGACTATGCTCTACAAGTTTCAGCCATTTCTCGAGCCCTAGCAACTATTTTATATATGAGAAATGCTAAGGATGAAGTCAAACAAAATAAATGCTAAGATGAGAAAAGAAATAGATATTTACCGTAGTAGCAAGGTCATTGCGTTTGACATTCTCACCAAGTGAGTCCAATACTTGGATCTCTCGTTTGTTGGCGTTGGCAACTGCTAGATACCAATGGTAGCCCGGCATGTTAATCGGAATGAATAACTGGTGTAAATAAGATACAAGTCACAGTCACAATTAGATATAGTTATTAATAAATCATTAAACATATGAACTAAATAAAAACAATCCATAATTATATGCATGGATTACGAGACAAAAACTAACCATATCTTGTTGTAGATAACAATTAACATGACGCACGATGCGACGATATTTTGATGGTTCTATGTCTCTTTCCCCGTCTTCTTTTATCTAGCCCGATACAAACGTGCTAATAATGTGTACCTTTTCACCCGCCCTGTCTTGTAGATGGTCGTGAGCAAGCATGCAATATATGTAAGCATTTATCACCTGTAATGGGCATTTAGATTATATTTATATTTTATGATATTATATATTGTTTGTATTATTAATTACAAAGTTTGTGCAATTGGTCTTACACCGTCATGTAAGAACATATCATCTTTAATAAGGCATTCCAAATCGTCGGTTGATAACAAGGCATCTCCAATGTCTATGAACTGGGTATTCTTCGGGGCAGACTTGATTGATTCGATGACTGTAATATCCCTAGCGGTACAAACATAGTCTGTCGAATTCATAAAAATATGAGCCAACTTAACAATCAAAATGAGCAAAATTAGTTCAATACAAAAGACAATATTACAAAAATAAGATTGATAATAATAAAAAAAAATACCTTGTGGGATAATATGTAAATTAGCATCCTTTTTTGGTTTGTTATGAGATATAACCTCTTTGACATTTTTATGTTGTGAATCTTCATCCCCTTTCAGCGACATCGCATCTGAACCCTCAATGGATTCTTTCCGTGCATCTACAAAATCCATATCCATGTCTCCTGTATTCTGAAAAAACAAGAAAAATAAAGAAAGCCCTTCCGTATTATCATCTATAAGATACATTCAGAGGAAGGTTAGCTATATGCACCTCTTCTCGTGGTGTTTCACTGTGGTCTATCATCGTTTCATCAGTGAGTATGTCGGAACCCATCAATTTATATCTATGCTGAAATATAATTAATACATTTTACTGCATCATAAAATTATATATAATATATGATAAAACTGAATGTGAAACTAACACAACTGTTTTCTCTGCTAATAAAAATAGTATTTGGTTATATTAGGAAAAAATGACGCTTAGATCATTTTACTAACACAACAAATCGGGGAAACAACAAAATATAATGTTCACATATAAGTAATTAAGTGTCTGAAATTGCTTAAGTTATTTTAAATTATTTGTATAGGCTATGGAAAATTACCATACAAAAACTAAAACAAACAAACCAACATTAACCAAGTATATTTATTTTTATATGATTTGTTTTGTGATACCCTTAGTATATGTCATAAGAATATAAATATTTATTTTTATGCACCATATTTAGTATATATATATATTCAAATTTGTTTAATTTTTGAGGTATGTATACTGTAAATATATATGATATTTTGTGAGATATAAAAATAATTAAAAAAAAATTCAGACGTCCACTAATAACAAATATACCATGATGAAATATTTAAGATGAAATATAAATGGTATTTCATACTGCATCATATTTCTATATATAATATATAAAAAAATAAAAGTGAAACTAACACAAATTTTTTCTATGCAAAAAAGGATACCTATTTAAATAAATGTTGTTTAAATAAATGTCCTACCCCATGAAACTCGGGATAAACAACAAACCTCAATGTTCATATATAAGTAATTAGTCATTTGATAATTATTTAAAATATTTTTGTAGGCTATGAACAAATGTCCAACAAAAAAACATTTGTAAACTATTTCAAACAAAAAACTATAATGAATTACACGGGCCATAAACAGCACGTCCAGGCCCAGACCAAATGCATCACGGGCTAGGCGTCGGCCCGCCTCCCCCGCGCGTCGGCCCGCCTCCCCCGCGCGTCGGCCCGCCTCCCACGCGCGTCGGCCCGCCTCCCCCGCCGCCTACCTTATCCACCCACTCGCTCCTCTTCCTCCACTCACTTCATCTTCCCACTTTCCCCTCCGCCGCCGCATCGCCGCGGGGTAGGTGGCGGCCGCGCGACTCCGCCCGCCGCATCAGTCCCTCTCCCCTCCACTCATCTCTCCTGTCCACTCACTCGCCAGCTCTCGCCCTCTCAACCCCCACACCCGCCGCATCGCGGCGCGCGTCGCCGAGCCCGCAACCACCACGCCATCTTGCCGCGACCACCGCACCAGTCTCCGGCGCCACCTCTCGCCCTCCCACCTCCCCCCGCCGCATCGCGGCGCGCGTCGCCGAGCCCGCAACCACCGCACCAGTCTCCGGCTTCACCTCTCGCCCTCTGACCTCCCCCCGCCGCATCGCGGCGCGCGTCGCCGAGCCCGCAACCACCGCGCCATCTAGCCGCGACCACCGCACCATGCTCCGGCGAGACGTGTGCGACTGCTGTCGACGCACGCATGGAGCTTCATCGCCCAGACGCGGGTGCTGGATCCCGTCACCCTCCGGTCGAATCCGCGGTGGTGCTGGTCTCCGGCGAGTTCGACGGTGGATCCGCAGCGCGGTGCCTCGATCTACAACGCCAGCAGCTCCGGTATGCAGATCCGACCCCTTTCCTCCTCTACTTTTCTTTTTTGTGTATGCATTTATACACTGCATTTTCTGTGTATTTTCATATGATTTACATGTGGATCCGCACCAATATTTGATTTCAATTTTTTGTGCTTGTATGCTATATTTTGTATATACAGATTATTCTTGTATGGAGAGACCAGGGGTGTGCTTCAGGGGTTCTGGATGAAGTAGGTCGAGGTGTTGATGTTGTGTCCAGGCTTTTCTTTTATACAATGGTGGCGATGAGGGATGAAGTATGTGAGGATCAGTAATGTTGTCGCACGACAATGTCCGTTCACTCATGGGTTTTCTCAAGGGGAGGTGGTATCTTTTATTTCTGTGCATATGTGTGTTCGTCTGAATTATTACTTTTGCATGCGCATTTGTTGTTTGCATTTGCACCTGCGGATGTACATACATAATCATACCAAAACAACATGCACTAATTTATGGATAGTTGTTTTCTAATCAGTCATCTACTACAACCAAGATTTCTCTAGAATATTAACTCTTGAGATCACGCAACTGAGAGTGAGTGTAGTGAGTGTGCGGCGTTGTCCAATCCAATTTGCTTAGATTCGTAAAAGAACCTTCATGTTAAATTTTGTCGAAGTGCTTGCTTGCGTCATGATCCTTGTAACTACAACTATAATTCAGAAGAACAGGGAAGAGTGAAACACTGAATGAGGTCTGGTCTTTGCTCTGCCTTAGAATTATTGTAAAACAAACGCATAACGTACATAGTTTTTTATAAATAAAGTGGATTTTTAATTAGAAGTCAAACTGTCGTTATGATTTTTAGTCTAAAAGGTATGTGATCGTCATCTTAGAATGCCAGTATGACACAAGTAGTGCCAGTATGCACGTGCATTGCTGCCTATTTGTATGAAGGTTTGACATTTTCATTACCAACAGCCCGACTGTTAGAGCTTCAATTTTTTATTTTTTTGCAAAACACTCTATTTGTCCATTTTGGCAAGGATAAGCCTACTGTATGTCCACTTGTTTACCCACTGGGCCCGTTTACTTCAGAACTAAAATTAGATACCTAGCTATATTGATGAGATGCCGTCAACCCAGCATATAGAAGTGTTAAAAGGAAGAGTTTTATGGCACAGGATAAAAGAGTTCCTTTTTTTGCAAAATATAAGGAACACAAAGTAGCAACAACATTGATCTATAGACGTTTGTGACAGTTAACGTACAAGGTGAAAATGTCCTCTAATTTGGTAAAGGCATGCAAATTTTCTAAATTTCAATATTCTAGGCGTGCCCTGAACTGATCTCCTACTCGCTGCTCTATCGAGGCGCCGTGACCCGGCCTCACAGGCAGGGCCAGGGCGAAGACTGCTCCCCGACGGCCAAGACACGGCCACGGTGGTGCAGCCTGTGGTCTACATCGCCTACCACTCCGCCGTCTTCCGGAACCCCCCACCACTTCCGCGGCAAGGTGAGACAGACGGCCCCTCCATGACGACAACAACAATAATTACTGTAGCATGCCTCTTTCTTGGTAATTAGTTGTTGCACTCAATTCAATTAGCCTAATAACTAATCTAGTCCATTATTAATTATTGCTCTTCCACTGTTTCGGTATCTCTTGGTTTGCATTGGACAACTATGTGATGAAAACACATCACCAGTTTTGGTTCAATTTCTATGTATGCACATTATTCAAGTTTCTTCAATGAATGAATATGCAGCAGCATTTTTTGGTTCAAGCAATGTATAGATTCTGTATTACCATTGGTCCTTTAAGTTTGTTTGTTTCAAGTGATTTGGCTTATTACTGCTCTCATGGCCATAATTCTGCTCTATGGTTGTTTACACCTGCCCATGGCATGCTAATGTTTAAAGCCGCCTCTGCTCTCAGACTAAAGCTATATGTAATATGGTTCAGATCGCCCATGGCGCGGACGAGACAGCGACGTCGGCAGGAGGGCACTTTGCAGCCCCTGGACTGAGGAGGATGGGCGCACATAGCCACCAAGCCCTCTGCTCCTCTTCTTCCAAGGCGAGCGATCAAGGGTCCCGAGCTCGACGAGTCCAGCCTGGCCACCACGACGCATTGCTCCCAGCAGGTAGCACGTCCCTCTCCCTCTCCTCACTCACCTGCTACTATGCTAATATTCCAGTGATTGCTATTTTTCAGTTGGATTAAACATTATATTTTGATCTGACTTGTAATTAACAAAAATAGCAAACTGCTTTCTTCAACGTTTGGGAAGAGGGTTCAGTAGTTAGGTTCTCAGTCTGCCTATCAATAAAACTAATCAAAAAATTTCTGTGTGTGAGCCGAGATGTGTGTCATGCGGTGTTGAGAACGAGCACTGAGAGCAGAGAGATGGAGCCAGGGGACGACAATTACAACTCCTATAGCACCAATATGTTAAAAGGCATGGGAGCAGGTACGTGAGAACAAAATATCGACTTAAATGACCGGTTCACATTGATTTCATACAGTCGCGTGTCTGGTTAACTATCAATAACCATTTCATTATTTGTCTATGCTATGTGAGGGTGTAACGATGATGGAGTACATTTACTGCTATGTGTGTTGAAGTCCAGTTTGGGTGCGTTTGGGAGTGAAGTATTTTGGTTTTTTTCACTAAGCCGGAATCCGTTAGCACACACTGATTAATCCTTCCAACATGTTGCTTAGGTGAAGCTAAGTTAGCAGATGCTAATTTATTTGGCCATGAAGTAGTTATCTGAAAAAAACTGTAGGAAAACAATACCAGCAAAACACTTCGGTGGACTTGACAGTACTCAGAAAATGTATGTTTTTTAGCATCCAGAATATTTGTTCTTCCCTATGACCCATGTGAATCAGCATGAAACATCTCTTCGGAATATGACTGTTACAAATAAAATTCGTTTTTGATTGTAAAAATTCAAACAATTGTCTCTCTTCGAACATTTTGTAAATATTTTATATTTTCCAATAGGAAAACTTAACAGGTGTATTCATCTATTACTTGTAGCTATTTACATACATGCAAGTGCCTAGTGAAGACATGTACATACCATAACAGTTTTACATTTCTCGTGACAGATATTCCCAAGGCCTACATATTATGGCTGACAGCTACTTCATGGAATCAGTAATATGGACTTAGAAGACAGGCATGGATAAAACAATGAGGTCATAAAATGGAAAGGAATCTCTGGTAAATTGTTATGCTTACTTAGCTTGTTGTTAAACTTAGGACTGTTCAGTAAATTATTGAACCGTATTCCAACATAAAAAGTATTTAAGATTATGAATTTTAATTTGCATTGCAAAATTAGGCAGTGAGAACTGTTCATCGGTACAAAAGCGAAGGGTGTGGCACAATTGTAATCTAAATAATAGTCTAATAGGCTAAAATATGTGTATAAACAATTTATAAGTAGTTCCAGCCCACTACAAACAATTTAATTGGGTATGATATTTATATAAGCTTGCATAATCTGCAATGGTGTTCTTTCTCTGGGATTTGATGGTATAACTAAACATATAAAAACTATTAATCTAATAAATAACACGCTATTATATAAGAGAAAGATCCTGAAATTGACATACCGAGAGGAACTCCAATTCTTGATGGTTCTTGCTTACACAACGTAGTCCTCGCAAATCATCCTCCTGGTCTGGGCGAAGGGACAGTAAGGAGGGAGAGGAGGGATGGCATAGTATTTTAATGTTAACATATATATAGTATGCCATGCGGAGGACATCTGGGTATCAGATCATGCCTTGATCCAGTCATGCCGTTAATATTTCTGTATGGCAAGGATCTGTTTCCTTTTCATATCAAATACACACCTATTAATAATTTAGAAAAGATGTCAGACATATTAACTTACCAAAAAATTAAATTACTTATCATTAATTCAATGCCAATTTGCTTCTTTCTGACTATAAAATCTCTGCATAATATTTTCAAGATATACACAGCTAATAAACATATTGATATGTTTTTCCATCAATAAAGAGTTTACAAAGTACGTAATAATAATCTTACTTGTGCCAGAAAAATAGGAGGAATACAAAATTCGATGTAAATCAGCTAACAAATTTTGAGATTACTCTTTTTTATATAACACCAATTGAGATGCATATTGCTTTTTTTTCATCCTATGAATCATTCGTTAGTGCCTCTTTTAATTTAATTTTACTTACCCATATGTCTATTCTATTTAGATAAAGTTCATACATAGAACACATCATATTTTGAATTATATTATATTAGAAGAAGATGTGACTCCCTTAGGGTAACTTAATAATAATTTTCTTCCTCACCAACTAAAATTGAAAAATGTTGGTAACGAATAATAATTGTCGGAACATCCTGGGACAGACTTGTACTTTATGTAGTCAATAAGAAAACACTTTGGCGGGGACTAATTTTGGCTACTATATTCAGGAACACATACAAGATAATCAATGCTATATCAGAAACATCTTGAGCATGACAGAGAAATGTGGATCCTGTGTGAACTTGAAGATCGGTGACAATTGAAGGTACGTGCCTTATGACCATTCGATTGCTGGCTTGAAAGTATACATCGTATCGTATAACAGTGCGTGTATGGATGAAGTTATACGATACGAGATTAGCTACAGCAAAAGAAAATTAACGACGTGCACAATAACGATGAAATATTAATGAATTTATTTGTTCACTTAAATAATTCACTGAAAAAAATAATCAGGAAAGCGCTACGCGCTAATCATGCATTTGGCCAGCAATTATTTAGATCTCTACGTCACAAGCGTTAGGCTTTATTTCTTTAGTGTGACGAAATAGCCCAGATGGTCTGCCCTGGCCCACTTAAACACAGGGATATATTGTGGTTCTCCTACTAAAGATCGGTATGTGCATAGTCTACTCATGCCGCCTCTCCCCCTCGTCCTCTATCCTTGATGCATCATGGCGCCTCTCTCCCTCATCCTCTCTCGATTGCAACACTGATCGGGAACCGGAATGTGAAGCTCGATTTCTAGCTTGAGAAGCTAGCCCCCTCGCCGGAATAAGTTGCTTTGTCGTCGGAGCGGTTGAATCCTCGTAGGGTAGGAGATATGATTGTGGGTGAGATTGTTTTTACGGCTGATTCGCTCGACCCCTCACCGGTTAAGCTGATTTATCTCCGAAGGACATGACCCCTCACAGTAACGATTTTACTGTGAAAAAATTTCATATCCTCTTGAGTCGCTAAACATATCAGAAACGAGCATCAATACATAATGACTAATACAGCTATCAAATGTGGCTCAATGATCATTGACGTCAGACAAACAGAAATTACCAAACAACAAATATAACAGCGAAACCAACTTGTAGTAGTACCAAAACTCCAAATAGTTCTTAAATATTCTAAACCCAAAAGCAAAAATTATAGTTTCCATCCATAACCAAACATGACAAGATGATTGAAGTACTCCTGACGGTTCTGCATGCATAGAAGCATATTTAGGTGTTCAAAACCCTCAAGGCCGCCGTAATCTCCTGAGGGATGTTTCCAGCAGCTAGATTGTCTTTGACCATGAGCATCTGGACTACCACTTGGCTCCTGAGCATAATTGGATCCTAGAAACAATGAAACAAATTCACCATGAAACGCTGAAGTGGTTGGATTATAAATGGCACATTAAAACTCGTCGTAAAGATAATTACTGTAGTGTTCATCCAGGTCATGCTACGCAAAGAACCTAGCTGGTGGGCCATCTCTTGTAGAACTAAGAAACCCGAGTCTTTGCTGTGACAAACAGAATAAATACTTGAGATTTCTACATACTGCATCTTATTCATCCGAAAAATTTATTTAATTACCGCCGAAAATTGAATGACATGTTGTCTTGTCGCCAATCCATGAGTTCGGTGTTCCATCCAAGGACCCTAGCCTGCAACACTTCATTGAGTTCTTGCTTCAAAATAGTGATCTCCTTCATCATCTCTTTGTTGTGAGTGCTATTTCCCACTTGTCGTACGTCTAGTGATGGATTAAATACGATAACCCTTCTCCTCATCCGATTTACCACAAGTAGACCATACGAGGAATCCGGGATAGACAACGGAAGTAGATACTACAGAAGGTCAACACAGGTTAATTGCTATCAGGAAAGAAAAAATAATTTAGGAATTAAAGACTCTTACAATTGTGGAGTTGAACACATCATATCTAGGAAAGGGCTGTACAACAGCATTGTTGATCAGCGTCGAGGTGCGCTGCCCTTGCGGCATCCAGGAATACCTTAGAGCTCGTGATTGAGCATGAAACTGCAAGTCAAAATAATGTTTTCCTCCAACCATGTTGGTGCCTGCATGCCTCTCTACTTCAGCGCTCGCAAGCTTACGAACAGCGAGATTGAAGCATTCGGGATGTAGGCTTGCTGACGTTACAAATAGTGTGTCCTTCAGCATTCTGAGGCTGATTTCGATCCGGTACGGTGTATCGCTTCTTATCCAGATTGAGCTGCACGTAAAAATACATAAAAATGGTTAGCACTATGAGTGGTACTTTAAAACATAAATTGTTCATATGGTAACATTTTCTAGATAATCTAATAGCTATGAGCAGAACGTAATATTTTGATAAACTATAGAGCATGAAAATTTCTGCAGCACCTTCTAGCAAAAGCTAAAATTAAATAATAATTTCTCTGTAAGAACAATATTAATTTGTTAGAATTTAAGACCAGGAAAATTTAGGTAGCACCCATTATACCAAGTTTGCTGGCTGTTGAAAAACAATATTAAATTGTTGTACAATATAGTAAGGACATTAAGTTTTTCAACATTTGTACTGCAAATAATATTGCAATTTTGTTATTCATTACATACGGTAGATGTGCAACGGAAATACTGCCAAAACATTTAACAAAAATAATTTTGTACTGCTGGCCGCAAAAAGTAAGATTTAATCTAAAGAAAAACAAATCAAGCAATATCATACTCCTATATCAAACAGAGTCTGCTGTGTACGACCTAGTTCTAATGAGATTTCTTTAGAGAAAATAAACATACAATAGCATAACTTACTCTAGTGTCTGCTCGTCATGAACGCCGTTCATAAAGCCGAATATATATTCGAGTGCATCTTCCACGAAATGCCTTGGTGGGGGCAGAAGATGCAGGGGTGCGGGCAAATACTCCTGGGGGTCGGCCACAGCATCGTGGAGCTGGACGGCAGACTCATTGGGGTCGGGGGCAGCGGCATCCAGGGGCCTGGGCACAGAAACCTCCTGGTAAGTGCGCGCTGCCACAACCTGGATCGCCGGCGCATTGTTTCCAATGATGGGCTCCATCGCTGATCGATACGCGTGAGTGATCGTTCACTGAGGTGTCTTGGCAATTAGGATGTCGATGCAGCATATATATAAACGGATATATTTTTAATGCTTTTTATTGCCTGCCAAATATATCAAGTCGTTTTTAAGACGTAGATGATTCTTTCTAATTATAAAAAAACGTGACGGGGGCGTATCAGATCTTTCTCCTTTTTTTAGTTGAATATTTTGTTCCTAAAGCATGACATATTTACAGTTCAATCTCAACGAATCGAAAAAAAATCAACCTTTGTATAAAACCAGATATCCCGAATTAAGTATGCGTACAAATAATACATACTGCCATAATGGCTACACTTAGAGTTGACAAGCAAAAAGAAAACACACTTTAACAGAAATGATTGTTCTGTGTGAATACATTATTATTCCAAATGTAGATAAAAGGACCGAGGGAAACGAGCTTTTATTGAGCCGTGTTGAAAAACAAAGTCATCTACTGTCCATTATTCCTGGCTACAACTGCAGCATTGACGTATGATAGTGTTTCGTCAAGTGTCATTAAGCAGGCTTCGTGGATATCTACGTAAAAACAATTTGTTAGTACTAATAACATCGTAATACAGAAAAGAACAAAAAGCCATAAAAATCGAAATAGTTTATATAACTTACCTTGAAGATGATGAACATCATCATTAATGTTGGGGGAGAACAAGAATGTGCTCTCCCTCATAGTCTCCATGCACTTATCCCTCCGGTTTACCTGTATGTACGTAACTGCAATTTTCTCGAACAAATTTTCAGTGCTCTGCAAGTGGTACAAGTGACGACCAGCATGCTCTTGACTTAGGCGTATAAACAGTATCTCCCGTCTGGAATGATAAAGATATGTTGATGGTAGGCAACTATCAAATATTAATAATCATATAAAACCTCAAGTACTGATTGGAATTTACCGAAAATTCATGATGCCTATCTCAACAAAATGGACCCGCCGTCTATATACTGAATCCCACCAATGTTGTATCCTACCAGCATAGACAAGAATACCAAGAACATCTGGAAAAAATTAAGTCTGGGTGAGACAAAATGTTAAATCGATAAATATGCAAAAACAAACTAAAAGATGTTGCACCGGTAATGGTTTTGTCCCGTAGCAAGGATATGGCACCAAGTTGTGGGAAAAATGGTGGACAGATTGTCGATGCAATACTGTGCACCGATGTCCTAACCATGGTTATAGCATTTAGTTCAATGACAAACTCCATGCATAGATACCAGAAGTGACCATCTAGCATTTCCGTGGGGTTTATCCCGACGTTACTGAAGTCATATGTTAGCCCAGTCTGCAGAATGTCGTTGAATCGATAAGCTTGGTTGCTGAAGGCAATTGCTTCAATCTTTGTTCCCTAGAAATATTTTAAAAATTCAGATAATTCGACTTTAGAACACATGTGTATATACATTAAAAAAGGTTGCTATATTTAGTGATAACTAATCTCATACTTCCTGGTCCAGAAGTATGCAACGAAAGTATGGGTTTCCCATTGCATGCACCCTGATATGGGACTTCCACATCACCTTAGCTCGAATTATCCAACATCTTTGATAGATATGTTCCATCTGTACACTTTGAAAATTCAGGTACCTACATAAAATAATACAAAATGATGGGATAAACAAACGGTGATGTCAGATAAGCGTGCATGAAGATCTGTACACTTGCCTGTTCATTGGAGGGATGGTAGGCAGAGGCATGATGGGATCCGGTGGATTCGCCATCACCCTCCTCGAGGGCCTCGAGCTGTACGGTATCACCATGGTCAGGGAGTTAATGGATGAAGTGTTAAAGAAAGATAGAGAGGCGCACGGGCACGGGTAGTGCCATTTATATATATAGTCCAAGGGGCCCACAGGCGGGAAAATCAAAAACCTCTACTATCGAAACTATTATAAATAGTAAGTTATGAGAGTTCTTTGGCAACAAAAAATTTATTGCTAAAACTTATTGAATCAATTAATTATTTATAGATATTTCAGATTCTTAATCTGATCGAAATCATGTCAATTATCTCACCAGTATCATTGTTTCCTTTTCGCCTGTGAATCCCATATATTCAGATTTTTAGTTAGGAACGCAATAATTGGATATATCAAAATAATTAAGGTGATAGTGCGTTAAGGTAAGTGTAGTCACGCAATTAATATATTACCATTAATTACCAACATGTAATCAATTTCAAAAATCGATTATTTACTCAGCTTTTATTATACTATATGTTTTTAAAAAAATCCCAACATATTTGATTTTATAACATGTGATGAGACGTCGTTGTGTTACTTTGCAACGACTATTTTACGGGCATTTTAAAATAATAACAAAAATTAAATCAAAGTTATTAGCAATAGTAATAATTTGTTCAGTCGGTCTTTGATGGCTTGATTCGTTGGTCGCGGTTGCATGCACAATTGAGTATGCGCGTGAAAAGCTAACTTCGATCTTTTTTTAATTAGCGTCTCTTTTTTAATTTGATTCTATATGCACAGTGTAGTAACAGCCGCACTTTCAAAACCAGCATGCTTAATTGAGAAGCGTGTGCGTTTTGTGACGTAAGTTAGTTAATATAGCACAAACGCAGTAAATGACATTTGTAATAAAAAGAATATTTCGATGGAAGTACGGATACCAGCATTTGTACCGCGTATTCATATAAGAAAAAGAAAAAAATAGCGTGTTCGGCGACAAATCTCAAAGGGAAGATCAAAAACAGAGAGTAAGAAAGCAAGCATGAAACAATAGTTGTTCTTTATTCATACTTTCATAGTTTGACTCCAAATCGATTACAATGCAAAATGCTCTTAAGGAGCGTTGAAACATAAAACATAAAAGCTGTAAAGAATATTGTATAACTCCTCATGATTGCTCCTTTCAAGGCATTTCCGTCTTCTTCTCGCATGTTTGCATGTGCTTCACAACCATATGTTCCAACTGATTGATCTTTTGTATGAGAGTTTGCATCAGCTTGTTGCTCTCCTTGGTTGCCTGCAGAATTTGATCGTTGCTAGTACCCCAACCGTCCCCCGAACCTTCTTTCCTATCGTCTTTCGTAACGGGATATGTACTACTAATAGGCAGGTTAATAGGCTCGACGTGATTATGCATCCTAAGCCTTTTTGGCTTTGGTGTGTTACCCTTACCAAAGGGACGAATCGGCGTAGCGCCGTCATGATCTTCCAGTTCACCGAAATCTTCACTTTCTTCTTCCTGCCAACGAAGCATGTGAATTGAACTGTTGGATGACGCCATGTGAGAGGAGGATGGAGAGGTTTGGTAAGGTCGCTGGAACGGTTGATCAATATATAAGCGTTTCTAGGAAGCTCTGAATACGAAATCGGTAAACAAATCGACCGATTTGGTCACAATCAAATATTAATTAATGGGATCAATTTTGTGATTCGGTGAGTAGAACCTACTATATTATTACAAGACAAAAAAGATAACCTACTATATTATTACTGAATAAAATAGTTAACATTACTCTCAAGTGGATATATATTCTTCATGGGCAGTTCGTCTGCCAAGGAACCACTCAAGTGGATATATATTCTTCTGAACTCTTGAACTATTTTTTTATCAGACCAGCTGCTAAATATATATATATATATATTTACTTGCCCGCTTGATTGTTAGTCTGTTCCTCTGCGTGTGAGGAACGTAACAATGTCCTGCATGTTCAAATCAGTTATATTGTCATTCCCCAATTTTCTTATTGTTCTTTTGGCCTTGGACAAGGTCAATCGGATGTGTGTGTTGACACAGATCTTTGATGTGGAAGTTAATATATCAGTCCTATCCGACCTCTCTATACTGTTTTGTTATATATACGTTGGGGATAGATGAAATAGTAGAAGTTAACTATGCTGGTTATTGTCATGTGTGGTCCATTACTCTGACCTTTTTGATTATCTAAAGAAAAGGGGTTTATTTACTTTGCTGATTTCATTCGAGCTCTGAATATATTTCATTCCGACATTTCATTTTGTCGATAATAACATTTTTCTTCTTTCTGAACATTTCTATGTGCTGCCGCGCCGTCGATTTCCACGAAGTGGCCACCCCGAGCCGATTCCCCAATGTGTCAATGACTACGTCCACTGCATGATCCTGTGGGACATGACCAATCCATTGCCTTATCAACACATCGAGGTAACAAAGCCCCTCCTAATACAGGTGTTTTGGTCGGCTGCTGGCTCTACCACATAGCCTTCCGTCCACAATGAGCAGGAGTTAATATTAGAATATGACCATCTCTTTCTTAACGATGTGTGCCTTGTATTTCCATTTTGCTTTCTAAAAATATCGATTCAGGGAACAAAAGGAAAGCATGATAATTATTATTTTTGACTTTACATTACATATCTCCAAGGTCCTATTTTTTGCTTTGTACGGGTAGTCATTATGCTTGGGCTCATGACCATGGTTAATCTATAGCATGGTTTAGGGTGACCTATTTAACATAATAGTGCTATATGTTTGCATTTCTTGAACTGTCAGTAGGAACCTATATACCGCAAAATATTTGTATGTCCCCTATGGAAGGTTTTAGACAGTCAATTGATTTTGTCCCATCCGACTATCATGCAGTCTGACTTCAGATGACTATGTTTTTCAGGGTGAATTGAGTTCAGAGCTTTGAGCACCCGATTGCGATTTTGTAGCTGCAGTGGTGCTATTCTTTATCATTTGGTATGTCATTACTTCCTACCTACTTGAATTTCTGTATTCCCAATTCACGGGATTTTTACTTTTTGACATTTCCCTAAATGATTATACACAACTCTGATAATGCGTGCCACCCAGTTTTCGTTCTCTATAAGAATTGAGAAGTACATATGCACTTTTACGACATATAGGTTCATATAGATGTGTTTGGACGACATATAGGGAGAACGATAGGATCAGATGCATGTGACATAGAAAAAAAAATATACCGACATGTACATACTGTTCTTTCATAGTACATGCCATGTATACAATGTTCACATGAAAACAGAGCTACAAAAATATATTAGTAGATGAACCACAGTGATAGCTCATGTACCATCGGAAGCAACAGAGCTACAAAAATATATTAGTAGATGTCCTCTGGTTTGATATTTTGAAGGCACGAACAGAAAGAAGCGCACCTAATAAGCTATAAAATGGACATTTCGTGGCAGAATAATAGGTGGTTATAAATTGTGGTACTGTCCAGGTTGCAACAATTCATTAAAACTCTTATTTATCTGCAAGATACACGCAATAGGAAAAGCAACTGACAGAATATGGCACAATGAAAGGAAAATAATACTACTGGAAATATTTGTGAGATCATGAAGATGTCAACACGCATCCATCCGTTTACTTGTGCCAAACCTGCAACTAAGTAGTTAGAAACACATCATGTCTGTTTAGATATGTATTGAAAAGCCAGGATTATAAAATTCAAATAAGGGGCAAATAAGAGACTATACAGGACAAAAATAAATAACATTGACTGAGCCTGCTTTGGGGCCGCATCATAAATATTTCTCTAATGTAGAACACTCCAGTGAATTTTACAACAACGGAGTGACCCAGGCAGTGTGCAATACTTATGTAGGAAAACAAAGCCTAGTTTAGATGGAGTAGATGATTGATTACAAAACAACAAAAGAATAATATACATGCAATCCGGCAAAAGGAGAAATAATGTCACATACAGGAAAAATTGGCAACTTGCAAAGTCACAAATCCGAGGCAATATTATTAATATTTGACTTGTTGAATAAACATAATCAGTTGCTAACATCGAAAGATAAATATTTGTACAAGAACACGGAAGAGCACCAAATTGTCTGTAGCAAAAGAGTAAATCCTTTATCTTATTCAAAACCCGCCAGCTTCTTAAGAGCGGACTTCAGCCTGTAAGGACTTCCTTATAGACGATGTTCTTCATCGAGGTTTGTAAGGACAAGGCAGGTCTTTTTCGCTTCTTAGGTTTACCGCTTTGCTTCTTGGCATTCTCCTTCTCCTTCTCCTTCTCAATGAGGATCTTTATGTTTCTCTTTGCGGTGGCTCGAGACAGTGCGACATAGAGTTGACCATGAGAGAACACAGGATTAGGTAGGTACACGCCAACAATCGGAATCGTCTGGCCTTGAGCCTTGTTAATCGTCATAGCAAAGCTAAGCCTTACAGGAAATTGCTTCCTCTTGAACTTGAATGGAAACATGTCGTTGTCAGACGGGCATAGGGGTATTCGAGGAAGGAATACCCTCCTACCTGCGTGTTGTCCGATCACGATTTCTGCGTCGATGGCGTTCCTCTCGAAACCTCGCACCACAAGCATCGTCCCGTTACACAGACCATTAGCCGGATCAATGTTCCTCAGAAGTATGACGGGGCAGTTGAGCTTCAGTTTGAGTGCATGCGGAGGCAGACCGTTGGGAGTCAATCCATTTAGGAACTCGGGAGCGTAGTAGCCATACGGGTCGTCTTCTGCACTGTCAAAGCTATGGTAGATTACTTCTTCTCCCCGAAAACGCTCTACCATGCGTATGTTTATCTTGTCGACGTTGTCGTTCGTGGTGGAGAGGATTGCGCGTGAAGTCACGTAATTCGGATCGGACATGTTGTCATCTAGTCTGGGAAACACATGGTCAATCAGCTTCTCCAGGTCATCACCCTCGCCTGTAGACGGCACACAAATATCTTCAGGGAGTCGTATGTTTCCTTGATCGTCAACTTCCTCAGTGACATTGCCTACCCTTAGCAAGTAATCCGCAAACCAGGTGTCATTATGAGCCCTCATGTTGGTGACGAGCCTTAGCTGGCGCATACCCTTCCAGAGGTGTGAACTTCGAAGGGTTGCATCGATTATCTGACCCCGGGACCCCCTCCTGACGACTAGAAGCACCTGCCTGAAGTCCCCGCCAAACACAACAGTTTTTCCTCCAAAGGGTCGGCCCCGTCTTCCCATGATGTCGCGCATGCTGTTGTCAAGTGCCTCGACCGCATGTCGCTTAGTCATGGTGGCCTCGTCCCATAGTATCAATGAGGCCATCCTCAGTAGCTTGGCGGTACCACTCTGTTTCGTGAAGGTGCATGAGGCGCCATCGTCGCAGCTCAATGGGATCTTGAACCTCGAGTGGGCAGTCCTGCCTCCAGGCATGATAGAAGCCGCGACGCCTGACGTCGCGGTAGCGATAGCGATGTTTCCCTCGCTTCGAACCTTGGCGAGCAGCGCCCTGTATAGGAAGGTCTTCCCTGTACCTCCCGGTCCATCAACAAAGAACACACCCACATCAACGCGTTCAACAGAAGCTAGTATCTCCTCGTATGCAACCCTCTGCTCCAAGTTTAGCGACGAAGCCAATTTAGTGTCGTTGATGTCAAAATCGACGTTGGATTCCTCGATCACTTCTCTGGCCTCTCCCTCGGCTGGGTCGAATGCATCGTCAATGCATGGAAGAGAGAAATCAGCTATGTCTTTGCCCATGGACTGCAACATACCCCTAATGTCAAGCAACACCATCTGTTCCACCTCAATCGGGCACGTGTGTGATCGCCGATAGTCATCAGACATAGGCTCGAAGTGCCTATCCCATAAACCACGCACGTCGCCTGGCTCACAGTGCACCAAAATTGTTGCGAAGAGCCTCCTGAGCGAACATGGCATCGCCCACTGCTCTGCCTCAGTAAGACAGTCGTCGAGCGTGTTATCTGCCTCGATGAGTCCCAACCTTTCGGCAGCCTCTCTAAAGCTCCCGCATAGCCTACCGTCCACGGTGAGCAGGTCCTCATAGGATGTCTTGCCAGCAACATGGTTTAGCAGCACACGCAGATAGTATCGCTCCCCCTCGGCAGGATTGGCAGACACAATTCGACCTATCTGATAACGCTCCACCCGCTCTTTCCAATACTTCTTACCCTTCTGCCATGTAAACCTTCCAGGAAAATCCTTGTACAATATATTCCTAGCCCACGGGTGGTTTTGGTTAGACTTGAAATACTCTGTCAACATGGATTTGGAAGCTTTCTCAGAGGCGACTACGTCGGTCAAGTCAGCTTGCTCATTGAATGCCACCCTGTGCATATTCGGGAGATGAAGAGGCAACTGTAGGACAGACGGGTCATTGGCACACAAGGGGAAGCCAAATATCCTCCACATCGCCTCTGGAGGAGTAACCCACCTCGCGTCTACGTATCTTTTGATATCATCAATGTTACCATCAGCGTCAGGCTGGTCGATGCTGAAAGAAGCCCTATCATGGCCCTTGTATATGTACTTGTAAAGGTATTTGACGGCCTTTATGCTGGAGCAAACCTCAACGTTTATGTGGCAATTGAACATCTGCAGCAGGTAAGGGTTATACGGCACAACCCATCTGTTGTCCAACATTTTACCCCGGACCTTAGCCTGCCGACCATTATCTCGACGACGATAAACAGGGTATGAGTCCTTGCCCTGTGCCGTGTTTTCATTGAACGACCGCGGGTATCTGCACTTGCACTCGTTCTGTTGCATGCAAACATTTTTGGGGTTGAGAGCACCGCATGGTCCATGCATCATATGTTTCACCACCAAGGCGTGGAGTTCAGGATACTTTTGCTTGTCTGGGAGCTCGGCAGAAATGAGTCGGTCGTACTGCTCTGGAACGACAAGCTTATAGGCAGAATCCATGATCAACAAAAAGTGTGCATGGGGGAGGCCCCTCTTTTGGAACTCGACTACGTATACATGTGCAACAAAAACACCCAGGGTATTCTTCTTGAACAACATCTCTTTCATAGCCTCTAGCTTGCCATGGAACACACGAGCCACAAGATCAGGTCGGTCTTGCGCTGTCTGACCAGGAAACAACTCATTTGTTATCTCTTCCCAGTTAGGGTTGCAGGTCATGGTCAAGAAGATGTCAGGCTTCCCGTAAGTATGGACAATTGCCATGGCATCCATATGCCTCCGCTTCATGTCGCGGTCGCCACCTGGGTACGTTCCAGGTAGCACTATCCTTACTCCAACAGCGCTTGCCCGGGTCTCCCCGGATGTAATTGCATCAACAACTCCTTTATACAGGTCGGCACGGATCTTTGTTTGGTTCTTCCTGTACCATTTCAACCTACAACTCTCAATCTTGATGTACATGTCCACCCCCCATTGCTGGAGCAATCGTGCTCCACAGAGTATGGGATTGAATATCCCAGGTCGTGTCTGGAGCATGTAACAGTAGTAGTCTCTCACCGAGACGCATAACCTGCTATTCCCCTCTGCACATGGATGAGTAACGCAGACATTAGGATTCATATGAGAAGTATACAATTCATCTAAACGACAGAATATGCATAAGGCTTACCTGCATCCTCATCATCATCATCACCTCTACCTCTTGGTTGTTGCACAACCGGCCAAGGGACATCACGTTTAGGAAGTTTCGGGTGCCAACCGAGCTCCCCCCTTGGGTAGAAGAGTGGGTAAGAGAGAGGGTCATACGAGCCAGCCGTCACATGTATACTGTGCCTCTGGTTGTCATTCCCGCAAAGTGTAATCCTACGATCGAACCTCTTTGCTAGGTCAGTGCCCTCCACCCAAATTGCAGCGACCTCCGATGACAGAGGTCTATTATACTTCCGTTGGTCTAGTCTCTGGTCTGTGTTGAGGTCTATCCTGTAATCGTTGAGGTTGTCCCTGTGCGCACCCAAACTCCTAAACTGCTGGGAGTACGGGTTTTCCCTGAGTATGTCCACTAACTTTTTGACGACATCTTGGTCTAATTGCTCGGTGGCAGCCTTGCGATGGGTTAGGCCTGGATCATCGTCGTAGAAGTACAACTGTAGATGATCTGGACGTGATGTTGGCCCGAAGGAATGAACGTTGTGGTAGATGGTGTCGTGCGCCCGGAACGTGTACACCCCAGACTTCATGTTTGTGTAGCTTTCATCAAGGCTGACGCCGAGGGTTGTGAAGGAGAAGTGGCCGTTGAAGAATCGTATGTTATCCCGAAAATGCCTTGAGTCCGAATCCATGCTAGACCAAAGCCTCATTAGCTCCGGGACGGGCTCCGGTTGCTTCAGCTGGATCTGCCCACTGCGACAGCAGAATCCCGGGGCCTCAGACACAAACTTCTTGGCCTTGCAGTGATCGCAATTTGCGGCGTGCTTCAGGATGTGTGTGTGGTCTGGGAGGTTTGAGTAGACATAGTCCAATGGATCATGGTCGACATAGGTATTGTGTCTTGAGTCTTCCAATTCGTCGTGCTCCACGTCATCAGAATCTGAGCCTGCAAACAATTTTTATAATTAGTGTGATATTTCAAACGGGTGCATGTTGCTCAAGTGGGTGTACATACCTTCACCAGCAAACAGGTAATACTCGTCGTCAAAGAGGCTATCAGGGTTGACATTATCATTCATGAAACGACTAAGGTAAGCGTCCATGTCGTCTGCTCAGGTGCGGAACCAATAAATGAGGGTTCAGTCTCAAGGGACGCAAGGAGAGTAAGGATGGGAGTTTTACGTTCACTTCTGATCGTGTACTCCGGCGTGCTAGATGAGGTCGAGGCACCATGTGCTTCCACTACGGTAGGTTGTCCAGTTGAGCTCATTTTCGGAATGGAGATGGACCTGACGGTTGGGGTCATCACCCTACCTGCAAACTTTTCATTACATCGATCGCGTAGAACATTCCTTTCACCATGCGCTACCTGCGTACATTTTTTTGCTTCACAATTTTCTGTTGACGCTTCTTTGCCACCACACCACCCTTGCAAGCTCGCTCTCCCCTCCCAGGCGCTGCTCTGGACTCATGACTCTGCCCGTCCACTCCATTATCCGCTATTGTACCTTCGATCAGGTCGCCATCTACAGCACCATCACCGAAGGTTCTGCTTAGGTATGCACCTACAACATTATACATCATTATTTATATCTCATGAATTATTACATGATGAAAGATGATGGTTGATAGGATATGTACCATCGGTTTCGGTGTTGCGAATGTATGTGGGGGCCGCATTGACCGTAGGAGCATGATCTATTTGTTCACTGTCGAATTGCTGCGTGAGGGCTGAAAGTGTGAGAGTCGGACAATGTGTGTGAGGGTTGGACAGTGTGCTACTTAGATATGGACGTGGCATTGCGATCGATTCAGCACATGGCATGTATTTCTTTGCAGCATACTTTGCCTTTCTCTTTGCACTTGACTCCCCCCTTTCATCCTCAGTCATGGTTTTAGGTTGTTGCACGCGCCATTCTTGCA
Source organism: Triticum aestivum (assembly GCF_018294505.1). Classification (NCBI taxonomy): domain Eukaryota; kingdom Viridiplantae; phylum Streptophyta; class Magnoliopsida; order Poales; family Poaceae; genus Triticum; species Triticum aestivum. Next base: position 514,551,878 of record NC_057805.1, on the reverse strand, counting down.
ACTTCTGATTTTTTTCTTGAAGATCGATCGTTCCGTCCCCCACTTTTCTCCGATAACTTGCTCGCCTCCGCGCGTTTCTCTGCTCAGTTTGCTCGTCTGTTAAGTCACCCTTGTGTTCTTCCTCAGGCTGTTTTGTTGGAAATATGCCCTAGAGGCAATAATAAATTGGTTATTATTATATTTCCTTGTTCATGATAATCGTTTATTATCCATGCTAGAATTGTATTGATAGGAAACTCAGATACATGTGTGGATACATAGACAACACCATGTCCCTAGTAAGCCTCTAGTTGACTAGCTCGTTGATCAATAGATGGTTACGGTTTCCTGACCATGGACATTGGATGTCGTTGATAACGGGATCACATCATTAGGAGAATGATGTGATGGACAAGACCCAATCCTAAGCCTAGCACAAGATCGTGTAGTTCGTTTGCTCAGAGCTTTTCTAATGTCAAGTATCATTTCCTTGGACCATGAGATTGTGCAACTCCCGGATACTGTAGGAATGCTTTGGGTGTACCAAACGTCACAACATAACTGGGTGGCTATAAAGGTGCACTATAGGTATCTCCGAAAGTGTCTGTTGGGTTGGCACGAATCGAGACTGGGATTTGTCACTCCGTGTAAACGGAGAGGTATCTCTGGGCCCACTCGGTAGGACATCATCATAATGTGCACAATGTGACCAAGGATTTGATCACGGGATGATGTGAGTTACGGAACGAGTAAAGAGACTTGCCGGTAACGAGATTGAACAAGGTATCGGGATACCGACGATCGAATCTCGGGCAAGTACCATACCGATAGACAAAGGGAATTGTATACGGGATTGATTGAATCCTCGACATCGTGGTTCATCCGATGAGATCATCGAGGAGCATTTAGGAGCCAACATGGGTATCCAGATCCCGCTGCTGGTTATTGACCGGAGAGTCGTCTCGGTCATGTCTGCGTGTCTCCCGAACCCGTAGGGTCTACACACTTAAGGTTCGGTGACGCTAGGGTTGTAGAGATATTAGTATGCGGTAACCCGAAAGTTGTTCGGAGTCCCGGATGAGATCCCGGACGTCACGAGGAGTTCCGGAATGGTCCGGAGGTAAAGATTTATATATAGGAAGTCTTATTTTGGTCGCCGGAAAAGTTTCGCGCTTATCGGTATTGTACCGGGAGTGCCGAAAGGGGTCCGGGGGTCCACCAAGGGGGTCCACCAGCCCCGGGGGGGCCACATGGGCTGTAGGGGGTGCGCCTTGGCCTATATGGGCCAAGGGAACCAGCCCCAAGAGGCCCATGCGCCAAGAGATAAGATAAAGGGAGAGTCCTAAAGGGGGAAGGCACCTCCGAGGTGCCTTGGGGGGGAAGGACTCCTCCCTGGCCGCACCCTTCCTTGGAGGAAGGGCCAAGGCTGCGCCCCCCCTCTCCCTTGGCCCTATATATAGTGGGGGGAAGGGAGGGCAGCAATATCCTAGCCCCTGGCGCCTCCCTCTCCCTCCCATGACACCTCTCCCTCCCGTTAGTGCTTGGTGAAGCCCTACCAGGATCCCCGCTACTTCCACCACCACGCCGTCGTGCTGCTGGATCTCCATCAACCTCTCCTCCCCCCTTGCTGGATCAAGAAGGAGGAGACGTCGCTGCTCCGTACGTGTGTTGAACGCGGAGGTGCCGTCCGTTCAGCGCTAGGATCATCGGTGATTTGGATCACGACGAGTACGACTCCATCAACCCCGTTCACTTGAACGCTTCCGCTCGCGATCTACAAGGGTATGTAGATGCACTCCTTCCCTCTCGTTGCTAGATTACTCCATAGATTGATCTTGGTGATGCGTAGAAAATTTTGAATTTCTGCTACGTTCCCCAACAGTGGCATCATGAGCTAGGTCTATGCGTAGTTTCTATGCACGAGTAGAACACAAAGTAGTTGTGGGCGTAGATGTTGCCAATTCTTCTTGCCGCTACTAGTCTTATCTTGTTTCGGCGGCATTGTGGGATGAAGCGGCCCGGACCGACCTTACACGTACGCTTACGTGAGACAGGTTCCACCGACTGACATGCACTAGATGCATAAGGTGGCTAGTGGGTGTCTGTCTCTCCCACTTTAGTCGGAACGGATTCGATGAAAAGGGTCCTTATGAAGGGTAAATATAAATTGGCATATCACGTTGTGGTTTTACATAGGTAAGAAACGTTCTTGCTAGAAACCTATACAAGCCACGTAAAAACTTGCAACAACAATTAGAGGACGTCTAACTTGTTTTTGCAGCATGTGCTATGTGATGTGATATGGCCAGAAGATATGATGAATGATATATGTGATGTATGAGATTGATCATATTCTTGTAATAGGAATCACGACTTGCATGTCGATGAGTATGACAACCGGCAGGAGCCATAGGAGTTGTCTTTATTATTTTTGTATGACCTGCGTGTCATTGAATAACGCCATGTAAATTACTTTACTTTATTGCTAAGCGCGTTAGCCATAGAAGTAGAAGTAATCGTTGGCGTGACAACTTCATGAAGACACAATGATGGAGATCATGATGATGGAGATCATGGTGTCATGCCGGTGACAAAGATGATCATGGTGCCCCGAAGATGGAGATCAAAGGAGCAAAATGATATTGGCCATATCATGTCACTATTTGATTGCATGTGATGTTTATCATGTTATGCATCTTATTTGCTTAGAACGACGGTAGTAAGTAAGATGATCCCTCACTAAAATTTCAAGAAAGTGTTCCCCCTAACTGTGCACCATTGCGAAGGTTCGTTGTTTCAAAGCACCACGTGATGATCGGGTGTGATAGATTCTAACGTTCGAATACAATGGGTGTTGACGAGCCTAGCATGTACAGACATGGCCTCGGAACACATGCAAAACACTTAGGTTGACTTGACGAGCCTAGCATGTAGATCATGATGATGGAGATCATGGTGTCATGCCGGTGACGAAGGTGATCATACCGCGCCTCGAAGATGGAGATCAAAGGCGCAGGATGATATTGGCCATATCACGTCACTTTATGATTTGCATGTGATGTTTATCATGTTTACATCTTATTTGCTTAGAACGACGGTAGCATAAATAAGATGATCCCTCACTAAAATTTCAAGAGACGTGTTCCCCCTAACTGTGCACCGTTGCGAAGGTTCGTTGTTTCGAAGCACCACATGATGATCGGGTGTGATAGATTCTAACGTTCGAATACAACGGGTGTTGACGAGCCTAGCATGTACAGACATGGCCTCGGAACACATGCGAAACACTTAGGTTGACTTGATGAGCCTAGCATGTACAGACATGGCCTCGGAACACAAGAGATCGAAAGGTCGAACATGAGTCGTATAGTAGATGCGATCAACATGGAGATGTTCACCGATGATGACTAGTCCGTCTCATGTGATGATTGGACACGGCCTAGTTTGACTCGGATCATGTATCACTTAGATGACTAGAGGGATGTCTATCTGAGTGGGAGTTCAATAATCAGATGAACTTCATTATCATGAACATAGTCAAAAAGTCTTTGCAAATTATGTCATATCTTGCGCTTTAGTTCTACTGTTTAAGATATGTTCCTAGAGAAAATTTAGGTGAAAGTTGGTAGTAGCAATTATGTGGACTGGGTCTGTGTCCTTAATGCACCGCTCGGTGTGCTGAACCTCAGCGTCGTCTGTAGATGTTGCGAAACATCTGACATACACGTTTTGATGACTACGTGATAGTTCTAATGGTTTAGAATTGTGGCACCAAAGACGTTTGTGAAACATCGCAGAACATATGAGATGTTCCGAAGACTGAAATTGGGATTTCAGACTAGTGCCCACGTCAAGAGGTATGAGACCTCTGACAAGTTTCTTAAGCCTGCAAACTAAGGGAGAAAAGCTCAATCGTTGAGCATGTGCTCAGATTGTCTGAGTACCACAATCGCTTGAATTGAGTGGGAGTTAATCTCCCAGATGAGATAGTGATAGTTCTCCATAGTCACTGCCACCAAGCTAGTAGAGCTTCGTGATGAACTATAACATATCAGGGATAGTTATGATGATCCTTGAGCTATTCGCGATGTTTGACACCGCGAGAGTAGAAATCAAGAAGGAGCATCAATTGTTGATGGTTAGTAAAACCACTAGTTTAAGAAGGGTAAGGGCAAAAGGGATACTTCATGAAACAACAAGTCATTTGCTACTCTAGTGAAGAATCCCAAGGTTGAACCCAAACCCGAGACTAAGTGCTTCTGTAATGAGGGGAACGGTCACTGAAGCGGGACTACACTAGATACTTGGTAGATGAGAAGGCAGGCAAGGTCGACAGAAGTATATTGGATATACATTATATGAATGTGTACTTTACTAGTACTCCTAGCAGCACCAGGGTATTAGATACCGGTTCGGTTGCTAAGTGTTAGTAACTCGGAATAAAAGCTGCGGAATAAATGGAGACTGGATAAAGGTGAGATGACGATGTGTGTTGGAAGTGTTTCCAAGGTTGATGTGATCAAGCATCGCATGCTCCCTCTACCATCGAGATTTGGTGTTTCCGTTGAGCATGATTGGATTATGTTTATCGCAATACGGTTATTCATTTAAGGAGAATAATGGTTACTCTGTTTATTTGAATAATACCTTCAATGGTCTTGCACCTAAAATGAATCTTGATCGCAGTGATACACATGTTCGTGACAAAAGATATAAAATAGTAATGATAGTACCACATACTTGTGGCACTGCCATTTGAGTCATATTGATATAGAACGCATGAAGAAGCTCCATGTAGATGGATTTTTGGACTCAGTCATTTTTGAAAAGATTGAGACATGCGAACCATGTCTATTGGTATATATGCATGAAGAAACTCCATGCAGATGGATCGTTTGGACTCACTTGATTTTGAATCACTTGAGACATGCAAATCATACCACATGGGCAAGATGACTGAAAGGCCTCGTTTTCAGTAAGATGGAACAAGAGAGCAACTTATTGGAAGTAATACATTTTGATGTATGCAGTCCAATGAGTGTTGAGGCATGCAGTGGATATCGTTATGTTCTTACTTCACAGATGATTTGAGTAGATGCTGAGTGTATTTACTTGATGAAACACAAGTCTGAATTATTAAAAGGTTCAAGTAATTTCAGAGTGAAGTTGAAGATCGTCGTGACAAGAGGATAAAATGTCTGTGATATGATCATAGAGATGAGTATCTGAGTTACGAGTTTGGCACACAATTAAGACATTGTGGAAAGTGTTTCACAATTAATACCGCCTGGAACACCATAGTGTGATGGTGTGTCCGAACATCATAACTGCACCCTATTGGATATGGTGCATACCATGATGTTTCTTATCGAATTACCACTATCGTTTATGGGTTAGGCATTAGAGACAACCGCATTCACTTTAAAAGGGGCACCACGCAATTCCGTTGAGACGACACCGTTTAGAGAAACCTAAGTTGTCGTTTCTTAAAAGTTTGGGGCTGCGACGCTTATGTGAAAAAGTTTCAGGCTGATAAGCTCGAACCCAAAGCGGATAAATGCATCTTCATAGAATACCCAAAACAGTTGGGTATACCTCCCATTTCAGATCTGGAAGCAAAAGTAATTGCTTCTAGAAACGAGTCCTTTCTCGAGGAAAAGTTTCTCTCGAAAGAATTGAGTGGGAGGATGGTGGAGACTTGATAAGGTTATTGAACCGTCGCTTCAACTAGTGTGTAGCAGGGCACAGGAAGTTGTTCCTGTGGCACCTACACCAATTGAAGTGGAAGCTTATGATAGTGATCATGGAACTTCGGATCAAATCATTACCAAACCTCGTAGGACGACGAGGATGCGTGCTACTTCAGAGTGGTACGTGATCCTGTCTTAGATATCATGTTGTTGGACAATACTGAACCTACGAGCTATGGATAAGCGATGGTGGGCCCATATTCTGACAAATGGTTAGAAGCCATGAAATCCGAGATAAATGGATCTTTAAGAAGAAGACGGACATGGACGGTAATGTTACCGTCTATGAAAGCTCGACTTGTGAAAAAGGGTATTTTCACAAGTTCAAGGAGTTGACTACGATGAGATTTTCTCATCCGTAGCGATGCTTAAGTCCGTCGGAATCATGTTAGCATTAGCTGCATTTATGAAATCTGGCAGATGGATGTCAAAACAAGTTTCCTTACCAGTTTTCGTAAGGAAAGGTTGTATGTGATACAATCAGAAAGGTTTTGTCGATCCTAAGGATGCTAAAATGTATGCTAGCTCCAGCGATCCTTCCATGGATTAGAGCTAGCATCTCGGAGTCAGAATATACGCTTTGATGGAGTTATCAAAGTTTTTGGGTTTATACAAAGTTTGTTAGAAACTTGTATTTACAATAAAGTGAGTGGGAGCGCTACAACATTTCTGATAAGTATATGTGAATGACATATTGTTGATCCGAAATGATGTAAAATTTCTGGAAAGCATAAAGGGTTGTTTGAAAGGAGTTTTTCAAAGGAAAACCTGGATAAAGCTGCTTACATATTGGGCATCAAGATCTATAGAGATAGATCAAGACGCCTGATGATACTTTCAAAGAACGCACACCTTGACATGATTTTGAAAGAGTTCAAAATAGATCAGCAAAGAAGGAGTTCTTGGCTGTGTTACAAGGTGTGAGTATTGAGTAAGACTCAAGACCTGACCAGAGCAGAAGAGAGAGAAAGGCCGGAGGTCGTCCCCTATGCTTTAGACGTAGGCTCTACAGTATGCTATGCTGTGTACCGCACATGAAGTGTGCCTTGCCATGAGTTGGTCAAGGGGTACAATAGTGATCCGGGAATGGATCACATGACAGTGGTCGAATTTATCCTTAGTATCTAGTGGACTAAGGAATTTCTCGATTATGGAGGTGAAAAGGAGTTCGTCGTAAAGGGTTACGTCGATGCGAACTTTGACACTAATCCGGATGACTCTGAGTAGTAAACCGGATTCGTATAGTAGAGCAATTATTTTAAATGGCTCCAAGTAGCACGTGGTAGCATCCACAAGATGACATAGATATTCGTAAAGCACACACGGATCTGAAAGGTTCAGACCCGTTGACTAATAACCTCTCTCACAAGCATAACATGATCAAACCAGAACTCATTGAGTGTTAATCACATAGTGATGTGAACTAGATTGTTGACTCTAGTAAACTCTTTAGATGTTGGTCACATGGTGATGTGACCTATGAGTGTTAATCACATGGTGATGTGGACTAGATTATTGACTCTAGTGCAAGTGGGAGCCTGTTGGAAATATGCCCTAGAGGCAATAATAAATTGGTTATTATTATATTTCCTTGTTCATGATAATCGTTTATTATCCATGCTAGAATTGTATTGATAGGAAACTCAGATACATGTGTGGATACATAGACAACACCATGACCCTAGTAAGCCTCTAGTTGACTAGCTCGTTGATCAATAGATGGTTACGGTTTCCTGACCATGGACATTGGATGTCGTTGATAACGGGATCACATCATTAGGAGAATGATGTGATGGACAAGACCCAATCCTAAGCCTAGCACAAGATCGTGTAGTTCGTTTGCTCAGAGCTTTTCTAATGTCAAGTATCATTTCCTTGGACCATGAGATTGTGCAACTCCCGGATACCGTAGGAATGATTTGGGTGTACCAAACGTCACAACGTAACTGGGTGGCTATAAAGGTGCACTACAGGTATCTCCGAAAGTGTCTGTTGGGTTGGCACGAATCGAGACTGGGATTTGTCACTCCGTGTAAACGGAGAGGTATCTCTGGGCCCACTCGGTAGGACATCATCATAATGTGCACAATGTGACCAAGGAGTTGATCACGGGATGATGTGAGTTACGGAACGAGTAAAGAGACTTGCCGGTAACGAGATTGAACAAGGTATCGGGATACCGACGATCGAATCTCGGGCAAGTACCATACCGATAGACAAAGGGAATGGTATACGGGATTGATTGAATCCTCGACATCGTGGTTCATCCGATGAGATCATCGAGGAGCATGTGGGAGACAACATGGGTATCCAGATCCCGCTGTTGGTTATTGACCGGAGAGTCGTCTCGGTCATGTCTGCATGTCTCCCGAACCCGTAGGGTCTACACACTTAAGGTTCGGTGACGCTAGGGTTGTAGAGATATTAGTATGCGGTAACCCGAAAGTTGTTCGGAGTCCCGGATGAGATCCCGGATGTCACGAGGAGTTCCGGAATGGTCCGGAGGTAAAGATTTATATATAGGAAGTCTTATTTTGGTCGCCGGAAAAGTTTCGCGCTTATCGGTATTGTACCGGGAGTGCCGAAAGGGGTCCGGGGGTCCACCAGCCCCGGGGGGGCCACATGGGCTGTAGGGGGTGCGCCTTGGCCTATATGGGCCAAGGGAACCAGCCCCAAGAGGCCCATGCGCCAAGAGATAAGATAAAGGGAGAGTCCTAAAGGGGGAAGGCACCTCCGAGGTGCCTTGGGGGGGAAGGACTCCTCCCTGGCCGCACCCTTCCTTGGAGGAAGGGCCAAGGCTGCGCCCCCCCTCTCCCTTGGCCCTATATATAGTGGGGGGAAGGGAGGGCAGCAATATCCTAGCCCCTGGCGCCTCCCTCTCCCTCCCATGACACCTCTCCCTCCCGTTAGTGCTTGGTGAAGCCCTACCGGGATCCCCGCTACTTCCACCACCACGCCGTCGTGCTGCTGGATCTCCATCAATTCTCCTCCCCCCTTGCTGGATCAAGAAGGAGGAGGCGTCGCTGCTCCGTACGTGTGTTGAACGCGGAGGTGCCGTCCGTTCGGCGCTAGGATCATCGGTGATTTGGATCACGACGAGTACGACTCCATCAACCCCGTTCACTTGAACGCTTCCGCTCGCGATCTATAAGGGTATGTAGATGCACTCCTTCCCTCTCGTTGCTAGATTACTCCATAGATTGATCTTGGTGATGCGTAGAAAATTTTGAATTTCTGCTACGTTCCCCAACATGTTTTTCATCTAGTTGCTTCTGGCTGCCTCCTCTTTTTTCTTTCGATAAGCAGCTCTCCTCCGAGCCTTTATTTGCTCTTTTTTCTCGTCAAGGTCCACCGAGAATGGTTGACACCCATTAGTGATATCACCGAGAGGTAGCAGGGGAATATTTTGCATATCTGCACGTAGGGTTTAGGGTCTTCATTGTCCAAGAATATTTCATGTACTACACAAACGCTTACTTTATATATATGCACGGTCAGGTTAAACAATGATGTATAGCTAAATGATCAGGAATTGTATGTTAACACAGTGGTCAACTATTGGTCAATTATTTTTATTCTCTATTCTTGGTCAATTATTCGTGGGGTTGGGGTGAGGAAACATATGTCGCCTACATTATTCACTAAGAAAGTATACATACGGTCATCATATTGCTGAAACATAAACATCCTTACCTGATATCGAAAGGGCAGTCAGATTTTCATCTTTTTGCTTGCTGGCTGCCTCCTCTTTTTTCTTTCGATAAGCAGCTCTTCTCCGAGACTTTAGTTGCTCTTTTTTATCGTCGAGGTCCACCGTGGTTGGTTGACACACATTAGTGATATCACCGAGAGGTAACCCACCCACATTCAGCATATCTGCATGTGAAATGATATTAAAATTATATTCTGGAATGGAGGGAGTATATATAATATCATCGCGGTGCCTTCCCATAAAGCATTCTTACCTGATATCGTAAGGGCAGACAGATTTTCCTCTTGTTGCTTGACGGTAGCCTCCTCTTTTTTCTTTCTATAAGCAGCTCGCCTCCGAGCTTTTATCAACTCTCTTTTTTCGTCAAGGTCCACAGAGGATGGTTGATCTGCATTAGTGATATCACTGTGAGGATGGCGTGGAACATTATGCGGCCTCTCTTGCCAACTGTCACGTTGCATGCTAGCTAGTTATTTTGTCAGATAACTAAGAGCTGGCAACGAATCTACATTATATAGGAATGAGATTGGAGGGTTGTCTGCATCATGTTAACATAACAATATATTGAACCGAAAACAAGGCAAAGTTGTAGGCACATGGTCTTAACCTTTCTACAACATAATACTTACCCAAAATCAGATGGGAAGGTTGATGAACATATGTCCTTTCACAATCGGCCTGTTCAAGTATCGTCCTGTCCGAGTGAGTAATATGGACTCCTACAAGTCACACGCTTGATCTATTAGAATCGGTTCTGCCCAAGTCTGTTAGGTTTGATTTATCACATAAAAAGCATAAAAGCAATCTCAGTATATATAATATCATCGCAGAAACAAGGCAAAGTTGTAGGCACATGGTCTTAACCTTTATACAACATAATACGTACCCGAAATCAGATGGGAAGGTTGATGAACATATGTCATTTCACAATCGGCCTGTTCAAGTATCGTCATGTCCGAGTGAGTAATATGGACTCCTACAAGTAACACGCTTGATCTATTAGAATCGGTTCTGCCCAAGTCTGTTAGGTTTGATTTATCACATAATAAAAAGCATAAAAGCAATCTCAGTATATATGCACAGCCTTAGTACCTGGACTACTTGGGTAATTCTTGTGAACATCGTCGGCTCCAGGTATAACTCCTTGTATAGAGTCGTCACCATTTGGCCCCTCCATCGGGCCTGCAACATCTCCTGTGATGGTGTTTGACATGCATACCAAAATATGTAGCTCAACATATACAAGGAGGTTGATATATACCTGGAGTATCATATGTGCTATCACCATCGGTCTCAAGTATCATCCGTTCGGAGGGAGTAATATGGACTCCTAGAAGTAAAGATGTTGATACATTAGAATCGGGTGTGCCCAAGTCTGTTAGGTATGATTTTTCAACTAAAAAGGATAAAAATAAACCTTATACCTGGACTACGTGGGTAAATTTTGTCAACATCATCGGCTACGGGTATAATCACTTCGTTAGAGTCGTCAACACTTGTCCCCTCCATCGGGCCTGCAACACATATATAGTTGAACATATATATGTTTGACTTGTGTAGCACAATTTATAGGTGAACATATACCTGCAGGTACATGTGATGAAGTTGTCTGTTCCGCTGGCTTGCTGTGTGGAGTCCCCATATGTAACTACTAAAAAAAGACATGTCCAACAGATTCAGTCCATAAGGGCAGGATGTTACAGATTTATGAGTCTTGCTATATATATGAAAATAGAAAGACATGTCGAACAGACTTTGCTACTTTGCATTTTTTGTGAACTGACTCTGCTAGATACATGTTAAGAATCCAAGATGCTAAGATGTCATGTTCATCTTCCTGCATGCAGATGAAGGCCGTCAAAGATCACAAGCGCAGCTTGCTATTGTACAGGTTTAGAATCTAGAAAGGTAACATATTTGGTGGGCGTGAGGTTTCATTATGTCCCTCCAAACCTGTCAAACTTTGCTACTTTGCATTTTTTGTGAACTGACTCTGCTGGATACATGTTAAGAATCCAAGATGCTAAGATGTCATGTTCATCTTCCTGCAGGCTGATGAAGGCCGTCGAAGATCACAAGCGCAGCTTGCTATTGTACAGGTTTAGAATCTAGAAAGGTAACATATTTTCATGCGAACTTACCTATTCTTTGCTATTCACAATAATTCTTTATCTTCCCATTGCTGTGTTAATGCGCTGACAGGTTTGGAGGGACACAATTCTACTTTGCTGATTGTTTCCGAGAATTGTTTCATTACTAATCCGAGAATTGTTTCATTACTAATGCGCTGTCGCGGGCATGTGATCTAGGTTGTTAATTCCAAATCAATTTGGAATCCAGTCAAAACTACTCTCAAGGACTGCTCTGAACCTCAAATATCGTCGGCCAAAGAATTTGTGATATGTTGATTGATGCAACTATGCTGTACTGTTTCAGTGACTGTTAAAAGTAGACATAACAGAAGTCTGGCATTTTAGGTCACGGAAGTCTGGCATCCTTTGTACACGATCCTTTGTACACTAATATGAGGCGTTTTAGGTCACGGAAGTCTGACATGGCAGCATCTATTTTGAACACGATCTGTACACGTAGACATAACAAAGAAAGAAAACCTGTGTGTTTATACCTGGGGTTGAAACCGTACAGCGTCGCCGATCGCACGTTCCGCGGCGCCCCGCGATCTAGAATCTGCCAGCGGCGGCGGCCCAGTCGAGTCGTTCGGCGGGCGGCGCCCCGCGATCTAGAAGCTGCCAGCGGCGGCGGCGGTGCTGTGGAGTCGTTCCGCGGCGGCGGCGCTGTGGAGTGCGCGGCGATCCAGACGTCGTGCGATCTGATCGGCAGCGGGGTACTGGGATGGGCGTCAGGGCGTCAGGGCGATCCTGATCGGCTCGGTGGGGGGCGATCCTGATCGGCTCGGTGGGGTTCGGTGGGTGGGCGTGGGGATGGGGTAATTTGATGAAAAAAACCGGTTAAAAAAAACCAGTCGAAAAAAAACCAGTCGAAAATGAGGGATTATTCAACCAACTCGTCCATTAGAAGTAGAGATTGGGTATCCTCTTTTTATTTAATATAATAATTCCGGTTGGACAGCCTCCATTGCCTCTTTACCCCAAGATTAACGTCGGATCCTTAAAGTTGTCCACGGACACATTCAGGAGGTGTCCACGAATATTTTTGTGGTGTCCGTTTTGATTATCCACATTAGAGTTGCCCCTTAGAGCATCTCTAGCAGACCCCGCATCTCATCGGCGCGCAAAACGCGTTTGCAGTTCGCGAAAAAACGGCTTAGCGGGCTGGCGCGGACGTCCGCAGATGCAGACCACGCATAACGGACCCGTAAAAAAGGATATTCGCGAAATATGCTTTTTACGGGTCGGCTTTGCGGGGTCTGGTCTGGCGCCGCTCCTCCCGGCCTGGAAAACCTAAATTTGCATCTTAATTTGATTTAACATAATGCATTTCTTTGCTTTTTTTCAACAACATTGGATACATAAGACATCATCAAATCTTTGCTAGAATAGCAAGACCAAAGAAAACAAGAACCACAAGTAGGCATTTTGGAAGATTTTCAACTTCCATAACTGCTCCCACTAGTTGAACTAATATATTCTCCATGCCTTCGTTGTTGATCTGCGGATTCTTGATTTTGCATTCTTCTTTCTTCATCTTTGGTTCGAAAGAAGTAGACGTTGCTTCCCCTCTAGTTGCACATGCAGCCGCATCATTACCTTCGATTCTACAAAGGAGTGCGCGAACGTCTATTAAGTTTCTTTCTATCAATAAATCAATGTATTCGCCTTCCGAAAACCAAAATGAGCATCCATCTTCCTACACACATAATGATGTTCGACATGAGCTACCGCAATTGAACCAAAGAATGAGCTATCAAAATGAGCCGAATGAAAACAGCACGTACCCCGTCGTTCTCGCATTTGAAGGACACCCATCCGGGGTGCTTGGGCATGCCCGAAGTTAGCCGCAGCACTGTCCGCGTGCAGTCGTCGCACTGTATGAGCGGCATCGGCGAGCCACAGAGCCGCTGCGCGAGCGCCGAGCCCGGTGGACGGCCGGCCGAATCCATGCCCGCAAACCGTCGACGACGGCGGAAGGACGACCCGTACCTGCATGCGGCGATGCGACCTTGCCGGGGCTGCGCGAGATGCTCCCCGACCATTCCATCGCTTGGCGCATCCACCGGCGGCCGGAAAAGCCAAATCCGGCGGCCCGCGATGAAGGGCCGCAGATCCGCAACTATCCGGCCCGCCGACGCAGGAGGGGGGGGCAGAGGGCAACCTCGTGCGTGTGGCGGCTTTTCGTCGTGCTCCCGCCGGAATCTTGGGCGGCGGCCCGGCGGCGGGGCGAGGGGGAGAGGGGAGGTGGTTGGTAGGGAAAAGCGCGGGCTGAAATGTCCTCCCCACCAACCGCTACCGCTATATGCAGGCCACTGACGAGCCGGGGGGCAAACCCGCGTATTCGCGCGTTGGGGTCAAGTTTTTGCCGCGCCCTCAAAATTTTTTGCGGGCCGGCCGCGTTTGCGGGGTCTGTTCGGGCGGGATTTTCCGCGCCAACCCGTAATTTAGGGGTTATTTTACGGGTCGGGGCTTTTTGCGGGATCTGCTAGAGTTGCTCTTAGTCTTTAATCTCTGGGATTTACTTCCTTCATTCATAATGTAACAATGTTTTTGACACTAGCGCTGTGGTAGGTTAGTACGTATTTAAGATGAGTCCTGATTCCTGCAATGCATGCATGTGCATGGTCGTCCCCATGCACACGATCGATGATCAGACTGTAACATTGAAAATCATATCATTACCCACGTCGAGTGAGTATTAAATGCCACATGCCCGATCGGTCTGGCCATTATCGAGCTTCTGCTTCCCACCTTTCTTCTCAGAGTAGTTGTCTGCTGCCCCATGCAAGATAGATCCGTCAAATCCGGGCATCAGCCGCTCGTCTGCAAGCTGCACCGCACCAACCCCACGGATCCACGACAGAGCGGCCATGGAAGACGCCATCCTCCTCTTCCTCCTCCCCGTGGCCACCACCATGTCCATCCTGCTACTCCTGCGTGCAGCTCGCTCCAACCCCCAGAAGCGACCCCATCGCTCCAAGCTCGCCACCGTCCCGCCGCCTTCCCCGTGGCGGCTCCCGCTCGTGGGCAACCTGCACCAGCTCGCGGGCGGCCGCCTCCCGCACCGCGCGCTGGCCGCCCTCGCCGCCGCGCACGGCCCCGTCATGCTCCTCCGCCTCGGCCAGGTCCCGGCCGTCGTCCTGTCCTCGCCCGACGCCGCCCGGGAGGTGATGCTGGCGCAGGACCACGTCTTCGCCACCCGCCCCTCGCTCGCCATCCCCTCCAAGCTCTTCTACGGCTGCACCGACGTCGCCTTCGCCCCGCACGGCCCCTACTGGCTCCGCGCCCGCAAGACCTGCGTGCTCCACCTCCTCAGCCCCGCCAGGGTGCGCGCCTACCGCGCCGTCCGGGAGGAGGAGGTGGGCGCGCTCCTGGACAAGGTCCGGCGGCAGGCGCGCGTCGTGCCCCTGAGCGAGCTCCTCGCCGGCTTCGCCAAGGACGTGATCGGGCGGATCGTGTTCGGGGCGAGCGCCGCCACGCGCGCCGACGGGTGGGGCGCCAAGGTGGACGCGCTGCTGGAGGAGGGCAACGCGCTGCTCGGCACGTTCCACGTCGGCGACTACTTCCCCAGCCTGGCGTGGCTCGGCGCCGTGGACGGCACGGACGCCAAGGTCGGCAAGGCGTTCGACAGGATCGACGCGGTTCTCGAGGAGATCGTCGACGCCGCGGAGAGACGAATGGGTGGAGTCCACGGAGGCGAGGCGCTGGGGCGGCACGACAGCACGTTCGTAGATGTGCTTCTGTCCCTCGGCAACAATACCTCCGGCGCCGGTAGTGCGGCCACGGAGAAGACGGCGGCGCGGCGATTCACGAGGGACAACGTCAAGGGGCTCCTAGCGGTACGCGCACTGAATGAATCACTCACTGACTGACTGTGACTTTACCTAAAAATTCATGTCGTAGTTCTGGCCGGGCACGCAGAATCTCTTCGGGGCAGGGGCAGACTCCACCATCATCGTGCTCGAATGGGCCATGGCAGAGCTGCTCCGCAACAAGGAAGCCATGGAAAAGCTACAACACGAGCTAAGGAGTAGATCCGTAAGCACCAACTCCGATATGATCACCGAAGAAGATTTACAGGGGATGGTCTACCTGAAAGCGGTGATGAAGGAGACGATGCGGCTGCACCCTCCGGGGCCGCTGCTGATCCCCCGCGAGGCCATGGAGCCGACGACGATCCAGCAGTACGACGTGCCGAGCAAGACCATGGTGATCGTCAACGCGTGGGCCATTGGAAGGGACCCCGACAGCTGGGAGTCTCCGGAGGAGTTCCGGCCGGAAAGGTTCCTCGGCGCCGGCGGCGAGGTGGACTTCCGGGGCCGGCATTTCCAGCTCGTACCGTTCGGTTCTGGGAGGAGGGTGTGCCCGGGGATCAACTTCACCATGTCCATCATGGAGATCGCGATTGCCAACCTCCTCGGCCAGTTCAACTGGGCGCTGCCGGAGGGCGCGACGGAGGAGGTGGTGGACATGGAGGAGGCGCCTGGGATCACCTCGCGAAAGAGGGTTCCCCTTCACGTCCACGCTACACCACGGGCGTCGTGCAGTCGCTATGTGTAGTTCGAATTCATCATGTTGTGCTCCTCGAATTGATTCTAGCAATTTCAAGGCTATGTGATGCAACTATTTCTTTTGTATTCATATCAAGAAGCGTTTCAATGTCATGCATCTGTAAGAGCGACGGAGCGTTCCTACTCGTTCACCGTCAGCATTTTTACACAATAGCCTCTGATTTTTTTTATTTTAATAACCCACGGTTCAATATTAATTCCCTTTCTCTGTTGGGCTTTGGCTCAACTGCGGTAGCCGCTATCTCACGCCCTAGGCGCTGGTTAGTATTTCGCGTTTAGCCTCAGTAGGTCCAATTCAATATGTTTTCAGTCTGTCTAGGTCCCTACTTTTATTATTTACAGAGATGTTAAATATTATCATACTATAATTTTGCTCAGATTATTATTTTTATATATGTAAGTTGATCACAAAATGCGTAGTTTCCAACCGTGCTATTATTTTTTCATGTTAACTACTTTAAAGTTCTCTTTAATGCATAACCTTAATTAACCTAATTAATTGCAATGGTGTATTTTGGGAAATGCTAACCCACAATATAACTAATATATAGCCTTTATATATATGAAGTATGTTAGGAGGGCCTATATGGATTGGAGGGAGCATGAATGATCGGCTTCAATGGGCATATATGAGTAATAAAGAAAAGGAGAGAATAAAGGGTGTGACCAGTGGGGATAAAAAAAGGATGGGATATTCGAAAAGAATATGGAGGAGAGAATAACGCAAAGAAATTGGTATTAAGACCAAGAACATGGCATGCATTCAATGCAATAATGAGAAGGAATTAATACCGAGGGACATGGGAGGGGGACGCATATATGTGTTGCTATGCAGTGTGTGACCGTTATGTGCAACAGAAATAACACAACCAAACAGTGCGAGGCGCTATATGAGTGTCGAGTTGCATGCAATGAACTAGGGTAGTTTTGCTAAGACGTATACATTCTTTTTTTATCAATCTTCAAGTGTATGTAAAGATGGCATAAAACGTATTTAATAGAATCCTTTTATTGAGATTTTTCTCATGACTTGGTGCAAATTTCAAACATTGCTTCAACTTACAAATAATGCGTTGGTATGATATTTTCTTTGAAAATTAAGTTCTTTAAGACCAGAAACACTGTAAAAATAAAGTACCAAAATTATTGTATGCGTAGCATGCTTCTTAATGTACTACTGACATGAATTTCTGCTAGACCTTAGTGTGCGCCTCTCCGCCATGGCCGGGCCCAATTTGAATGTTGTTGGGCCGTGCTGACGGGTATTTCAGTGGACATGCCAATTATCTCTTCCCTTGCAACACATGGGCATATGTGCTAGTGTATACAAATAAAGGATCAGTTTTTTGTTAAATTCGTCTCCGGTCATTTTTGTCTGTTCTATCTGATCTTCCTCTTTCCTGTTTGATTTGTAGTCGCAGGGGTTGTTCAGTTAGCTGCTTTTTGGGTAGGAACTTTTTGCGATAGCTTAGTTCACCCCTGTAATTTTGAGTGGTTCATGAGAAACGATCGCGAATATTTTGAAGCCACCTATGCGCGCGTGTCAGTCAGTCCCCAAATTTCATCGCCAAGTCCGCCTCATTGTTTCTCTGGATGTAGATCTCCGGTTCTACCAAGTGTTGAGTTTCAATTTCACCACTAAGCAGATGGTGTGGGAGTAGGCATTTGCCGGTGATTCGATTTTTTGTGGGAGGGTCTATGCAATGTTAGTAATGATTCAGGCGGCATTTTCGGCTGCTTTCTGTTGATGTAAGCATGGACGAAGGAATGTTCTGAATCCTTTTTCTTAGTCAGCATCTTCCATCATGAAAACATGCCCACAATCTATGTTTTCTCTACCTATCATTTTTCAGTTTAGTGAATGAGAGCTAGTTTTTGGTGCTAGATTATTCAGTTTTTTAGCATGGTCTGTACATTATTCAGCTTAAGTAATTCCTTCATTATGGAGATGGCTTTGCTTCTCAGGCCCGAGTTTTGGGATCAAGCTTACAGTTTTTTTGTGTGATTTATTCACACTATAAAAGGGACGGACCTGCCTCGCAAAAAAAAAACCCGGACGAACCTGAATTTTTCCCGTTACCTGTTATGTATTGGCTATTATAATTTTTCAGTATGCTTTCTTTATGTTCAGGCATTTTTCCTGCATGAGAACTGGTTGTTGGTGCAGGTTTCTTTTTGGCTGTAGTGCAGGTTCAAGGGTGTTCATTTTTCAGTAGACGATTTTCTTTTGCGTTGTAGTACCTTCAATTAAGGTGTGTTCAAAGTCAAAAATTTCAGGGATCAGTCGAGCAGTAAAAAAAGTCAGAGCACCCCTGAATTAGTTTCTCTCAACACACATGAAGAAATCGACATCTACCAGGAGACGGGTAGGCTGGGTTGTGCGCCAGTTGTGAAAGATCGATGTGTCTCAAAGACGAAAGGGCCTACTTTTTGTTTAGTTCTTCTAGCAAAGGCTATCGTTTAAAATGAAGTTCAACTTCTGCAAACTTCACTTCATTTTTTTTAACTACAGTGCCTGAAAAACACTTATCCAATCAGGGAGCTTAGACAAATTGCTAAGTTGTGGTAGTATTTGTGTGTGACTCGTCAGGATTCATAGGATTCAATAGCTCAATAGTCGAACTGTCGCCTCCGCTTTGCGCCATAGTGGTCAGGGTCCCTATTGTCCTGTTGGAATTGCTTCGTTCCTCTATTTGCATACCTGTCCATCCATCTCTTCTTCTTCATCCCTGTCCATAGTATTAGAATGTTGTTTAATTCTGCCCATTTCTGCTCACAGGTACTCATATTTGTTTTGGCTTTTTGATCCGTTCGAGCCCAGCTGCATTAGCTTCATTCCAAGGACATTGTACCTGAGCTGACCAAAGTGGAATCTTTGGGTTTATTCATTTTCTTTCCTTCTTTCCGCCATCTGTCTGTTATGTATTTATCTGGTATCTTATCTACCTCAAAGTGCAGCATCACTTTCAGAATATGAGAGCACAAAATGTCATATTTTTTTCGAACTTGCAACAAATGCCGGAGTAATCCTCTTTCTCGGTATGAACTTGCACCACATAAAACCTTCTCCTATGTTCTTGTTTGTAGTCCTCTTTGCCTAGAATACCGTGTACTACTTCTTTTTGCTCCTTTTCTCGGATTTAGATTCTTGTTACATCATTGAGAATGAGCTGAAATTTTCTGAAGATGTTATGTTGTACAGGCCGTGTGCTTGTCTCTTGATGTAATACTTAGTTGAGAATGATTTCCAGGAAACCTTTTGTGCAGTGCACTGTGGTCAAGCTCATCCTGATTTTCTTCATTGATCATTGATCTCATTCCCAACAAAAGTTTCTATTGTTTCTTCATCGATCTCACTGTCTTCTTCATTTCAGTGCTCTGCACTTGTAAGTGGTCTGCGTTAGTTGATGTCCCGACCTCTAGAGACTGACTGGAGGAACTAGCACGGACAAGCATCGGCGAATCGAGATTCCAGGTATGATTTTGTTCCCTCTCAACGGGCTCTTCTCTGTTTTCATTGTCTGTACCAACCTACAGGTGGGTGCAAAGGGGGCAGGGGGGGGGGGGGGTCAGTCATGAAAAGTGTGTCATTTTCTTAGTTTCTTGCTTTTACGAGCAGTAAAATTGATATCTTTTTCTTGTTGTCACCATCCTTTTTTTCACATTTTCTTAGTCTCTTTTAAAAATTGGCCATAGTGTTTCTTTTATTATTTGAGAGTTTCTGATGATTACTCATTCCCTAGAGGATACTGCCTATCTAAACAAGATGACATTAAAATCTTTAGAATTTTTTTATCTGACTGACGTTCCCTGTGAAGTTACTTCCAGCAAATAACCTGGGAGCCGTTGGATCAGGGCGCACGAATCTTGGCACATGCCCCTGCCATCGCAACATCGAGCATCATTCACTCTGGAACCAAAACCATGTGAACCCCCCCCCCCCCCCCTCCTGAAGGAAATATTCCCTAGAGGCAATAATAAAGTTGTTATTTATATTTCCTTATATCATGATAAATGTTTATTATTCATGCTAGAATTGTATTAACCGGAAACTTAGTACATGTGTGAATACATAGACAAACAGAGTGTCACTAGTATGCCTCTACTTGCCTAGCTCATTGAGTCAAAGATGGTTAAGTTTCCTAGCCATAGACATGAGTTGTCATTTGATTAATGGGATCACATCATTAGAGAATGATGTGATTGACTTGACCCATTCCGTTAGGTTAGCACTTGATAGTTTGGTATATTGCTATTGCTTTCTGCATGACTTATACATGTTCCTGTGACTATGAGATTATGCAACTCCCGAATACCGGAAGAACACTTGTGTGCTACCAAACGTCACAACGTAACTGGATGATTATAAAGGTGCTCTACAGGTGTCTCCGATGGTACTTGTTGAGTTGGCATAGATCAAGATTAGGATTTGTCACTCCGATTGTCGGAGAGGTATCTCTGGGCCCTCTCGGTAATGCACATCACTATAAGCCTTGCAAGCAAAGTGACTAATGAGTTAGTTGCGGGATGATGCATTACGGAATGAGTAAAGAGAC
Organism: Triticum aestivum; assembly: GCF_018294505.1. Classification (NCBI taxonomy): domain Eukaryota; kingdom Viridiplantae; phylum Streptophyta; class Magnoliopsida; order Poales; family Poaceae; genus Triticum; species Triticum aestivum. The sequence continues at coordinate 514,531,178 of NC_057805.1, read as the reverse complement.
TTGCGGTAACGAGATTGAACTAGGTATTGAGATACCGACGATCGAATCTCGGGTAAGTAACATACCGATGACAAAGGGAACACCGTATGTTGTTATGTTGTTTGACCGATAAAGATCTTTGTAGAATATGTGGGAGCAAATATGAACATCCAGGTTCCGCTATTGGTTATTGACCGGAGATGTGTCTCGGTCATGTCTACATAGTTCTCGAACCCGTAGGGCCCGCACGCTTAACGTTCGGTGAAGATCGGTATTATGAGTTTATGTGTTTTGATGTACCGAAGATAGTTCAGAGTCCCAGATGTGATCACGGACATGACGAGGAGTCTCAAAATGGTCGAGACATAAAGATTGATATATTGGACGACTATATTCGAACACCGGAAGTGTTCCGGGTGATTTCGGAGAAAACCGGAGTGCCGGAGGGTTACCGGAACCCCCCCCCCCCCGGGGAACTAATGGGCCACATGGGCCTTAGTGGAGAGAGAGAGGGCCAGCCAGGGCAGGCCGTGCGCCCCTCCCCCTCTGGTCCGAATTGGACTTGGGAGGGGGGGGCGGCGCCCCCCTTTCCCCCTTCCTTTCCCCCTCCTAGTAGGACTAGGAAAGGGGAGTCCTACTCCTACTAGGAGGAGGACTCCTCCTCTCCTGGCGCGCCCCAAGGGCCAGCCGGCCTCCCCCCTTGCTCCTTTATATACAGGGGCAGGGGCCACCCTAGAAGACACAACAGACATTGTTCTTAGCCGTGTGCGGTGCCCCCCTCCACCATAATCCACCTCGGTCATATCGTTGTAGTGCTAAGGCGAAGCCCTGCGCCGGTAGCTTCATCATCACCATCATCACGCCGTCGTGCTGACGAAGCTCTCCCTCGACACTCTGCTAGATCGTGAGTTCGTGGGACGTCACCGAGCCGAACGTGTGCAGATCGCGGAGGTGTCGTACTTTCGGTGCTAGGATCGGTCGATCGTGAAGACGTACGACTACATCAACCGCGTTGTCATAACGCTTCCGCTTACGGTCTACGAGGGTACGTAGACAACACTCTCCCCTCTTGTTGCTATGCATCACCATGATCTTGCGTGTGCGTAGGAAAATTTTGAAATTACTACATTCCCCAACAGTGGCATCCGAGCCAGGTTTATGCATAGATGTTATATGCACGAGTAGAACACAACTGAGTTGTGGGCGATAATAGTCATACTGCTTACCAGCATGTCATACTGCTTACCAACATGTCATACTTTGATTCGGCGGTATTGTTGGATGAAGCGGCCCGGACCGACATTACGCGTACGCTTACGCGAGACTGGTTCTACCGACGTGCTTCGCACACATGTGGCTGGCGGGTGTCAGTTCCCCCAACTTTAGTTGAATCGAGTGTGGCTACGCCCGGTCCTTGTTGAAGGTTAAAACAACACATACTTGACGAAAAATCGTTGTGGTTTTGATGCGTAGGTAAGAACGGTTCTTGCTCAGCCCGTAGCAGCCACATAAAACTTGCAACAACAAATTAGAGGACGTCTAACTTGTTTTTGCAGGGCATGTTGTGATGTGATATGGTCAAGACATGATGCTAAATTTTATTGTATGAGATGATCATGTTTTGTAACGGAGTTATCGGCAACTGGCAGGAGCCATATGGTTGTCGCTTTATTGTATGAAATGCAATCGCCATGTAATTGCTTTACTTTATCACTAAGCGGTAGCGATAGTCGTAGAAGCAATAGTTGGCGAGACGACAACGATGCTTCGATGGAGATCAAGGTGTCAAGCCGGTGACGATGGTGATCATGACGGTGCTTTAGAGATGGATATCAAAGGCACAAGATGATGATGGCCATATCATATCACTTATATTGATTGCATGTGATGTTTATCCTTTATGCATCTTATTTTGCTTAGTTCGACAGTAGCATTATAAGATGATCTCTCACTAAATTTCAAGGTATAAGTGTTCTCCCGGAGTATGCACCATTGCGAAAGTTCGTCATGCTGAGACACCACGTGATGATCGGGTGTGATAAGCTCTACGTTCACATTACACCGGGTGCAAGCCAGTTTTACACACGCAGAATACTCGGGTTAAACTTGACGAGCCTAGCATATGCAGATATGGCCTCGGAACACTGAGACCGAAAGGTCGAGCGTGAATCATATAGTAGATATGATCAACATAGTGATGTTCACCATTGAAAACTACTCCATCTCACGTGATGATCGGACATGGTTTAGTTGATTTGGATCACGTGATCACTTAGATGATTAGAGGGATGTCTATCTAAGTGGGAGTTCTTAAGTAATTTGATTAATTGAACTTTAATTTATCATGAATTTAGTACCTGATAGTATTCTGCATGTCTATGTTGTTGTAGATAGATGGCCCGTGCTGTTGTTCCTTTGAATTTTAATGCGTTCCTAGAGAAAGCAAAGTTGAAAGATGATGGTAGCAACTACACGGACTGGGTCCGTAACTTGAGGATTATCCTCATTGATGCACAGAAGAATTACGTCCTGGAAGCACCGCTAGGTGCCAAACCCGCTGCAGGAGCAACGCCAGATGTTATGAACGTCTGGCAGAGCAAAGCTGATGACTACTCGATAGTTCAGTGTGCCATGCTTTATGGCTTAGAACCAGAACTTCAACGACGTTTTGAACGTCATGGAGCATATGAGATGTTCCAGGAGTTGAAGTTAATATTTCAAGCAAATGCCCGGATTGAGAGATATGAAGTCTCCAATAAGTTCTACAACTGGAAGATGGAGGAGAATAGTTCTGTCAGTGAGCATTTACTCAAAATGTCTGGGTATAACAATCACTTGATTCAACTAGGAGTTAATCTTCCTGATGATAGTGTCATTGACAGAATTCTTCAATCACTGCCACCAAGCTACAAGAGCTTCGTGATGAACTATAACATGCAAGGGATGGATAAGACAATTCCCGAGCTCTTCGCAATGCTAAAGGCTGCGGAGGTAGAAATCAAGAAGGAGCATCAAGTGTTGATGGTCAACAAGACCACCAGTTTCAAGAAAAAGGGTAAAGGGAAGAAGGGGAACTTCAAGAAGAACGACAAGCAAGTTGCTGCTCAAGTGAAGAAGCCCAAGTCTGGACCTAAGCCTGAGACTGAGTGCTTCTACTACAAGGGGACTGGTCGCTTGAAGCGGAACTGCCCCAAGTATTTGGCGGATAAGAAGGATGGCAAGGTGAACAAAGGTATATGTGATATACATGTTATTGATGTGTACCATACTAATGCTGGCAGTAGTGCCTGGGTATTTGATACTGGTTCTGTTGCTAATATTTGCAACTCGAAACAGGGACTACGGATTAAGTGAAGATTGGCTAAGGACGAGGTGACGATGCGCCTGGGAAATGGTTCCAAAGTCGATGTGATCGCGGTCGGCACGCTACCTCTACATCTACCTTCGGGATTAGTTTTAGACCTGAATAATTGTTCCAGCGTTAAGCATGAACATTATATCTGAATCTTGTTTGATGCGAGACGGTTATTCATTTAAATCAGAGAATAATGGTTGTCCTATTTATATGAGTAATATCTTTTATGGTCATGCACCCTTGAAGAGTGGTCTATTCTTGTTGAATCTCGATAGTAGTGACACACATATTCATAATATTGAAGCCAAAAGATGCAGAGTTGATAATGATAATGCAACATATTTGTGGCACTACCGTTTAGGTCATATTGGTGTAAAGCGCATGAAGAAACTCCATTCTGATGGACTTTTGGAATCACTTGATTATGAATCACTTGGTACTTGCGAACCATGCCTCATGGGCAAGATGACTAAATCTCCGTTCTCCGGAACAATGCAGCGAGCAACAGATTTGTTGGAAATCATACATACTGATGTATGTGGTCCGGTGAATGTTGAGGCTCGCGGCGGGTATCGTTATTTTCTCACCTTCACAGATGATTTGAGAAGATATGGGTATATCTACTTGATGAAACATAAGTCTGAAACATTTGAAAAGTTCAAAGAATTTCAGAGTGAAGTGGAAAATCATCGTAACAAGAAAATAAAGTTTCTACGATCTGATCATGGACGAGAATATTTGAGTTACGAGTTTGGTCTTCATTTGAAACAATGCGGAATAGTTTCACAACTCACGACACCCGGAACACCACAGCGTGATGGTGTGTCCGAATGTCATAATCGTACTTTACTAGATATGGTGTGACCTATGATGTCTCTTACTGATTTACTACTATCGTTTTGGGGTTATGCTTTAGAGGCGGCTGCATTCACGTTAAATAGGGCACCATCTAAATCCGTTGGGACGACACCTTATGAACTGTGGTTTGGCAAGAAACCAAAGTTGTCGTTTCTTAAAGTTTGGGGCTGCGATGCTTATGTGAAAAAGCTTCAACCTGATAGGCTCGAACCCAAGTAGGAGAAATGTGTCTTCATAGGACACCCAAAGGAGACTGTTGGGTACACCTTCTATCACAGATCCGAAGGCAAGACATTCGTTGCTAAGAATGGATCCTTTCTAGAGAAGGAGTCTCTCTCAAAAGAAGTGAGTGGGAGGAAAGTAGAACTTGATGAGGTAACTGTACCTGCTCCCTTATTGGAAAGTAGTTCATCACAGAAATCTGTTCCTGTAACTCCTACACCAATTAGTGAGGAAGTTAATGATGATGATCATGTAACTTCAGACCAAGTCACTACTGAACCTCGTAGGTCAACCAGAGTAAGATCCGCACTAGAGTGGTACGGTAATCCTGTTCTGGAGGTCATGTTACTTGACCATGACGAACCTACGAACTATGAGAAAGCGATGATGAGCCTAGATTCCGCAAAATGGCTTGAGGCCATGAAATCTAAGATGGGATCCATGTATGAGAAGAAAGTGTGGACTTTGGTTGACTTGCCTGTTGATCGGCAAGCCATCGAGAATAAATGGATTTTCAAGAAGAAGACAGACGCTAACGGTAATGTTACTGTCTACAAAGCTCGACTTGTTGCGAAAGGTTTTTGACAAGTTCAAGGAGTTGACTACGATGAGACCTTCTCACCCGTAGCGATGCTTAAGTCCGTCCGAATCATGTTAGCAATTGCTGCATTTTATGATCATGAAATTTGGCAAATGGATGTAAAGACTGCATTCCTGAATGGATTTCTGGAAGAAGAGTTGTATATGATGCAACCTGAAGGTTTTATCGATCCAAAGGATGCTAACAAAGTGTGCAAGTGATGACCCACAAGTATAGGGGATCTATCATAGTACTTTCGATAAGTAAGAGTGTCGAACCCAACGAGGAGCAGAAGGAAATGATAAGCATTTTTCAGCAAGGTATTCTCTGCAAGTACCGAAATAAGTGCCCCCGCCGTAAGGGTACTTCGGACGTGACGTCTGGAGACGAAGAGACCCATTCCTCCGTTCCCGAGGAGGATGACGACGAGGAAGAGGAGGAGGAGGAGAACAACCCTCCCCCTGAGGAGGGAAAGAAGAAGAGGGCGGCTCCCGTGCATCTGGAGGCGGAAACGCCCAAGAAGGGGAAGGGCACCCCAGCGATCAACACCGCGTGGGACGTCGACAGCAGTCCGGAACGACGCCCCCGCACTAAGCCTCGGGCCACATCGTAAGTACCATGACTCACATATACCCGTATATCCGGTCTTTCCTTTTTATCATTTTGAAGTGGTTAATTGTGCTATTGTAGTCCGGCTCGCGACAGCATCCAGCGATCCTCATCTGGAGGTTCGTTGGATCCGGCGGAAATGGCCAGCTTGTCACCGCCGACCGCTCACTCCCCCAATGCCAAGGATGACACCGAAGTGTTGTCTCGGAGGACCGCTCCGAGCCAGGGAGGGGCCCGGGACGCTGTCCAGGAGGTGCCATAAGGCGAGACCTTTGTTGCCGGACACATGGGGGAGCGAGTCCCCATGGATACTGGCGAGGAGGGCCGTATTAAGTTCGGCCCTCAGCCGAATACGATTCCAGAGACCAATGCAGCCTCCTTCGAAGGAGGGGGTGCGCCAATTCCACCGGTGGTCCCTGTCCAACCAGGGGCACCGGATAACCTGATGGGGGCGCTACAAGGCGCCCCCATTGTGGACGAGCACCGTGTCCTTATGGGGACGGTGATCGAGAAGGTTCAATCTGCCAAGAGCGGACTAAACGAGGCCTGCAACAACCTGTTGACAGGTTTTGAGGTAAGCAACATAGAAAGAGAAAAACCCCATGCAGACAGTAGCCCCTGAGACACTGTCTGGTGTTCGTAAAGAAAGACCGGACGGAGGATCAATCCCTTGTTGTAGGAAACTAAATTAATATGTATGAATAAGCAGGCGTCATTGTTGGCCGCGACCTCGCATGCTGCCAAAGTCTTTTAACTGAAGCAGAGGCTGGAGCGGACTGAGAACGAGCTTGGCGAGCTGACGATTCAGCTCCACGAGAAGCAAGGTGAGTAACGACTTGCTGTGTATTCGGAAAGAATAAGTGGTGCGTATCGACCGGAGTGTCATAATATTTGTAGGGGTAGCGACCGAGGTCGAGGCCCTGAAAAAGGCCCTGGCCGAAGCCGAGGGGAAGGCTGTCCAGCAGCAAGCCGCCCGTAAGAAGCTCAAGGCCCGGGTCAACGAGATCGAGCAGGAGCTCCAGGACGCGGTGAAGAAGTGCGAAGCCTTGGAGCGCGAGGCGTCGGTTCAAGAAACCGAACTTACCAAGGCTCGCCAGAGCGCGGAGGCCGCGCGGAATGAGGCCCGGGACGCTCTCCAGGAGATCCAGGAGGCCAAGAAGATCACGGCGGATAAGGCTTTCAACATGCAAAGCAAGTATACGGAGAGGAAGTACCTTTTACTAACCCGGATTCGGAGTTGCCCAGGGGCTTTCGCGGATCTACCACGCAGTGTGTCCGATGCTGCGGAGTTCTTCCGAGCCAAAGAAGGGAATTCCACGGAGAAGCTGCTCTGGTCGCAGTATGCTGCGCCAGAACATCCGGTGGCCTTTACCGATCAGCTGAAACAGCTGGTCGACCTGCACAGGGTGGCCGAACTGGCCATGAAGGATTTAATAATCCGGCTGTGGCCAGCCGAAGCTATACCCAGCAATTATTTTGGCCTCGTGAAGCGGGTGGTGGAGGCCTGTCCGCGGCTAGACATCGTTAAGTGATAAGTCTGCATCGAAGGTGCACGCATGGCCTTCGCCCGTTGCAAGATGTGGTGGGCGAAGATGGACGCCGTCGAGGTAGCCAGGGGGCCGCCACAGGGCAAGGAGCACCGCACACCCGAGCGATATTTTGCGGATGTCCTAGAGGGGTCTCGACTTGCAGCAGCGCAGTGCGGTCAGGACATTATGTTCGACTGAATACATTCGTGTTGTCTTTGCCTTGTATGATGAAAACAAAGCCAGTTTGTAATATGATGTTTGTTATGTTTTAATTGTTTCCTCCTGTGCGGCCGTGTTATATGGAATATGAGGGTTGGCCAGTCGTCGACTTCTGCCCTCACGTAGGTAGTACGGAGGTGTTCGGGATGGAATCTAAACAATCTTGATCCAATTATATGGTCCTTGAAGGAGTTGTTTTGCGCAACGAACCAGGCAATCAGACTATGCGGCTTAAACGCCCTTACTTAGCCATAGGAGTTTTATAATAAAACATGGGCGCAGCCACTGGTATACGAACCAGAGTGCTGTCAGCGTCTGATCGGAAGTACCGATCCTTTGCGTAATGCGGAAAAATCTCCAGCGATTTGTAACCTCCGAACAGCTGACCGGCTCTCGCCGTATCATGACAGTCAGTTTTCGGCTTTCTCTACTGAGGTGCTCGTCCGGTTTAGACCAGGGCACAATCGCAGTAGTTCTCCCTTTACTACCCTAGCTGATGTAGCGGAACGTAGGGTAGCAATTAAAGGAGCCGGGCAACCCAACTATTGACCAAAGACATGATTCGGAGCCAATGCATATAGTGCTAAATTCGGGGTGCCAAACTTACCGAAGTGCACGGGTGCTAGAAGATAAGTAATTAATGGTAAAAGGGAAACAGAAAGAGAGCAGAGATAGTATCTGGGGCCCTTGAACTTGGGTCGTGCACTGTTTCGATTATAATTGGGTTAATGCGTTAAAGCGCATTGATACAAATAGTGCGATAAGCCACCGGCTATTTAACATGCCATAACCAAAGGCGAGTTGCGTTTGGGTCCTGAAAACAGGTAGGGTAATCGTTGGATTGTCCTCTAGGGCTTCCCCTGTATGCCTGTGCTCTGTGCCAATCTGGTGTACTTGTCCTTTGACAGGACCAGTGATCAGGCCATCGAAGGAGGCATGTATAAAAGCGACCTGAAAAAACGGGAAAACGGAATAGTAAAGGTACAAGTGAGTCCGGGATCGGTGTAGCCGAACTGTGGACCACAAGCTAGTTGTGCCTCTGTCGATGCCCATTGGATTTTGAGTGCGTAATTATGTACACGTGGTACGAATGCCAATACCTCATCGGGACTGGGACGGAGGCCGAATTGCTAATCGAGCTCTTGACGAGCCGAGCTGTCCTTTTGTAGTGTGGTCCGGACCCTCTTAGTGGTGTCCAGGGGCTCGGCAGCTGGATTATGGTTCTGCTTGAGAAGGCCGCTCTGTACCTCTGCTGCTAGGGCGGCTGTGTGCTCCTCTGTACGGAGGGAGCGTTCCGTGTTTCCATTGACTGTTATGACGCCGCGTGGACCGGGCATCTTGAGCTTGAGAAAAGCATAGTGTGGCACCGCGTTGAATCTAGCAAACGCGGTTCGTCCAACCAGTCCGTGGTAGCCGCCACGGAAGGGGACGATATCGAAGATTAGCTCTTTGCTTCGGAAGTTGTCCAGGGAACCGAAGACCACCTCCAGCGTGATTGAGCCCGTACAACGGGCCTCTACGCCTAGTATGACTCCTTTAAAGGTAGTCTTTGTGGGCTTAATTCGTGAGGTGTTAATGCCATTTTGCGCACTGTATCCTGATAGGGCAGGTTGAGGTTGCTAGCACCGTTCATTAGGACTCGTGTCAGGTGAAATCCGTCGATGATTGGGTCAGGGACCAGTGCGACCGAACCGCCATGACGGATACTAGTTTTATGATCTCGATGATCAAAGGTGATTGGGAATGACGACCACAGATTGAATTTTGGGGCGACTGGCTCTACCGCATAGACGTCACTGAGTGCGGGCTTGCGCTCCCTTTTGGGGATGTGTGTAGCATATATCATGTTCACCGTTTTGACTTGAGGGGGAAATTTCTTCTGCCCCCTAGTGTTCGGCTGCCGGGGCTCTTCGTCATCGTCCTCACTTTGTGATCCCTTTTCCTTGTTCTCGGCATTTAACTTGCCAGCCTGTTTAAAAACCCAACAATCTCTGTTGGTATGATTGGCTTGTTTTGTCAGGGGTGCCATGTATCTGGCACGGACGGTCGAGTATGCGGTCCAAGCTGGATGGTCCCTCACTGTTCCTTTTGTAGGGATTCTTTCGCTGGCCGGACTTGGAGCCATTGAATCCGGCATTAACTGTAGTGCCATCGGTATTATCGCCATTGCTTCAGCGTTTGTGTCTATTGCGACGGAGCTTGCCGATGTTGTTTTTGGCCTCGGAGGGGCCTGCCTCGCTGGTTGTGTTTTTGCTACGAGCCAGCCAGCTATCCTCACCCGCGCAAAAGCGCGTCATGAGTGCCGTGAGGGCTGCCATGGATTTCGTCTTTTCTTGGCCGAGGTGGCGGGCGAGCCATTCGTCACGGATGTTGTGTTTGAAGGCCGCTAGGGCTTCGACATCCGGAAAATCAACGATCTGGTTCTTTTTGGTTAGGAACCTAGTCCAGAATTTTTTGGCTGATTCTCCAGGTTGTTGAACTATATGACTTAAGTCATCGGCGTCTGGTGGCCAGACATAAGTACCTTGGAAGTTGTCGAGGAAAGCTTCTTCCAGGTCCTCCCATCTGCCAATAGAATTTTTAGGCAGACTGTTTAGCCAGTGCCGAGCTGGCCCTTTGAGTTTTAGTGGGAGGTATTTGATGGCGTGAAGATCATCCCCGCGGGCCATGTGGATGTGGAGTATAAAATCCTCGATCCATACCGCGGAATCGGTTGTTCCATCGTATGATTCGATGTTTACGGGTTTGAACCCTTCTGGGAATTCATGGTCCAGTACTTCATCGGTGAAGCAAAGAGGGTCCGCGGCGCCTCTGTATCGGGCCACATCGCGACGTAGCTCGGATGGAGTCCGTCTGCGGCATTCGGCCCGGGCGTGGTTAGGTTTATCACCTCCAAACGGGTAGCTGTCGTCGTGTGTCAAGGCACGTCCTTGCGATCCGTAGATCGATCTTGTATGTCCTGCTCTACTGTCCAGGTCTTGACGAAGGTCATATGTATAGCCCCGAGCTGTCTTATCCCTGCCTTGACGGCGAGGTGGGACAGTTTGGTTTTCGGCTCGGGTTGCATTTTTATCCCGACCGCGCGGTGGCCGATCAGCCGCGTTGCGTGATGCTGGTGCGGGATCTGGCGCCTCATCATCGGACTGAGGTAGCAATCTGCGCTTCGGGAAACTCTTGGCTGGGCGCTTAAGGCCGTATTCCTCGGCTGCCAGGACATCGGTCCATCTATCATTGAGCAGGTCTTGGTCAGCTTGAAGTTGTTGCTGCTTCTTTTTCAGGCTCCTTCCAGTGGCTATTAGCTGAAGCTTAAAGCGCTCCTGCTCCAGGGGCTCCTCGAGCACGATAAAGTCTTCGTTACCGAGGCTTACCTCCTCCTCGGAGGGTGGACGGTAACTACCGTCCTCCGAGTCTTCTTATGTGGCCTGTTCGTCAGGGCTGGCGTGCCCTGATTCCTGATTGTCTTGTTCGACAGTTTGTTCACCGGGTTCTTCTGTGTCTTCGGCACCATCCGAAGTGTTATCGTCTCCTGTGCCGGTGTTGCTGTCCCTGCTACGGCGGGATTTAGAGCGGCGACGCTGACGCCGGTGCTTTGGCTGTGCTTTAGGAGGGTCCTCCTTTGCTGGGTTTTCTTTGTCATCGCCACTATTATTTTTCGGCGTATCTACCATGTAGATGTCATATGAGGAAGTGTCCGTCCATCGTCCATTGAACGGTGGATTTTGGGCCTCCTCGTCTCCGGCATCGTCGTCCATACCGTCGATGTCTTCGGAGTCATAGTCGAGCGCGTCGGTTATGTCTTCGATAGTGGCTATGAAGTGGGTGGTGGGTGGGAAGCAAAATTCTCCTTCATCATCATCCTCCAGTTCGAACCGTACATAATTCGGCTGTGAGTCTCCCGCCAAGGACAGGTTCCTCAATGAATTTAGCACCTCGCCCAAGGGCAAATGCTGGAAGATGTCTGCGGCGCTAAACTCGAAGATCGATAAGCGATGATGTTCGGCGTCCGCAGATGCACATGGCTCGGAATTTATAACCAGAAACGAGTCCGGAGTTCCGGTGACAAAGACGTCGTGTGGCTTTAGGTCTATGTTCGGCTTCAACGCCGTGGAATTTGTGGCCTCCGCGGTGGGGTTGAGCCTTCCTTCCTCGGTTGGCGCAATATGCTCCGGATCTACGGCCAAAGCAGTCATGGGCGCAATCTCCTGGATGCGGCCCGATGACAGATTTAGGTCATGTCCCTCGGGATGACTAGGAGCCGTCGCCACGGTCTCAAATCCGGCGAAGATCAAATTTGCACGGATGTCCGTGACGTAATTGAAGCTCCCGAATCTGACCTGACGGCCAGGGGCGTAGCTGTCGATCTTCTCTAGGTGGCCAAGCGAGTTGGCCCGCAGTATAAAGCCGCCGAACACGAAGATTTGTCTGGGGAGGAAGGTTTCCCCTTGGACAGCATTGTTGTTGATGATTGAAGGGGCCATCGAACCTTTTTTAGATGGCACAGTGGAACTCTCAATGAAAGCACCAATGTCGGTGTCAAAACCGGCGGATCTCGGGTAGGGGGTCCCAAACTGTGCGTCTAAGGTCGATGGTAACAGGAGACAGGGGACACGATGTTTACCCAGGTTCGGGCCCTCTCTATGGAGGTAATACCCTACTTCCTGCTTGATTGATCTTGATGAATATGAGTATTACAAGAGTTGATCTACCACGAGATCGTAATGGTAAACCCTACAAATCTAGCCTGTATGACTATGGTAATGAGTATATCCTTTCCGGACTACACCCTTCGGTTTATATAGACACCGGGGGGATTTAGGGTTACATAGAGTCGGTTACATAGAAGGAATCTTCATAGTTGATCGCCAAACTTGCCTTCCACGCCAAGGAGAGTCCTATCCGGACATGGGTACAGTCTTCGTCCTTCATGTCTTCACAGCCCATCAGTCCGACCCATGAATAACAGGCCGGACACCCGAGGACCCCTTAATCCAGGACTCCCTCAGAGGCCAACAGCGTTGGGGAAGAAGTCTTGGGCACAGAAGCCACCCAGCATGTCCATGGTTGCGTTGAGCAAGGGTACGAACTGCCCCTTGAACTGCTCCCCTGCGTAGCTCTCGCCGAACGCGAACAAGCCCATAATCCGGTCCATGGTGGCAAAGATGTGGGCGTCCAGGGGTAACAGTTTCGGCCCCAGCACGGTGAGGGTCTCGACCAGCTTGTCAATCTGAAACAATCAAAACATTCAATCAAGATCTTCTCATTGCATTGCATCCCTCAGAGAAAAAAAGGTATCTTCTCATTGCAGCTGTCCAAAAAGAAAAGAAAAAAAACATGGGCGTCCTTCGCGTAGTAGGCAGCCTGCACGCACCGCCTGCTGAGCAGCTCGATGATGAACAGCTTCCGCATCTCACGGACGTACTCGCTCCACGGCGAGAAGGCCACATCCTAGCCTTAGGACAGCAGCCCTGGCCCTGCCGACAGGGGACGGCTGCTGCAGTCATCATTCTTTGTCTTGAGGGCTTCCCGGGCCGCCTTCGGTGACGTCAGCACCACCATCGGCACCATGCCCAGTCGCAGCATCATCACAGGCCCGTGCCGCCGGGCTAGCGCAGCCAGGCTCCGGTGCGGCAGCCGCCCGATCTGGTGCAGGTTGCCCACGATGGGCAGCCTCATGGGGCCCGGTGGCCGCTTTAGGCCGGAGCCTGACCTTCCTCGAAGGAGGAGGCAGGCGAGTGGGACGAGGAGGATGGCTAGAATCAGCTGCCATTGTTGGAGAAGGAGATGAAGAACAGGTGAGGCACCTGCCACTGCCATTGATAGGGTAGGAACAAGCTGGATAGCAAGTGAAGGTGACATCGGGCCGAGGGCCTTAAGTAGACATGATTTGGCCTTTGGGCGCATGCACATGGACTGATTTGTTCTTCCATGGAAAACTTCCAAACTTACTCCCTCCATTCCAAAATATTCGTCTTTCTAAAGATTTCAACAAGTGACTACATACGAAGCAAAATGAGAGAATCTACACTATAAAATATGTCTATATACATCTGTATGTGGTAATCCATTTGAAATCTTTAAAAAGGCAAATATTTATGAACGGAGGGAATATTAATTATCTGACTTAAAATATCATCTACTCCCTAATCTTACTACCTTCGTTATTAAATACTCCCCCCGTTTGCCTTTTTTAAAGATTTCAAATGGAGTACCACATATGGATGTATATAGAAATATTTTAGAGTGTAGATTCACTCATTTTGCTTCGTATGTAGTCACTTGTTGAAATCTATAAAAAGACAAATATTTAGGAACGGAGTGAGTATAAGTCTTTTTAGAGATTTCAATATGAACTACATAATAAATGAATCTACACTCTAAAATATGTCTATATACATCTATATGTAGTCCGTATTGAAATCTCTAGAAAGACTTATATTCAGAAACGGAGGGAGTATAGTAGTTTAGAGAGGGGGTATTTGTTAAGTTTGAGATATTCACGCTCTTTACTTCACTAATGGTGGCTTTCTCCATTTTACTTTTCTCCACATAGCAAATGACTCAAACTTTTTTCAGAAACAGCCATAAGGAGCATCCGACTTTAAATTAATAAAGCCACCATCGACAGAGTGACAAAGTTAACGGGTCACAACCAAAGGGCACATAAGTAAAAAGACACAGCGCAACAAAGGGAGGAGCATAGATAAATTAAAAGAGCACAGACTATCTAGTCTTCAACGCTTCGAAGTTCGGCATAAAGTTGCTTGATCTTGGATAGGATCGAATCTGTCTCCTCACTGTCCTTCTTCCTCCCAAGGGGCCGCCATTGTTGAAAAAAAAGTGCCCATGTGAACACGTATTTAGCAGCATTAGATAGGATGATACCTTCAATGGCTAACTTGTTACGAGTAGTCCAAAGCACCCAAGCAAGGGCTCCGAAACCCTCCACGCAAACGGCGCTGCTGCCCACGACACTAGCTGAGCAGCATGAGGATCTCATTCATAGAGTTTGGATCTCGAGAAAAACCAACCCACTCGGTAAAGGAGCTCCACAAAAACTTGGCATTTCCTATTTGACGCCGTAGGCGCCAGTTAACGTGAATTTTTGTTAACTGGCGCCTCTGGCGTCCGTAAATGGCCCGGCCCATCTAGGCGCCAGTTGACGATTTTTTTTAAAGTTCTATGAACTTTTTTGAATATATATGAACTTTTTAATATTTCAAAAAAAAACAGATTTATGAAGTTTTTTGAATATCGACGAATTTTTTCTAAAAAATACATGAACTTTTTGTGCATTTCTATGAACTTTTTTCGAATTTAATGAACTTTTTAATAAAGTTAATGAACTTTTGCTAAATTGGATGAACTTTTTTCCAATTTGAATGATTTTTTTTTCAAATTGATGAACTTTTTTCAAAATTGATGAACCTTTTTTAAAGATATGAACTTTTTTTCCAAATGGATGAACCTTTTTTCTTTAACTCTTTAATCCTTTTTTATTTCATATTTTTATTTTCGTTACAAAAAAATCAAAGAAAACAGGGGCAAGACGCTAGTGGGCCGGGCCATGCTAACAGCGCTGCAGGCGCCGGATCGTTAACGGACGCTTGCAGCGCTGGATAGGAGCTCCCCAAAAACTTAGCCGGAGTACATTTAAAAATTGTGTGGTTCATGCCTTCCACCGAAATCACTAGTTGAGGAGTACTCGTTGCAAAGACATAATGCACACTCCTGAAGATAGCACACTGCACATATAGCACCCTAGCATAAAGAGGACACACATATGTAAGTCTTATGAAGGTTCTCAGGAAAGTACTATGGTCTCGCTCTCGCATGTAAAAAATATCAGCAAATATTTCTCTATTGCTAATTACAGTGGCTATAAATAGGGATTAACATGATAAATAACCTAAAATCTACGGCGCATCCTTTCATTTCCCCTGGTTGATAAAAAAAAGGAACCAAGCTTATCTTCACAAAGAACCAGCAAACACATGTTAGAGCATCTCTAGCCGGCCGGCCCCCAGGGCGCCGAAAAAGAGCGGCCTGGGAGCGAACCGGCGCTAGATTGGCCCCTGGGGCCGACCTAGCTCCCACCCAGGCCCCCAGGTGGCGTTCCCCAAGCTGCGGCAAATTCAAACTTGATCATTCCCGCTTACAAAAAAAGCCACATGCCGGCGATCACATCGGCCCAGTTCGGCGATCATCTTGCCATAGTTCGGCGGTTGAATGGAAAAGTCCGGCTTACAAAAAAGAGAGGTCGGGCTCGTCCTCTGGCGTCGTCGGCGCGGGGGTGCGCGGGCTAGGCGGTGTCGGAGCTGCTTCTATGCTGGGCGGCGTCGGCGCGGCTTCTGTGCTACTGGGCGTCGTGGAGGCATCATCGCTCGGGCTTGACGGAGTCGTCGGCGTGGGGCTGGGAGTTGGCGGCGCCGTCGACGGCAGCTGGTTCAGGATGAGGCCGTGCTCCGCCAAGTACCACGCCTTGACCGCCTCGTCGTTGCTCTGGAGCATGGCCGCCCCGCCCAGCAGGAAAGCCAGGTCGGTGTTCCTCTTCTTCGCGGCGACGTTCGTCCGGAGTAGGTCGAGCTTGACGGCACTGCTCGTCATCAACGCCGACCACCGCGCCTCGGTCTTCTCTTCACGTAAGGCGGCCCGGGCCTGTGCGTCGGCGAGGCAATGCTCAATGGACTCCTGCACGCGCGCGGTAGCCGAGTCCGCGTGTTTCCCCTTCTTGGCCCCCTTGTTGCCCTCGGGGCGCCCTTCGCATGCGCCCGGCGTCGGCGCGTCCGGCTTGTACATCTCCTTGTCCTTGGCGAGGGTGCTCCAGACATCCGCCCACTTGTCGCACTTCTCGATCCGTTTGAAGACGTGGAGGTATTTGAAATCTTGGTTGCTGCTGTCCTGCCGGAACATGCCGAACATCCGCACAAGCTTCGCCGAGGTACTACCAGTGAGTGGTGCGCGCCCGACGAAATGGAAAAGGAGAGGCCGGCGATCCATACCTGATCCTCGACGCTAGTGCCGCTCTCCGGGCGAGCCGCAATCTCCTCGATGATCCCATGCCATTTGTTACACGCCGATTGAATGAGCCCCCAATAGTTCGTCATTGCTTTCGCCCCGCGCTGCATGTACACGCCTTTGAAGTAGGGGTCGACGAATTTGCGCTCGTCGAACTCGGCCTTGATGCGGTCCCAATACGTGTCGATGCTCTAGTTCATGCCGGTGATCGGGTCGAGGCAGACGACTTTCCACGCTTCGGCGAGGCACTCGTCCTCCTTGGATGCCCACTTGATGCACGGCTCGCCGGTCCTGGTCGCCCCCTTTCTCTTCTTCCGTTTCCTCGTCGGAGTAGGCGCCGGTTCCTCCTCCTCCTCCTCCATGTCGTCGTCCATGCCGCCGTTGAGGTCCACTGTGTCGTCCTGGGTAGTAAAGCCGGGGACGCGGTGGCGGCGGCCGAGCCGGCCGTGATGATGTCGGCTTCGGTCGCGTCGGTGTCGCCGAGATGCGACGTGAAGGCTTGAGAGAACGTTGATGTTTTTTCCCTACAGTCCTTCACGTGAGGAGTGGGTTGGAAGTAAAAAGGGTGGAATGAAAGTAAGTGATTTTCCACTCCCATTTTTTTGTTTTATTTATATTTTCTCTTTTTCGTATCTTTTTCTTTTCCTTTTTTCTTATTTATTTATTTGTTTCGAAATCATGATTTTTTTCACTATGTCATCTATTCAATTTAAATGTCGTGCAAATATTGGTCGGGTTGTTTTGTCATGTGTGTCTCGTGTCGTGTTGTGCGTATTGTGTCTACTTATCGGTCTGCTCGTGTGTGTATCTTTTGTTGGGACGTTTTCACGACACGATCTAGGGGTCCTGTTTCGAATTGGTTTTGTTAATTCTCATTTAGATGGGAGTTAACAATGTCTCATTTAACTCATATTCCGTTGGATATACGTGCTCCCGAGTTGTGCCGTTGTCGTCGTGTCGTATTTTTTGTTTGCCCCTTGTAAAGCAGTGATGCCGGATACGACTTTTTTAGTGGGCCATTTTCTGTTTTTAGTGTGCCTTTTTAGAGCTATGTGTCTTTCTATTATCTGTCTTTATTTATTTTGGTTCAAGTGGGTAGCTACAGAAGAGATTTTTTCCCTTTCGAATTTGCTAAATCTCATCTTTTGTGATGTCTCATCTAACTCCATAACCGACCGATTTGTTTGCTTTAAGATTCACACAAACTTGATCATGCGCGCCGATGTCAGCTTGGTTTTTTGTCGCACGTCCTCTTTGCCCCATTTTGTTTTGTGTTGGCTTGTTCTCGTGTTTCTTTTTACACGAGTCCATATATGTTGTAGTTTGAGGGGTGTGACCCATTTCTCTTTTCTTCGTTTTCGCTATGCATTTTGATCTGGTGGAGAATTTGCAGAGTCCACCCTTCACTCGAAAATGGTCTCGTAAGTCCACCCTCGACTAGCAATGGGCATGTATTTTGTTTTTCATTACAGTTGCAAATCTACACTCGACTTGCAACTGGGTTCATAATTTGTTATTGTCCCAGTTGCATGTCCCCCTCCACTCGCAAATGGTCTCGTAGTTGTCCCAGTTGCAAGTCCACCCTCGACTAACAATGGACATGCATTTTTTTATTTCATTGAAGATGCAAATCTACACTCGACTCGCAACTGGCTCGTAGTTTGTTATTGTCGCAGTTGCAATTCCATTCTCGACTCACGAATAGTATTATAGTTTTGTGTAGCTGTCCTGGTTGCAAATCCATTCTTGACTCGCAACTAGGCCCGTAGTTTGTTTCATCTCAGTCGCTAGTCCACCCTCGACTCGCAACTTGTATCGTAGTTTTTTCTAGTTGTCCCAGTTGCAAGTGTACCCTTGACTTGCAACTCGTATTGTAGTTCAGTGTACTTGTCCCAGTTGCAAGTCCACTCTCGACTCGCAACTAGGACCATAGTTTGTTTTGTCTCAATTGCAAGCCCAGCCTTGACTTGCAGCTCGACATGTATTTTGTTTTTCCTCCCAGTTGCAGGTTCACCCTCGCTCGCAATTGTATTTTGTGGTTTGTTTTATCCCAATTGCAAGTCAATCCATGACTTGCGACTAGGCTCATAGTTGTTCCAGTTGCAGGCCCATCCTCGACTAGCAACTGAAGCATGTGTTTTTTGGTTTTTTCATCATAGTTGTAAGTCCACCCTTGACTCGCAGCTAGGCACATAGTTTGTTTATCCCAATTGCAAGTAGACTCTTGACTCACAACTAGGCTTGTAGTTTTGTAGTTGTCTCGGTTGCATGTCCACTCCCGATTCACAAATGTGCTCGTAGCTCTTCTAGTTGGATGTCCATCCCTCAACTAGAAATTGGGCATTTGTTTTGTTATCCCAGTTGCACATCCACGCTCGACTCGCAACTGGGCTTTTGTTTGTTATTGTCCCGGTTGCAAGTCCATCCTTGACTCGCAAATGGTATCATAGTTTTGTGTAATTGTCCTAGTCACAAGTCCGCCTTTGACTCACTACTAGGCCCATAGTTTTGTTTCATCCCAGTTGCAAGTCCACCCTTGACTCGCAACTCGGATCGTAGTATCCTAGTTGTCCCAGTTGCAAGTCCACCCTCGACTCGCAACTGGGCACATAGTTTGTTGTTGTCCCAGTTGTAACTGCGTCCAACCTCGATACGCAACCAGGCTCGACCAATATTTGTCCTAGTTGCAAGTCAACCCTCCACACGCAACTGGGGTTCCGATCCTTTTTTCTCCCATTTTTGCAAATCCACCCCCGACATGCAACTGGGGAGCCTATCTTTTTTGTACCAGTTGCAAGTCCAACCTCGATACGCCACTGATCCCAACCCATTTTTCTCCAAGTTGCAAGTCCACCCACAACACGAAAATGGGTTGCAACTCCACCTCCGATATGCAACTGAGGTGGAGCCTGCCTTTTTTCCTAGTTAAAAGTCCACCCTCGATACACAACTGGCCAAAAACCCTATTTTTGTATAGTTGCCAGTTCACCCTCAATAAACAGCGGGGCCCGACCCTTTTATGTACTAGTTGCAACTCCATCCCCGACATGAAATTGGGAGGGCCCGCCTTGTTTTTTTTGTTCTAGTTAAAAGTCCACCCTCAATACACAACTTGACCCAAAACCCCATATTTTCCCTAGTTGCAAGTCCACCCTTGACACACAACTGGGTGCCCTTATTTGTCCTAGTTGCCACTCGACCACCGACATGCAACTGGAGGAGGGGAATTTTATTGTCCAGTTACAAGTCCACTTTTGATACGTAATTGGGTCCCACTCTCAGTTGCAAGCCTACGCTCGAGACGCAACTCGGGGAGGGGTGACAATTCTTTTTTGTCCCTAGTTGCAACTCCACCCCCGACATGCATTTGCGGAACACGTCCTTTTTTGTCCCAATTGCAAGTCCACCCTCGATACGCAACTAGGCCCGGCCCAGCTTTGTCCTATTTTGCAAGTCCAATTATACACTTGACATGCAAGTGGGGCCCCATTGTTTTTTTACCCCAGTTGCAGGTCCACCCTCGATACACAACTTGGGGCCCGACCCATTTTTCTCCTAGTTGCAAGTCCATCCTCGATATGCAAACAGGGGGAGTTTTGTCCGAGTTGAACCTCCACCCTCGACATGCAATGGGGGCACATTTTTTTGTTCCAGTTGCAACTCCACCATCGACATGCAACTGGGGACCAACTCAATTTTGTCCTAGTTGCAAGTCCAACTACACCTCTAACATGCAATTGAGGGGCCACTTTTTTTCTTGTTCCAATTCCAAGTCCACCCTCAGTATGCAATTGTGTGTGTGGCCAATTTTGGCTCAGTTGCAACTCCTCCCTCAATACGCAACTGCCCGACCCGTTTTTGTCCCAGTTGCAAGTCCACCCTTGACACGCAACTAGGAGCCGACCATTTTTTGTCCAATTGCAACTCCACCCCCAACATGTAGTTGGAGGATCCTTATTTTTTATTGTCCCAGTTGCAAGTCCATCATCGACAAGCAACTGGGCCCAACCTTTTTTGTCTTAGTTACAAGTCTAACTTCACATATGACATGAAATTGATGGCCCGCCTTTTTTATAAGTTGCAAGTCTACCCTTAGTACGCAGCTGGTTTGTTCCTCTGTTGTTTGTTTTATCTTAAGGGATTTCATCATTAACCTGGTGTGTGTGACTGTGTGTGTGTGTGTCGAGGGTCCCCAATTGCATGTTGATAACAGACTCGCAACTAGTGTGTGTGTGTGTGTGTGTGTGTGTTTATTCATGGCCCCTAGTTGCAAGTTGACCATCAACTCGCAACTAGGGGGATGTGTGTGTGTGTGTCAAGGGACCCCAACTGCATGTCGATAACCGAATTACAACTAGACACACACACACAGAGAGAGAGAGAGAGAGTGTGTGTGTGTGTTTTATTCATGCCCCCCAGTTGCAAGTTGACCACCAACTCGCAACTAGGTGTGGTGTGTGTGTGTGTGTGTGTGTTTATTCGTGGCCCTAGTTGCAAGTCCACCATCAACTCGCAACTAGGGGATGTGTGTGTGTGTTGAGGGTCCCCAATTGCATGTCGATAACCGACTTGCAACTAGATAAAGAGAGAGAGAGAGAGTTTTATTCGTGGCCCCCAGTTGCAAGCTGACCACCAACTCGCAACTAGGGGATGTGTGTGTGTGTGCGCGCGCGCGCGTGCATGCGTGTGTGTGTGTGTGTGTGTCGAGGGTCCCCAATTGCATGTCGATAAACGACTTGCAACTAGGGTGTGTGTGTGTGTGTGGATGTCTTTTTTTCAAGGGGTCTCCAGTTGCATGTCAAGCATCGACTTGCAACTAGGGGGTGTGTGTTTGTTAACAACCCCCAGTTGCAAGTAGCCCTTCGACTCGCAACTAGGGTGTGTGCGTGTGTGTTTATTCGTGCCTTCCAGTTGCCACTTGACCATCAACTCACAACCAGGGGATGTGTGTGTGTCGAGGGTCCCCAATTGCATGTTGATAACCGACTCGCAACTAGGGTGTGTGTGTGTGTGTTTATTCGTGGCCCCCAGTTGCAAGTTAACCATCAAGTCGCAACTAGGGGGATGTGTGTGTGTGTGTGTCAAGGGTCCCCAATTACATGTCTATAACCGACTTGCAACTAGAGTGTGTGTGTGTCTTTTTGTCAAGGGGTCCCCAATTGCATGTCAAGCATCGACTCACAACTAGGGGGTATGTGTTTGTATGTGTGTTTTATTTGTGGCCCCCAGTTGCAAGTTGACCATCAACTCGCAACTAGGGGATGTGTGTGTGTGTGTGTGTGTGTCGAGGGTCCCCAATTGCATGTCGATAACCGACTTGCAACTACATGTGTGTGTGTCTTTTTGTCAAGGGATCCCCAGTTGCATGTTAAGCATCGACTCGCAACTAGGCGGTGTGTGTTTGTTGAGGACCCCAGTTGCAAGTTGCCCATCGACTCGCAACTAGTGTGTGTGTGTGTGTGTGTGTTTATTCGTGGCCCCCAGTTGCAAGTTGACCATCAACTCGCAACTAGGGGATGTGTGTGTCGAGGGTCCCCATTTGCATGTCGATAACCGACTTGCAACTAGAGGTGTGTGTGTGTATGTGTGTGTGTGTCTTTTTGTCAAGGGGTACCCAGTTGCATGTCAAGCATCGACTCGCAACTAGGGGGGTGTATTTGTTCAGGACCCAAGTTGCAAGTTGCCCAACGACTCGCAACTAGGTGTGTGTGTGTGTGTGTGTGTGTGTGTTTTCTTTGTGGCCCCCAATTGCAAGTTGACCATCCACTCGCAACTAGGGTATGTGTGTGTGTGTCAAGGGTCCCCAATTGCATGTCGATAACCGACTTGCAACTACAGTGTGTGTGTGTGTGTGTGTCTTTTTGTTAAGGGGTCCCCAGTTGCATGTCAAGCATCGACTCGCAACTAGGGGGTGCGTGTCTGTATGTGTGTTTTCTTTGTGGCCCCCAGTTGCAAGTTGACCATCAACTCGCAACTAGGGGATGTGTGTGTGTCGAGTGTCCCCAATTGCATGTCGATAATCGATTTTCAACTAGAGGTGTGTGTGTGTGTGTGAGCGTGTGTCCTTTTGTCAAGGGGTCCCCTGTTGCATGTCAAGCATCGACTCGCAACTAGCTAGGGGTGCGTGTTTTTTGAGGACCCCCAGTTGCAAGTTGCCCATCGACTCGCAAATAGGGGTGTATGTGTGTGTGTTTATTCGTGGCCCCCAGTTGCAAGTTGACCATCAACTCGCAACTAGGGGATGTGTGTGTGTGTGTCGAGGGTCCCCAATTTCATGTTGATAACCGACTTGCAAGTAGTGTGTGTGTGTGTGTGTCTTTTTGTCAAGGGGTCCCCAGCTGCATGTCAAGCATCGATGCGCAACTAGGGGGGTGTGTGTTTGTTGAAGACCCCCAGTTGCAAGTTGCCCATCGACTCACAACTAGGGTGTGTGTGTGTGTGTGTGTGTGTGTGTGTGTGTGTGTGTTTATTCGCGGCTGGCAGTTGAAGGTTGACCATCAACTCGCAACTAGGGGGTTGTGCGTGTGGGTGTCGAGGGTCCCCAATTGCATGTTTATAATTGACTTGCAAGTAGGGAGGTGTGTGTGTGTGTCTTTTTGTCAAGGGGTCCCCAATTGCATGTCAAGCATCGGCTCGCAACTAGCGGTGTGTGTGTTTGTTGACGACCCCCAGTTGCAAGTTGCCCATCGATTCGCAATTAGGGTGTGTGTGTGTGTGTGTGTGTGTGTTTATTCATGGCCCCCTGTTGCAAGTTGACCATCAACTCGCAACTAGGGGATGTGTGTGTGTGTGTCGAGGGTCCCAATTGCATGTTGATAACTCGGCTCGTAGTTCCGTATTATTACAGTTGCAAGTCTACCCTCGACTTCGCAACTAGACCCATAGTTTTGTTGTTATCCCAGTTGCAAGACCACCCTCTGACTCGCAACTGGGCCCGTAATTCTTTTCATCGCAGTTGCAAGTCGACTCTCGACACGCAACTGGTACCATGAATTTGTGTTGTTGTCCCAGTGACAAGGCGACCCTCGACTCACAACTAGACTCATAGTTTGTTTTACATCCCAGTTACAAGTCCATCCTCGATTCACAACTGGCGTGTAGTTTGTTTTTCATCCTAGTTGCAAGTCCACCATCGACTCGCAACTAGGCTTATAGTTGTCCCTGTTGCAAGTCCACCTGCGACTCGCAACTCGTCTCGTAGTTTTGTGTAGTTGTCCCATTTACAAGTCCAGCCTCGACCCGCAACTCGTCTCGTAGTTTGTTTTCATCCTACTTTGCAAGTCCACCTTCGGCTTGTAGACCTTTTTTTATTCTTCGCCCCAATTGCAAGTCCACCATTGACTTGAAATTGGGCTCCTATTTTTTTTGTCGCATTTACAAGTTCACATCTACTTGCAACTAGGGTGAGCGACCAATTTTTATTTGAGCTACAATTCCATCTTCAATACGCAAAATGTGAGCCCTCACCCTGACAGTTAATATTTTTTATTTTTTCTTTGTTCTCCCTATTTAGCTGCTCAACATTGTTTCATTTTTATTTTTTCCACCCAAACCATTTTTTTCAACTGTCCCACTTGTAAGCCCATTTTCGACCCTTTTTTAAGACATGCAACCGAGTGAGAGGGAACCAAGTTTTCATGTGTATTTTCTTTTGAAAAAGCCACCATTTATATGATATTTTGTTCCAGCCCATTGAGTTAGTTCCCCATCTTTCGTTGAAATCTCATAGTTGTATACAAATAAGACACATCCTTTTTGAGGCATATCCTTTTGTAGATAAGGCTAGTTTGTTCACCAATGCAACAATTGTTTGGGTTTTTCTAAATTTGTTTTGAATTTTGTAAAAATGATAGCATTTTCAAAAATTGTGTTCACCAATTCGAAAAATGTTCGCGTTTTTCAAAAATTGCATTCATCAATTAAAAAAAATCTAGAATTTAGAAAATATTGAGGTTTCCAAAAGTTGTTCAGAATTTTAATAGATGTTCTCATTCTCAAGTTTGTAAATTTACAAGTTGTAATAGTTATATGGGAATTTGTAAGTTTCATGGACATTTTTATAAGTTTCCACTCACATGACCCTCGCATGCCCAGCCTGGGAGAGACATACATTGCCGCCCGCCCGTGTACGTACATACATACGTACACTGATACACACGTGTGATTCTTCAAGGTATACATGCATGTCAAGCAGCGGCAGCATAATGCGTATCATGCACACAAAAAAGCTGTAGCGCAATGCGTGCATGAAGTGAAGCAGAGACAGTACAATGCGTACCATGCGAAAAAAAGGCGGCAGCACAACGCGTGTTGTTATCGTGAGCAGCGCAGCAGCGGGGCTCCAACGAGGCAACCACACACACACGTACTACTCCTCTACTCCATGGCGTATATGTGCCAGGCGGAAACAGAATTGTTTCAAACAAAAAGAAAAATAACAAACAAACAAAAAACAAGAAGAGTGGGTTTATGCTAGGATGAGGTGGCGTTGATGTCATACTTAGATGTGACATAGATGCGGCCTAGACAGACCCTAAGTTAATTTATTCCCGTTCTCAAAGTTAGCATATCCATGCATGTGATCTGGTGCCATGTATTGTTCCATGTTGGTAAGTTTATTCCCCCTCTCAAAGTTTCCATTGTGATTTAGTATTATGCATGATTTATTTGACTAATATTTGGTCATGCTAGAGCAGATAATAACTATCCAACCAGTTATAAAGGCGATGCAAAAAAAAAAAAACAGTTATAAAGTGGGGTTAGAAATTGTAAAGTATGTTAGCTAGATAATTCAAGCACTTTTCAGATTTATATTGAGAAATTATATATGTTCGGCAGATGGTTAAAACAAATAAATGTCATCAGCAATGAAGTGTTGTTCCAAAAAAAAGGCAATAAAGTGTTGTTTTTTTAGTGATACCAGTGTTGTTTCAACTCTCTTGCTAAGTTTCAGTATCAAGTACAAAACGTCCTAATGGATATAGTTCTCTTGGAAATTATGATGTGCTTATGGTAGTAAAAAGGTTGTCATAGTATACGCAGGTATGCTGTTCTACTTAATGTTTGTATTGCGGCTCTCATGCGTAAACTAAAACAGGAATATGTTTGATAATTGAAACTCACGCTGATGTTCTGTATTTTTCGTTTTTTTAGTGTATGTAGGAAGTTCCTGTAGATTGATGTGACCACATAATTCATGCAAATTCTCACGTGCCGGCCACCGCTGATTTCGTGCAATCTGGATGCCTCTCGACGCCGGATTTCTTCCCACTGCCCACCTTTTCACCATCGTACTGGTCCATAAAAGGGCTCGCCTTCTTCATCAATGGTTCGCATCTCGCTTCTACCGCTCACCCCTGCATAGTGCGCCCGTCTCTCAAATTTCATTTGCGCCCACGGCAGTTCTTCGTCGGAGGCCACTGCCAGGTCCCCATCTCTAGTAAGGTAAGGTAGATATAGCTTCCTATCGAGGTCGTTGTCAAAGGACCGAGGGCGTCCACAGCGCATGGTAGTTCACCAACATCGACAGTAATCCCGCAGGAGGCTACACCAGAATGATGTTTGCGACTTCTTACTGCAGTACGTTAGTATCCCGTATACGGGCCATTATATAGGGTGAACTGCATGTGGTTTTAATAAATAGTTTTATTAGAGGTGTGCCAATGTTTACCGCTCTGTTTGTGACCATGCATTTGCATGGTTGTAATAATAAATGTTGTCATATTCAATTCTTTTACATATTGTTATGCCTCTCTTTAATTGATAGCGAATAACTATTTATTACTCTATTGTTTGGACCATAGTCTACATTGTCGCGACTTATCGATGAGCGCGGCGACTAAGCTAGTATAAGCGAAGGGAGACTCGTCAATCGGAGAGAAGTCCGGCGGCCTCATCAAGCTGTCTCGCTCACTCCTAGTCCTAGGTCGTCAGAGCTGGACGACCGCCGGACCGGACCCAGGTACGCCGTCATGGCTGCTGCGAACGGCGACTCAGCCTCCATTCTCTGTGCCACGACGCCGACGATGCGCCACATGATGAAGATCCAAGGCTACTCGTGGATGAGGAAGAGCAACCCCAACAGCTTCTACCCCAGCGGCACCACCCCGGAAACCACCGGTTTCGTGTCTGTCAAGGCCGTCCTCGACGCCGCCATCAAGGCCGTGGTTGAGTTCGACATGCTCGACCACCATGCCAACCCGGTGCCGCGCTACGCTAGGACCAGCGGCGAGGTGCGCGACTTGGTGGGCGCCGACGCCTACTGGAGCTGCGACGACTTGGTCGAGAGGGCCGACCTGGAGCGCCACCTCCTCAAGGACGACTGCTTCACAGTCATCGAGGTCCTCGCATATATATGGTTATGAAATATGAATACGATCCGCCAAGGTCCGTCGTCGGTCAGGGCGTGGTGGTGCCCCCGTCTGATTGGCCTCACCACTTCCGTGGCCTCCTCCGGAGCGGCGAGGGCGCGGACGTGAGGTTCCGGGTCGGCGGGGAGACCTTCGCCGCGCACGGGTGCGTGCGTGCTCGCGGCACGGTCCACAGTCCTCAGGGCGGAGCTGTACGGCGCAATGAAAGAGAGTGGCGTGCAAATCGACGGCATGCGAGCAGATGTTTTCAGGCATCTGCTGCATTTCGTGTACACCGACTCGCTGCCAGAAGAAGAAGAAGAAGGGGATGGGGTCGCCATGGCTCAACATCTCATGGAGGCCGCGGACAGGTACGGCATGGAGAGGCTCAAGCTGGTTAATTTTGCGAGGATAGATTGTGCAGGCACATGCAGTGGCGGATTTTTTGAAAAGCTTTATAGCATAGGAAAAATGGTAAAAAAATATTAAGAAAAAATATATATTGTTGGCCCACCCTGGCTTATTGGGCTAGATCCGCTACTGGGCCGCACATGGACGTGAGCACCGTGGCAACCACGCTGAGCAGCATCACTGCCAAGGGCTCAAGGACGCGTGCTTTGACTTGCTCATCAACTCTCCCACCAAACTAGACGAGGCCATGGCGACATGTCTCCAGAAGCTGCCCTGCTCTGTTGAAGGAGTTGATGTCCAAGCTCGCCGCCCACTCTTCTACTCTCACTCACAAGGTAGCGCACTTGTCTGCCTGCCTACAAGAAGTACTAAAACCTCCAAGCACAAGAAGAGAAAGCTTTGCTGACGCTTATATTCTGTACTAACTACTAAGTACTCCCTGATAAGTGTCGTGCTTTTAGTTTAAATTTAAAACTAAAATCATGACACTTATTTTGGGACAAAGGGGTACATGAACATGAGATATGATAATTACTTCAGTACAACTTTTACACTAGTTGGCGTTTTTTGTGCCTCGATCTAACGGCGCACATACGTGGTACTCGAAAATACGCGGATGAAAGTACTCAAAAGTACTAATGACAAGGTGGGTGGGGACACCTTTTAATCTAGGGGCACTTTAGTCCTAGGAAAAATATGACAAGGTGGCCCTCTCGTCCAATGCAAAACCGCCGCCCCTCTCGTCCAATGCAAATGGCCACCGCCGTGAAACTTCCCCTCTTCCATCACCATTACAACCGCGGCCATCTCCTAGCCTTCTCCTCTTCTCACGGCCGCAACTTTGCTCTTCTCAGCTTTCACATCCACCCCCCTCTTCCATCCACGCAAAAACCTCGATGGAGCAGCAGATTGAGTAGATCGCCGGCGGCGACCAGGTCAAGATGAGAAGGTTGACGGAGATCCGTTCTTGGTTTCACAACACAAGTCAGATGCACTGGACGGCAATGGCCACTTTGAAGCGAATGACGAGTAGGGAGAAGGCAAAGCTCCCCCCCCCTTCCCCACCCGCACAACCGATGCACTTCGTCGAGATCCTCCTCTGGGCGATGGAGCAGGCCGATTCGTCCGGCCCGTGGACCAGGCGGAGGTGGTGGGCGTTCAAATCCAAGGTAGAGCATCCACTGGATCAGGAACCCACGGTGCACGAGGTGCCGTTGCAGATTGTGGAGCCTCCAACCGAGTCAGAGATGACTCCGAAGCGCAAGAGGAGGAGGACAATGGTCGCGACATCGCTTTCCCGCCGTTCTCCACGCTTCCCTCGCCGCTCTCCTCGTCTGAACGGCGGCCGTAGCTATGTTTAGGGGAAGATTGCTGAATTTCATTCATCATTACTTGCCACTTGCTTAATTTGATTCTCTGCAATATGTTCTTGCTACCGGTGTACTTGAATCCGTAGCCTCTGGATGGTAGCTTAGTTTGACCGACGAGGCTGCAATGAGTCTAGGCATATAGCACACTACTAGAAAAATAGCTATAGCCAATATGAACACTAATGGCGCACTATACATGTGGCGCGCCATGTGTAGATACGCCATTAGTAACCAAAACAGTAATGGCGCACCAGGTGAAAAGTGCGCCATTACTAAGTTTGACCAAGGTTTGACCCAGTCATACACATAGTAATGGCGCACTTTTAGTAATGGCGCACCTTTACAAAGTGCGTCATAACTATGTGTATGACTGGGTCAAACATTGGTCAAACTTAGTAATGGCGCACTTTGCATAGGTGCGTCATTACTATGTCAAACTTAGTAATGACGCACCTATACAAAGTGCGCCATTACTAACTTTGACCAAGTCATACACATAATAATGGCGCACTTTGTGAAGGTGCGCCATTACTAAATGCACCCCTCTGGGACCGCCTTTTCAGTTTTAAAAATAATAGAAAAAAATGATGGAAATGTCAAAAAATAAAAGAATATAAGTTTCCCATGTGATATGTGGTCTAGTTGTTGGGAAAATTTACAAATATGAATTTCGACTTTATTTGCAAAATCTCTCTGGAATTTAGTAAAATGGGCATAACTTTTGCATACGAATTCGGATTAAAAAGTTTTTTATATGAAAAATCATCTACTCGAAAAGTTACATCCGAATTCAACTGGGGGAACCCCGTTGAAGATTTTTAGAATCACCAAAAACCTAACAGAATAAAAGATACGGGGCTTTTAAGATCTAGAGGGTTTAGGGCATGTCAGGAGAAGGGGGAGGTGTGCGGAGAAAGGGCTGGTGACGGCAAGGTGGAGCAGCCTAATTTAGTTGAGGACTGCAGCGCGGCTCCCGGACCGCACGGTGGTGGAGCTCGTTGTGGCTAGGGTTGTTGCGCGGCGACCGGCGCAACTAGATCTGCGTGTCAGGAGAAGGGGGAGGTGGGCGGAGAAGGGGCTGGTGACGACAAGGTGGAGCAGCCTAGTTTAGTTGAGGACTGCGGCGCGGCTCCCGGACCGCACGGTGGTGGAGCTCGTCGTGGCTAGGGGACGACCGACGCAACTAGATCTGCGTGTCAGGAGAAGGGGGAGGTGGGCGGAGAAGGGGCTGGTGACAGCAACGTGAAGCAGCCTAGTTTAGTTGAGGACTGCGGCGCAACAAGAGGAAATGGAGATATGGAGGATGGAATGATGGCGCACGGTGGGGGCTAATCACATTTCAATTCAATTCAGCTTTAAGTACAAGGTGATGTTTTGTTTATGGTATTTGCAAAGCTTTAATCATGAACACTCACAGATCCCTCCGTTTCTAAATATACAAGTCTTTTAAGAGATTTCACTAGTAGAAAACTACATACGTTCTAAAGTATGTCTATATTCATCCGTATGTATGTAGTCTTTTAGTGAAACCTTTTAAAAGACTTATATTTGGGATTTCTTTTCTAACATACTATATTCTTCTGGCATATATTCCCCCAAAAGAGCGAATACCTCCATGTGACTGTACAGTAAAACACAGAATGGATGTTTCTCAAAAAAAGAAAAAAACTGAAAGTAATTGCAAGTTGTACCCTACTAGCACAGAATGAGAAAACACTACCCAAGATACATATCATTTAAAATCCATTAATAACACATCCAAACATAAAGGAGGGTCCAAGAAATACATCGCAACATTTGATTCTAAACTATTTGCCACGCCCCTAAGAAATACTACTCATCACAACAGCCTCGAGCTGGCTGATAAGTCTACTCATCGTCCTCATCAGGATCATAGAAACGAACCGGGGTCTCCAGCACATTGGTGACCAGATGGACCAGCAACAGGACACGCTCCTCAAGCCAGGCAATGTTACCATCACCTTTGAGTACAGCATCAGCAGTATCCTTTAGCATTATGCTCAGCTTTTTGACTCGGGCTAAGACCAGATCGTCCTCGGCAAGCAATACGCCCAAGGCTAACATAAAGCGCTTCCTCAGATCTAAGAGGATAACTGCTGAGTTCTTCATGAGTAGGAGGGCTTCCAGGGCGCCCTGTTCCAGCTTGGCTTCCTGAACCTTAAGCTGGGGTAACACATCATGCTCGAGCATTTGGATTTCCAGCGACAAGCGTGCCACGACCGAGAGGTTTTTCAGCTGCGGGCATCCCCAGAACACAAACTCCTTGATCAGCGGGCAGAGGAGTGCATACGACTCGCGCGCTATGCGCACCGACTCCAGAGAGACAAGATCCACACCCATTATGCCTTCGGGGTGGCCCAGCTCATCGGAGCGGGCCTGCAGGTCTTGGATTTGGGCATGGGAGTGGATTTCGTAGAGCATCATTTCCTTTTGGCGGCGAAGAAGGCTGCAGCAGCAGAACAGTTGGTTGCTGCTACCAGCTGGCACAGACAGCACAAACAGAGGAGGATTTAATGTCAGGAAGAGACCATACAGCACCAATCCAAGCTTCTACTTAATTAGTTAGGACAGCATATATATATTTGCATTGTGCGACAGAATAGTTATTAATATGAAGTGAAAGCAATTCAACCATGTACTATACTGATAGGCAACTAAACAAAATGAATGAATACACTCAATCACCCAAAACAGAAAAATAATTAACAGAGGGAATATATATAATTTGGTTCAAAGTGCCATAGAGATGCCATCATTCATTGTATTATTGTGAGCAAGAAAATTGCATCTCCAGAATTAATGCCTCACCATCAAAGGAAACAATAAACTAAACAGCAGGGAAATAAAAAATTGCATCCCATGTGCAAGGGCATAGTGAGGACAGAAAACCAAACCAGCATTTACAGAACTCCTCAAGAAGAAGACTAGAGATTGGTTGGTTGGCAAAAGATACATCATCATTGGCAAATATTAGTATCACATAAAATAAATAAACTTCCAAACAACAGAGCTGGAAAGCAGCACATATGACTACAGGTTAAGTGCTGCCTGTGCATAAATATTTTAGGATCCCAAAAAATATTGTTACCTATCCAAACAGAGCTAGAACATGAATATGCAACAAATCTACTACGCTCAAACACAGTTGATAAAACAAAAAATTAAACATTCTGGCATAAACTGAAATCGAACAACATAGCATGAATTCCATCCAAATTAATATTCGTTTTCTAGCTTGATTTTGTTGTTTTTCGTCCTAATTCGAAATTTCCCCACCAAAAATAGCCCCAATTTTTTTTGTGATTTGTTGGCATGATGAAGTTTTGTTGATTTTGATCCATGGATTTGCTTGGTTTCGAGTGGATCTAGCATTTCCTCAAGTTTCCCCATCTTTCATACACAAAATCCCTCGGATTTTGCCCCCGAAATCATCAATTTCCGCCCAAAATCGCGACAGGCACAGTTGAAGAATTCATACACCATTTGAGAAACCAAAATCTGACCACAACCAACCAAGCAAACCCTAACTAAAACGTCAGATTGATTCCTTATTACGGATAATCGAACCCTAGCTAGGTGGTGTTACCAAACAAACAAACCCTAACTAATTAAATCCTACTATCCTAGTCGAGGTAGGGTTCCTCATACGAATGAATACTCAAAGCCAGGCAGGAAAGGATACAAGACCAACCACAATCGGAACGAGCAACTCCGGAGGCGGAGGGAGACCACGCTGGCTGGATCCGAGACCTACGAACCAGCGCCGCGCCTACCAACCAATCGTAACTCCAAGCTGATCGGGATGTACAAGCATGTGCTCACCTCGGGCAGGGATCTGATCTGGAGAGGAGGACGAGGCGTCGGTTGATGTGAGATTGGGTCGATAGACAGGTTGCGGGGAACGGCGGCGAGGCGATGGAGTGCGGGGGAGAGACGGAGGCGGGCGGCTTTTATAGGAGGGCAAGAGGGGTTCGGGGGTAAAAAGCACAGAGCCGTGCCTGGCCCGTTTAACCCAGGCCGTGCCGTGCCGTGCCGGGCCGGGCCGGCCCATTTGACCAGGTTTGATTGTGTATCCGCCTCGCATTTTCTGATTTTTACCAATTTATTAATAGTAGCAAAAATGCCCGTGCGTGGAAGTATTGGACATATAGTTTATTGCATGGTTACTTATATTTGTATCATGATATTTATTTATTTAACTAACACATCATGTTTTTCAATTTGTCTTCAAATCACCCGTGAGATTTACATATGTATCCACTAATGCATCATGTGTTTCATCAGTTTATCTTGTCTGCATGACACCCTCATTCAACTTTGGATCAAATATTTCTTTCTTTTAATAAAAACTGAGACATCCCTCGATTTTTTTGAAATTAAAAAAAAAAGAACAAAAAAAATTCTAGACCTAGCTAGAGTACCAAACCAAAAATAAAACAAGAAAACTTGCGACATATACACACAAACAGAAAAAAAACATTCAAGGATATTGGCTTATGGGTCCAGTGAGATTGTAAATTGTTGTTTATACTTCCCTAGATAGTAAATACTCAAACACATGCTTTGTCACACACATTCTCAACCACCGGATTAACATCTCTAGAAGCTTCAGATGGGCCCTACGTGTCATAAGGCCCAGTTCCATAAAGCTAAGCCCACGTCGATCTTTATAGCGAGTCCAACTTTCATTATTACATTAAAAAAATGAAAACTCCATCTTTATCCTTTCACCTAAACTGCTTCGGCAGATTTTCCATCTCTAGCTAGCGCCGCTCATCCGTCGTGCAATCTTCGCCCATCGTTTGGCGCTGGTTTGCATCCCTGCTATCTCCCAACTTACCAACCGGGGCACAGGATCACCAAGGCCACTGTCATAGATCAACTTCGTCGCACGGACATCCGAGCTCTCGTTCGCACTGCAAGAGCTAATACAAGGCTCCTGTGGTGGCCAAAATTGAAGACCGTTTGGTTAGAGCAAATGTGAACTCGTAGCTTCATTAAGAATGAAGACTGTTTGAATGCAAATTGCTCTTTAAAAACTATTTTGTTCAATAATTCTCATGTAAATAACTATTTTACAAAGATAAACCAACTATTTTTAAAATAAAAACATTGCAAAACCAAATTAAATCATTACTGTCTCATGATTACTCTCTTACACGCTCGTGAGTTGGAGATGGCCAAGCATCCACTACAAGAAATGTGTTAATCCATGACAGATTTCTGATGACGTTCTCAGGAACCGTCATGATTGATGACGGATTCTTCCTGTTCGTCATGAAATCCGTCACAGATTAATGTGACGAGAACAAACCGAGCGACAATGGCGCCCTTATGATGAACCGTCACGAGTCGACCAGTAGTACACCAAACATACCGTCATGGATGGCTCATGCTGCTGTGTCACACGTGTTCGACCCACATATGTAAGCCTTAGTTTTTCTAAAGTTGTTGAATCATCACGGGCGGCCTTCTGGTGTTTTTTTAGGAAAACGGAGTGTTGATGTTGCTGCATGTCCTGACGTAGCTTTTTTTAGGGGGAAAAAGGACTGCTGCTGTAGTGTTGTCTCGAGGTTGGGCTGCTCTAAGTCCTTCTTTAGAGAAAAACGTGATGGGCCTTCTGGTGCTTTATTCACGAAAACGGAATGCTGCTGATGCGTGTCCCGACGTTGCTCTTTTTGGCAAATCCTATTTCCCGTTGCAGGCGCCCGTCAATGTGTATTCTGTAAACGGGCCCCTGCAGCGCCCCGCACTGGGCCGTCCCGTTACTGTGTACTTTATTCCACAAAAAATAAGTGTGCCCTCGCGACTCGAACCAGAGACCTCCTGCACTGAGGTTCGATAGTATAACCATCCTGCCACACAACAAGATCTAATAAGCTTCAACCTTTTCTTTCAATTATTATTTACTTTTCCTTTTTATTTTTCCTTTTTTCATTTTTCCATTTTTCGTTATCTGTTATTTCTTTTCTTCTTCTTCCTGGTTTCTTCCCTCATTGATTTTCGTTTTTTTCTTTTCTAAAATATGTGAACATTTTCAAAATCGATGATGTATTTTTTCAAGTTTGATGAACTATTCTTTTCAAAATCTATGAACTTTTTTCTTTTTTCCTGAATTATTTTTAACAATTGATGATGTTGTTTCAAGTTCGATGACCTTTTTTCAAATTTGATGAACTTTTTTCAAAATCTATGAATTGTTTTCAAATTCAACGAACATTTTTCAAATTGGATGAACTTTTCTTAAATTGGATGACCTTTTTTTCCAAAAATGATGAACTTTTTTAAGTTTTGTGATTTTTTTTTAAATGATGAACTTTTTCCGAATTGGTGAACTTTTTTTCGAATTTTTGATGAACATTTTTCAATTTTTTGTGCATTTCTTTTAAAAAAATTGATGAACTTTTTTCAAAATCGTTGAAATTTTCTTTAATAGGGCAACGTTTTTTTGCATGTTCATGAACCTTGTCTGAAATTTGTGAAGTTTCATTTTTCTTATAGAAAATCATATATGAGCGGCTATGAAAGTTTTTTCAAGTGTTAGCGCTGCATTTTGTCAGTTGCAAAGACATGCCCTAGTGGTTAGCTGGACAAATGTAGGTAGTGCAGGTCACGAGTTTGAATTGTCGCTGTAACGTAATTTTTGGAATGTTTTTCACTCATTTTTTATCACCATTTTGTGCGGTGCCCCTTCGTGGGCTAGCCCAGGTCGCGCTGTAGCGAGCGTCGCTTCTCCTAATTGGCGCTCGCTTTTTAGAGGGGAAAGGACTACTGCTGCTGTGTCGTCCCGACGTTGGGCCGCGCTAAGTATATTTTTACTGAGAGAAAAACTGTGTGATTTCTTTAAATTAAAAAAAGGAAAAACTCCCAGAAGGCATTGAACTAGGGGACCTCACGCTTATATACCTAGGTCGCTACCGCTAGAGCATATCTATCTTCCTAAATCCTAAAAAGTGGTCGGGTGCTCGTTTGCTCGCGCGAGCACACACCCTGAGAGCCGTCCGATCGCAACACGCACGCGGGATCGTGACCCAGGGGTTTTTTTGTCGGAGAAGATTTGTCGGCTCGGCGTCCTTCTTACGACAACCATCAACCTGGGGAGGGCCCACCACTACACCCACTCCTCGGTGTTGTTCCCCCAATCCCTTCTCCCCCGCACATCTCGCTCGGCCGTCGTGGGTTGCATCGCCGCCGCAGAAATTGGAGCGCCCGCCGGCTGCCGCACAGGTCGCGGGTGGTGGTTGAGCGCGCGCGCGGGGCGGAGGCGCGAGAGGCTGTGGTGGTGCGCGCGGGGACTGCAGAAGAGAGGCGGAGCGGGTGAAGGTCGCAGCGGTGCTCTGTCTCCAGTCCGCCAAGGGGTGCGGGGTGAAGGTCGCCGGCGACGCTGCGTTTCCGGCGAGGGGACTTGCCACGGAGTTTCTGAGGTAAGAATCACGTTGTTCCCCGCCCTTTTTTCACGATTCCATTTCTGCTCGGGGATAGGGGTGGCCCTAGTTCGTTGATGCGTTTAGGATTCATGGGCACAGGGAGGGGGAGAGGTGATCATGCGCGCAGAGAGGGGAGGCCCTAGTTCATTGTTGTCCCTTCCCAAACATTTTTCCGAGCCCAGTGGGCGGATCCGTTGTGTGCATCTCGTGTTAATTCAGTCGAATCGAGTATGTGATTTGCCTGAGATTTGTGTAGGAGTTGCCTGACTCATGTCTATTTTTCATGTTAATTCAGTTGCTTGGAGATTTGGGGATTTTGCCTGAGATTTGTGTAGGAGTTGCCTGACTCATGTTAATTTGAGTTGCTACGAGATTGTGTAGATTTTTTGTTGTTGGTGGGATTGAGAGTTGCTTCAAGTTTGTTAGGGGTTGCCTAACTACGTTAATTGAGTTGCCGAATCTAGAGAGGCTGGGGAGTTTGGGGAGTCTTCGGACAAGAGTGCCCATGTTAATTTGAGTTGCCAATATGATGTGGATTTTTGGCAGGTTAATTCATGTTGTGTGAGGTTATTTTTTTGGTGTAGAAATTTGCCATAAGTCAATATA
The DNA here is from genome assembly GCF_018294505.1 of Triticum aestivum. Classification (NCBI taxonomy): domain Eukaryota; kingdom Viridiplantae; phylum Streptophyta; class Magnoliopsida; order Poales; family Poaceae; genus Triticum; species Triticum aestivum. The sequence continues at coordinate 514,494,628 of NC_057805.1, read as the reverse complement.
TGAGTTGCCTTGACTTTGTGATCCATAATTCATGGTAATTCATATTGTGTTTGCTAAAGTGTTGAGTACCAGGGGGTGGGGTGTGGGTGTCTGGTCTGTTTTGTCACTTTTTTATTTGTTGCTTAAGTCATTTTTAGATTTTGGGATTGAGGTAGGATGGCACATCAGCAAGCTCTAGCAAGTTTTTGAGCCATGAAACAGGCAAATATAGTGCTATAAGTAGACAAGTTTTCATCAAGCAGAAGAAATTGTATATGTGGCTAATAATTTTTATATTTTTTTCATTTCCCTGATATCCTTTTGTGTTTTTGCAGCATCAACAATGTCTGAGACAAGCAAAAAAAAGTGACGGTCAGGTCGCACAAGCAACCCAACAGGGTGTAGATGAAATAGAGGTAACCGCTTTTTCTCGGGCTGAAATAAAACAGGTGGCAGGGGTGGCACAGGGGCGGTGTTGTTCCTTTTTTTACTGGTGTTTTTTCAAGATGAATATGGGGGTGGGACGGGGCGGTGGTGTTGTCATGTTCGAGTTATGCGTCTATATTTTACTAAGCAAACAAGCATCATTTTTTTCAGCGCAGGTACGCCCACCACAGCAACAAAACACGCCGGTAATTGTCTACAAGTGTATGCGCACTAAAGAGATCATCTATCGCGGGAAGCACCCATCAGACATAGATAGTAATACCAGTGCACCAGATGCTGATTTAGAAGGCAAGGATATCATGCAAGAGGAGGAATCGAAGCCAAAACGGCAGAGGACAGGCGAAAACGAGGTAAATATGCGTGCACTTAGTAGTTTCCACCGCCCCTTTTTTTTGCTAAGGCTGGATGATCATGAGTTTTCCAAGTTATGTATCATGTGATGTGAATGCGTGGCAACTTAGTAAAAAAAATCTCGAAAGCATCATGCGTAAGCAAGTTCAGTATTGGAGGCCTCGGATGAGTGCTGTTTTTGTTATTTTTTGGTGCGCATTGGAAGGCTATTTGCCTGGTTTTTTGGTTTTACTTGCTTGGAATTGGTATGTGAGTTGCCAGTATCCGAGAGACGATATCCAGAAAGTCATCTGAATGCACTCTTTTTCGTTTTGTGTAGTAGGAACTAATGGATGGATCAAGCAAAAAGGGCATTCAAGAAGATCATCATGCAGTTAATCGTGATGCTGATCCCTCGCATGCTATTGAATATCATCAAGAGGTGTGTCAGAAAAAAGATTCAATAAACTTGTTGTGTGTTCTTTTAACTCATTGCGTGTTCTTTTTGCAGGGCTAGAGAAGCACACCCTTTATTGGGTACCAGCATCGGGGAAGAAAGGAGATTGCTGCCCGTGGCAAACGTCCGCTAGACATCAACAACAATCTGAGTGTTTCCACAGATGGTGATGAAAATGTTGAGAAAAACACTGCTGTGGAACAACCACCAAAATCAAAACGTCAAAAGACCGGATCTAACGAGGTAATACACAGTCGCTTCACTTTTGATCAACATTTGCCCAAGTTCTGCTGTCAAGTTGCCTAACTGTCTAGGAAATACACATGTTTCATCTGTTGTTGTATTTTTCTTCTAGGATAAGAGAAACAGGGCATCGCCTGCAAGGCTTTTCAAGCTGAATAAACTTCTTGTACCTGTTCAACAAGGCCAAGCTCAAGTCACTTTCAGTCAATTTCTGACACCAGGTACCATAAATCCATCTCTATATGAAAACAGTTGTTGCATAGTAGTAATCCTTTCTTGCCTAACATTATTTTTCTTCAACCAGCTTTTTTTACATTCATTCCTTTCTTGCTTAATCATGACATGTAAGTTGCCTAAACATATCACCAAAGTTGCCGAAAACACATGAAAATTTGCTTCAGAAGAATACCCATGCCAGTTTCATGTTTGATTCACAATACTACTGAATTTGCACAAAACAAGCCCTAAAAATTTGCTTGCCATTGTTTTCTTGCAAGCAGTTTTTTTACACATCATTTTCGTCCTTTGCTTAAACATAACATGTATGTTGCCTAAAACATAGCACTTAACTGGCTAAAAACATCTGGAGTTTTGCTTCATAATAACCATACCGGTATTTCTTGCTTCACATTTGTCCTAATTTTGCCCAAACAAACCCTCAAACTTGCCTACCATTATTTTCCTTCAACCAGCCCTTTTTTACATTGACTCCCTACCCTTTTTGCTTAATCTTAACATGTAAGTTGCCTAACCATAACACTTAACTTGCTTAAAACAACCAGTCGTTGCACAACACTCCTGGATTTGTCCAAATAGGGCTTGAAGCTTGCCGAAACATCTACACACACACCTTTCTTACGATCTACAGTTGCTCAAAACAGGCCAAGCAAGTTGCTTTACCAGTAAACATACTTGTGTTTCTACCAACTTATTAAGCAGAACAACAAACCCATCAAAGCAATTAGGCAAAAAATCTAACATTTGCAGCAATTAATTAACAGCACCTGTGCAACTTTGTATTTCTGTTTTTTCATCCAGTACAATGCTCTTACACATTTTTTTTCAAACTACAGCCTTATACAGATCATGGGGAAAGAGAAAGGGAGGCATGTGTTCTTCAGTAACCCAGGGGACAGGGATGAAAGAAGCACACAACCATGGGGAAAAGTGAAAGCTAAATCTGACCTTTTTCTGTGCTTCTTCTACCCTTAGTCAATATGAATTGCCTGGAGAACAAATCCTAAACCAACCACCATTGGAGGACTGTGGAGAGTTTTCTGGATCTGGGAGTTGTCCCTTTGTGGCTTGGGAGAGAGAAGAAGATGGGGCTGGGCGATTTGGTGGGGAGAAAAGGAGACGCCCAGGGGGGTGGAGGAGGGAAACACGTGGGGGAGGGAGGATCAGGTGAGTTCCGCGGCTCGATGGTTGGGTGCCAGGAATCGGGAGCGGGGGCCAGGTACTTTCCTATTCTGGATAGGAGGGACAGAAAATTACTATTTTGGGAGGGCTGCCAGGGAACGCTAGGGAGCAGCCGGCTGCTCCTAGACACGTCCATCTATCTTTATGTTAAATGCCTTTTTAAGATCTTACTTACAGATAAAACTAGCAAAGTTGTTTAGTATAAAAAAAGGTGATTGAACGGGGATTTGAACCACGTAGCACTAATCTCTACGTTCCAACAAGCCAAGTTCTTACATACAACGAGCCAAGTTTTTTTTTTCAAGATTTTTATAGTACTTTTCACGTGTAGGCAACAATATGTTTTTTTTTTCTTTTGCGAAAAGACAACAATAGTTATGTACTGTACAACTTAATGTCAATGTATAGCAAACATTTATGAAATCTCCTAAGAAAATTGTGCCCATCTTATGAATCAATAACATTGTTCCATGTCCATTTGGAAGAATTGTCTACCATATTTTGATATTATTATCATTTTTTCTAATAGGTTGCAACTAGAAGTGAAGTTATCCCTAAGTATCTTTTGACATTTTTGTCTATTTCTTGGATATGAGCTAAAAAAACATAATTCCTTAAATATCTTTTTTGAAATGTTTAAACCTTATTTGACTTACATATACAACAAATTGCACTACCTCCAGTAAGCACACATAAATTTATTTAAACCATAGAAAATTTAAATCATCTAAAAAATTATTGAAACTCCTACAAACGAAAATATATTTATTATAGTACATGTGACAATTTTATAGGGGTATGCCACATATTTTAATTAAAAAAAAGAACACCACATTAATGGAACTCGAACCTGAGACATAAATTTTAAGTGGTTAGCACCTTCGAACTTGGCAACTTGTATTTAAAAAAATGGTTAACATTTTTTTGAGAAATAAATTCAGACATCTATTTTGAAAAAAATTGTCATGTATTTAAAAAGTGTTATACATGTATAAAAATGTGGCAAATTTGACAATTTTGACCTCGAGACGAAATCAATTCACAGAATGAACTGCCCGTGAAACTATTTCACTCCCCTGACCTTTTTGTGTAGCGCCCGCTACGACGGCGCCACACTCTACGGTGCAGCGCCTAGCTCGGGGGCGTTGCACGCCAGTCCACCGTGGCAGCCCCTGGGCCCGCATCCAGCAGTGCAGCGCCTCCGAGCTAGGCGCCACACGTGTAATGTGCAGCACCTCCGAGCTAGGCGCCACACATTTAAAGTGCAACGCCCAGCTCATAGGCGCTGCACTGTGACTTATCCAGCCACTTGGCTGCCCCCCCACTCCTCCCACCCCACACACTCAACCCGAGCTTTGGCCCCTCTCCTCCTCTCAAATCCTCTCCCAAATCTTGCATATTCGAAGAATTTGTCCGTGGATTTCGAAGTCAAACCCTCCCTCAAGGTAATCTTCTCCGAACCCCTTGTTTTGATCCAAGTAATGTTATCAAATTGCTCATTTTTTGCTAGTTTGGGAAACCCTAGTTTTGTTTGGATCTAGAGATTTGCATGGAGATGTGAGATGTTTGTTTGCCAATTTTCCTATGATTAGGCTTTGTTAGTATGTTAGAGTTATTCTTATGGGTGTTCTTATGTTGGTGCTAGGGTTAGGTTTAGGGCTAGGGTTAGGGTTAGGGTTATGGTTAGAGTTAGGTTGTTGTTTGATATATATTTTAGGGTTTGTATTCCGTGTTAATCCTTGGTACTCATGGAAGCAATGTTACGTTGTGTTGTTTGAATGCTTATAGGGATGGGAAGAACATGTGTGTTTGTTCATCATGGGGACAAAGACGCATTCTTGAAAGGCAATATTGAACCTGACCCGGATGAGCTTGACATGGTGTTTGATAGTAGTCCTAGCTATGCGAAGCTCTTGCAACAAGTGAGGAAAGATTTAAATTGGATGGACCCTAGTGATATCGTTGAGTTGGAGGGAAGGCATAATGTAGGTTTTGGAATGCACATCCGTTGGAAGACAATGCGTGTCAACTCGAAGCAACGTTGGGTTGCATACAAGGAAACGGTGGCCGAATCACTTGACAAGGCTCTTGAGTTATTTGCAACGAAGAAGGTTGATTCAAGTTTGCATTTGGACTTGAACCGGAACCCCTCCCCTTTGGTTGATAGTAGCCCCCCACCCTTGAAGCGAGATGAAATTGTTGAACCTCTTTTGACCCAAGAAGTGGGGCCAACATTGAGTCCGTTTACAAACAACCAAGATGAAGCTTTGCAAGAGGACAATGATGAGTATGCGGACGATGACAATGAAGTTGATCTCCATGACAACAATGTGGGTGATCTCGACAAATATCATTTGCAAGAGACAATGGACCATTCCATCCCTTTTTCCCGTGCATATGCATCGGACTCGGATGACGATGGTCCCGATGAACAAGTTGATGCGGAGGGGTTCACGGTGAAGGAGGCCGAAGCTTTCGAGAAGGTATTCGGTCGGGATCATTGGACTACATTGTTCAAGGATGTTAGTCTCGCGTATGAAGCCGTGGTAGATGGTGGCCAATGTGTATCTCTTGGGGTTAGGCCAAGCTCTCACCGTGATTTGGGAGACGACAAGAACCGGATTGCTAAAGGGTCTAAGTTCGAAACCTTGTTGGAATTGAAGATGTGGCTCGACAACTACTCGGTTACGCATTATCGTCCACACAAGGTGGTGAACTCGGACGTCAATGTGCGCTACACGGTTGCATGTGCAAGTGAAGATGAAATATGTCCGTGGATTGTGCGTGCAAGACCATGGAAAGGAGGTCCAACTTGGCATGTAGTGAGTTGTGTGCCAACTCACATGTGCCAAGGAAAAAGGGTGGATGGCAAGATCGTGTCCCAAGACCACAAACAACTCACGTCCGAGTTCATCGCTTACAGGCTCTCTCCAACTCAATATCCACACTTCCAACAATGAGCGTCCAACATGTCATTGATCTTGTGAAATCCATCTTTCATTACAAGGTGAAGTACGGCAAGGCATGGAAGGCGAAGCAAGCCGCATTTAAGATGTTGTATGGTACTTGGGAGGAAGCATACAACTGAATCCCTAGGTTGTTGTTAGCCATGGCCACAACAAACCCGGGCATGGTTCATGTGGTCAAGCCTCATGGGCACCAAACAACGGTTCATGAAGGAAGGAAAGTCTGAGTATTTGGCCGTGCATTTTGGGCGTTCGAGCAATGCGTGAGGGCTTTCGAACACTGTAGGCCGGTCATCGCCATTGATGGCACGTTCTTGACCGGACAACGACATGTAGACTCGAGCATATGTCTTGACCGTGTCCTCATTAGCATCCTCAGGGCAAGTACCAAAGTGAAATGTAATCCACGTGAAAGGGGCACCGGCTGCGACTCTTTCCTTCTTCTTGCCTTCTACTTCTGGTTCCCGAGGCTCCGGAGGAACCATACCGATAAGGGCATGCATCTGCTCGCGCCACCCATCAGAATCGGTGCTCATACATAGAGGATTCCCATCGATAGGAAGACCGGTGATCATAGCTATATCCTGGAGCGTCACGGTCATCTCCCCGGTCCGAAGATGGAAACTGTGTGTCTCCGGCCTCCAATGATCAATAAGCGCGGTGAGTGCTGGAGCATTGTTGGGTGGCGTCGACCGGCTGACCAACTGAATGAAATGGAGAAGTCATGTCTCCCTTACATACGGTGTGTACCACTCGTCATAGCGCATCCACCCAAGGTTGACCCCGTGAGACCGAAGCTTCAGAGGTGCAAGCTCCTACAAACAAACAAACAAATCATTACATATGGGGGATTTGTGTTTGAAAAAAACATGAAATTCATAACACCGGCAACTTTCATTATTACCCGCTGCTCCACCGACATAGCGTACGACCGGTGTTGTTTCTCCCAGTGATCATCGAGAAGCCAAACCATCCTAACAATTTGAAAGAAAGCTTTCTTGTCAACACGATTATCTTTTGAATACAAATAAACTAAAGTACGGCTACTAGATGCAAAATTCAAAGCATATGTATCCGAAGCATTCTTGCCAATACAAATATAATTTCAATAAACTAAACTAGGCCTACTTCATGCAAGATTCAATACAAATATCTTTTCCATATAAATAACATGTCAACCTATGTATCCAAACTATATAAATAACATGTCAACCTATGTATCCAAACCACATTCTAATCTAACAAGGGTTCCCCAAATCTAATACATGCAAGATTCAAACAAAAGTTCCCCAAATCTAATACATGCAAGATTCAAACAAGGGTTCCCCAAATCTCCGAAATAGCATACATTCTATGGATAGAAAGAAGGGGATCGGAGAAAAGTACCTTCTAGGATGGATTGGTGAAGGAATCCACGGGCCAAATCGTCAGATCTGAAGATTTTTGAAGAGGGGATTGAGAGGGGGAGAGGAGCCAGCCGCTGCAACGATGCTTCTGTAACTGCTGAAGAATGGGGTGGGTGGGGGAGGCCTAGCGCGCAGCGGCTGCATCTAAGTCAATGTGCAACGCCCGAGGGCTAGGCGCTGCACTGCTGGATGCGGGCCCAGGGGCTGCCACGGTGGACTGGCGTGCAACGCCCCCGAGCTAGGCGCTGCACCGTAGGGTGTGGCGCCGTTGTGGCGGGCGCTACACAAAAGGGTCAGGGGAATGAAATAGTTTCACGGGCAGTTCATTCTGTGAATTGATTTCGTCCAGAGGTCAAAATTGTCAAATTTGCCTAAAAATGTTGCATGTGCATACAAAAAATGTACAATGTCTATTGGATAAAGTACACATGTATTTTTCTAAAATAAAATGAAATTGAATAAAAATAAAATTTTAAAATAAAAAAGAACAGAAAACAAAAACCAAAAAATGATGAAAATTGTGCAAAGAAAACCAATAATAAAAACGCAAAGAAAACCTTGAGTTTTTTTGGAGCAAAACAAAAACCGTGAGCTTGGCCTGGGAATTAATTGAATCAGAATCTTTTTCAATAAATAAAGTGCACAAATTGATTTAAATAAAAAAGATACAAATTATCGGTAAGAGTAGGAAATTAACTTTTATAGCTATAAATTAATTTAATACCAAAATATTAAGAAATGATTTCATTTGATATTATTTTTACGTCTGTTTGCTATATTTCTAGGCGTTTAATGAATATAACTTGACTTTGAGATGCAAATGTGTGCAATAATGGCCAGAAATGCATAGTAGAAGAGTGTGAGAATGGCAGGAGCTACAAATCCATGTCAACTTTTCTCCACTCTATTTTTATACTTGGTTATTTTCTATTACTTATTCTAAATCTATGTCAAAATTTGGCATCTTTCCGAATCTGTTTGCTACATTTTAGCCATTAAGTGCATTTCTACACATTTAACAAATATAATTCAAATTTGAATTCAAGTGGTAAAAGGTTGGGAAAATTGGGTTGAAAAAACATACTCATGTTCCCGAGTCTATGTTTAGGCCTTATACAAGAAAATGAAATCAATTCGAAACACGAGGGTGCCAAGACTCCGCCCCAAACATGGAGTTTTCTGTTTTTTAATTTCAAGGGTGCCAAGACTCAATCCTGAACTCAATGCGCACCGTCGCCGTGGTGGCAGTGGCCATGGCGGACGTGGCCGAAACGACAGTGGGCGCGACGAGGCGTCCGACGGTCGTGGCCAGCACCCTTGGGTGGGGTACTTTGACCCCATGGGGTGCGTCGTTCCCACCCCCTCGTGCGCCCTGGGTGCCCCCAAACTCTGCAGGCATCCTCGGGTCCCGACTTGGTGCGTCAACGCAGGCGTACCCGGTCATGTACTCTGGCACGCATCCTGCTCCGTACGCCGCCCCTTCGTACGCCCCCCTCCATACGTCGCGTTTCCCCCAACGCTAAAGTGGATAATGGACACATGAGTTGCGTCTCACGTCACCGGGGACTCAGGTAGCCTCACCTTGTCTCGTTCCCCATTAGCGTCTTATTCTCGTTCCATAATAGTCGGTAATGAGGCCTGCCTTCCTGTTGTTGCCATCGGTAGCGCTCTCCTCCCCACTCGCCCATTTCATCTTTCCAAAATCCTTCTCTTGCCTAATATTGTTAAGAACCTTATTTTAGTCCGACAATTTACTCGTGAAAACCTTGTTTCTGTGAAATTTGACCATGCTGGTTTTTCCGTGAAGGATCTGGTCAACAAGGCCCTTCTTTTGAGGTGCAATAGTGGAGGTGATCTCTATCCGTTTTCAAGCAATAATGGCCGCTCCTCTCCGATGGTCCTCACCGTCCAGCCGTCCAACTTGTCGCAGACTTGGCCACCCCAGCTCATCTACTTTAGCTCATTTTCCCCTTGATTTCTTAGACTCATGTAATAAAGATGTCCATGACTCCATGCTTTGTACTGCATGCTAGCTTGGCAAATATACTCGCCTCCCCTTCCCCACCTCTACATCGTTCGCCACCGCGCCTTTTCAATTAGTCCACTGCGATTTATGGACATCGCCAGTTGTTAGCTTTTCCGGTTATAATTATTACCTTGTCATATTGGATGATTTTTCACATTATTCATGGACATTTCTTTGCGAGCCAAATCTGATACGTCTCGAGCATGGAGTTTTGTTTTTTAATTTTGAAATGCAACCTAACTCCAAAAAGCATGAAAGTTCATGTTGGAAAAAATGTTAAGACGTTTGTCTTCAAATAAAGTACAAAAGAAATAGATTCCATTTCATTTATCCATGTCCAAGAACGAATTAAATTTAGTAAAATAAAACTAAAATAAGGAAAAAAAAGCCACAAAAATAGTAGTACGTACGTCGGATTTGAACAAGGACCTCATTTACATTTCTAACGCCACAAAACTACAGTTTTAATCTAAACACACACCGGCCTTTTTATAGTAGTAGAAGATATTTTCTAGCATGCTGCCTTCTGATTGGCTGAACCAGACCTCCCACGGATCACGCCTCTCCACCGTCCATCCTTAGTTGATTCAACGGTGCCCGCTCCTTCTACTCTCTATCTGTGCTTTCCCTGATTCTTATCCTCTCACAGCCACACGAACGAGAGCTCCATGACAGCAGCAGCCGCGCCCGAGGAAATCCACAGCTCGCAGCCATCGGACGTCGCCGTCCGCGCGGAGTGCCGCCGCCCGAACCTCCCACCACAGCACGCCGGTGAGCCGCGCCTTGCGCCGCCTCTCTCTCTCCTATGTTCTCCTCTCTAATCTCGCTCCTCCTTGCAGCAATGGAGGCCGACCGCCCATGGCATCGCCCGAGCTCACCTCCCAGCAGTCATTCTCCTTTGAATTCGTCGGGATCCGGCTGGATCCGGACGCCAGCGCCCCGTTCCTACCTCCCCGCCTCGCTTGGGTCGTCGGCCAGCTCGACGATGTCAGACTGCTCGCGGGATCCAGCGCCACCGCTGGCTGGCCACTTCCTCCTGGAGGAGACGCCCCCACATCGGCGCCTCCCCATATGAGCAGCAGCAGCGAATGCCTCGCTAAGGGCATCTCTGGTGGTGTTTTTTATAAATTGTTTTAAAGAAGTTTGCCAGATCTGTGACTGAAAAACAATGGCGTTGAACTCCGATTGACGTCCCGCGAAGGCTGGCGGCGCTTGATGTGGTGGCTGGAGAATATCTCTGGGCAAAACAGTAGGCCAGATCTAGGGGGGGAAAATCTGTAATTCCAAGTTTTTGATTGTGTATTTCTTCCTTTTGGTAAAAATAAAATTTAGTTATCTAGTATGTTTATGCAATTTTCCTTTTTATCTACTGTATAAGGTAATGAGCATATATAATAAAAAAACTTACTGACTCAAAGTTTCCATTGACCAAGAGAAACAAAACAAGAGTTTAGATCACTAAAGTAGTTAATGAACTAAAGAGGATAAGGATGTGTGTTGTGTGGCAGACGCGTTGCCGTTGAGGGAGCTGGAGCGCAAGCCCGAGCGGTTCTTCATCCGCATGCACCATCACCGGCCAGCTGCAGACCTTGCTGGGCATCTCGTTGCAGCAGCAGGAGATCCTGTCCAAGGCACTCGCTCGTCCGACGAGATGAGATATACACCTGGGGCAGCGGGACACACCAGGGGGCGTAGAGGCGGTGCGGGCGGTTCGGCGAGAAGCTGGTGCGGATCGAGAGCCCCTTGCTCGAGAAGCTGGTGCGGATCGAGAGCCCCTTGCTCGAGAACCGGATCGGCCCGGCTAACTTTTTTGAAACTTTTATTGGATCAAAACAGAGTTACATCATCCACTAGGCCCTTTACAATGAAGGCCGGCGGCTCCTCAATCCACACGGAAGGTGGATCCGACACCGCTTGCCTAGCTAAAACATGAGCGACAGAGTTTGTCTTTTTAGGGCAGTGAACAAAAGACACCGAAGTATAACCTATGATAAGGACCAGACAATCCGAATAGATCGCAGCTGCGCCCGATGCCGTAAAACCACCATTGTTCATGGTATCAATCACCTCAAGGCAGTCGGACTCCACAATGAGCTTGGTGATCCCCATCCGCTGCGCTAACAAGATGCCATGCCGTAGTGCGTGTGCTTCCGCCGTCCCTACATCAGCAACATGCTCCAGCCTCTCATTTGAAGCTGCGATGAAACCACCTCTGCAGTCCCGTAGCACAGCTCCTACAGCTCCCTGGAGGTCATCTGCATGAAAAGCTGCATCTGCATTTAACTTGACAAAATCCTCTTGCGGTTTCCTCCATCCAAAGGATCTTACTACCGCGTTCTTCTTCGTAGCCTTGAGGAGCACATAAAATATAGTCCAACGCTGCCGAGCCCGCCTGTCTGTATCACACGCCTCCTCCACGAACCCGTCAAGATTCAGACATCTCCAGACTTCGGCTGCCCTAGGGCAAGTGAAGAGAGCGTGCATAATATCTTCGCATCCACCCACACACATAGGACAGCTGTCCGACGTATCAATATGGCGATTTGCCAATACCCCATAACATGGTATGAATCTGTGTAAGACCTTCCAAGCATGGATCTTAATCTTAACTGGGGCGGGCGAAGACCAGAGCTTCTTCCACACCGGATAACGCTGAGATGGCTCCCCCTCTGTTCGTTCATACCAACGTGCAAATTGATGTTGCCACTCCACATGATAAGCTGATCGGACCGAGAAGGCGAAGTTCCTTGTAAACCGCCAGGCCACAAAATCTTCCATCATCCCATGTGGTGCCAGCGGTATGGCAAGAATCCTATGCGCATCGACCGGCCAAAATACATCATTTATCAATTGTTCATCCCATAAACCAGTGACAGGATCAATCAACTTCGAAACCTTAGACAGAAGGGTCCCTCCTCGTGGTGTAGTGACACGGCCATCGGCACTCGATTGTATCCACGAATCAGCCCAAAGTGTTCACTTGTGATCCATCACCTATGCGCCATATAGCCCCTCTCCTGAATGTATTAATACCGGACATATACTCTGCCATGTATACGAGCTTCCACTTTTCACCTTGGCATCCAGTAGTTTTCCATCCAGATAATATTTGGCTCTCAAAACCTGAGAACAAAGAGAATCAGGGTTCTCAGGCAGCCTCCAAACTTGTTTAGCAAGGAGAGCTAAGTTAAAACTGTGTAGATCCCTGAATTCCAAACCTCCCCTTTCTTTCGGTATACACACTTTCCACCACGCTGCCCAATGGATACGCTTATGGTTGTCGTCATCTCCCCACCAGTATTTCGATATAGCATCCGTCATTCCTTTGCAAATTTTCTTTGGAATTTTGAATACAAACATCGCGAACACCGGCATGGCCTGGGCAACAACCTTAATTAGTGTTTCTTTCCCCCCTGTGGAAAGCAGCTTCTCCTTCCACCCTATCATCACCTGATTTACTCTGTCGATGAGAACTCAAAAGAATCACTCCTGTCCGTTCCCACCATGGATGGTAGCCCAAGATATTTATCGTTAAGGGCTTCCGTGTTAATATTCAGTTGTTGACATATCACAACTTTCTCCTCCACCGGGGTGTTTGGACTGAAGTATATACTAGATTTCGCCTCACTGACCAACTGTCCGGAGCTCGTACAGTAATCGTCCAACACCCTTCGGAGGCACGCCGCATTTGGGCCATCTGCTCTCATAAGAATTAAGGAGTCGTCCGCGAAGAGCAGATGAGAAATCTGTGGTGCCTCCCTACACACCTTGACCCATATCAATGTGCCATTGTTCTCTTCCACCTGCAACATGTTAGATAGCGCCTCCGCACAGATTAGAAACAGGTAGGGGGACAAGGGGTCCCCTTGTCGCAGCCCACGTGTTGGCGCAAAAACGTCAGTGCTCTCAGAGTTGTATCTGACATTATACGACACGGATGATACACACTCCATGATCAATTCTGTCCACTGTTCCGCAAACCCAAGCCTTTGCATCATCCTCTTAAGAAAACACCATTCTACTCGGTCATATGCCTTATGCATATCGAGTTTCACCGCACATAAGCCAGACTTGCCTTTCTTCCTCTTTATAGTGTTCACACACTCGTATGCAATGAGTATGTTGTCCGTGATCAATCTTCCCGGAACGAAAGCGCTCTGCGTGGGACCAATGATCTCCGGAAGTATCACTTTAAGACGAGAAGCAAGCATTTTGGAGATGATTTTGTAGACCACGTTACACAAGCTAATCGGCCTAAACTGTGAGACACTTGTGGGGTTCTCAACCTTTGGGATCAGCACTATAGTAGTACTATTCCACCCTTCTGGGATAGTGCGTGTGTTAATTGCCCCCAGAACTTCTCCCACTAGATCATCCTTTAACATGTTCCAGAACCTCTTATAAAAAGCCGCATGAAGTCCATCTGGTCCTGGTGTCTTAAAATCACCTATACTGAACACAGCCTTGTGTACATCCTCCTCCGTGAAGGGCGCCAGTAAGGCCTCATTCATTTGAGTTGTAACTCTCGGCGTCACATCCCGAAAAACCTCTCCATTAGGGGCTCAACCTGGGAAGAAAACAAGTTAGTGAAATAGGTTTTAATTATCTCAGCTATCTCCTGTTGTCCTTCCTGCATCACTCCATTCTCGTCTTTCAGTCCCTTAATCATGTTCCTCTTCTTCCTTGCCGAAGCATACATATGGAAGAAATAAGTATTCCGATCACCATGCTTCAGCCAGTTAGCTCTTCCTCTCTGGACCCATGCAATTTCTTCCTGCTCCAATAGATTTTCAATCACCAGCAGTATCTCCTTCTGTCTATCAAGTGCTACATCAGTAGCCGGCCCTCTTCTCAGTTCTTCCAACTCCTTTTTTAGTTTCGCCATTCGCTTTTGAGCTCCTTTGAGGGTCTCTCTGTCCCATTTATGCAGCTCCTCATGAACTGAGTCCACCTTTTGTTTGAACGGCCCTAGACCTAGCAATAATGTTTGCTGCCAGGCCGTGCGAACCACCTCCTCCACCGTCTCCTCCTTTAACCACCTCCCCTCAAATCTCTTCACCGGCCGTAGGGGTCGGTTCGTTTCTTTATAGAACTCAATATCTATCACCAAGAGACGATGATCAGATTTTGTCATTTCACCATTCATGACACCAATATTAGGAAAGATCAAATTCCACCGTGAGTTACAGGCAGCTCTATCCAACCTTTCCTTTATCCTCCCTCTACTCCATGTATATGCGTCTCCCGTTGCACCCAGATCTGCCAACTCGCACTCTGACAGGACATCCCTGAATGCTTGCATACATCTTTGCTCCTTTGGTGCTCCTCCTTCCTTTTCATGGGAGAATAAGATTTCGTTGAAATCGCTAAAAACTATCCATGGCTCATCCATCCTCTCCTGTAGCACACGAAGATATTCCCATGATTTATGTTTATTCTCCTTTGCCGGCTCTCCATAAAATCCAGTACACCGCCACTTTCTTCCATCATCCACCATTACGTCAACGAAGTTGGCTGTAACATCATTTTTTGTCACAGTCACTCCAGATTTCCACATCATCAGCAAACCTCCCGCTCTCCCATCACTCGGGTCAACCAGCCTCTCCTGGAACCCTAGCCTCCTCATCAGCCGCTCTGCCCCTGCGTCAGACAGATGTGCTTCTGACAGAAAGAGCACATCCGGTTTGTAGCACCTCTGGACCTCCAGAAGTGCTCTAACTGCCCGGGACTGATGCATCCCGCGGCAGTTCCACCCTAGGAGAATCATTAGGCCTGGCGGTCCTCCACCCGGGAGGCCGCCAATGTTGCCAAGTCCATTGATGTTGTTTCTTCTGCTTTGTGACGCTTTGACTCCTGTGAGGTGTTGTCCTTATCTTCCCGCCCTCCTCTTTGGTGTCCTGCTTAATTCCCCTACACGTACGCTACTCTACCCCAACACGTCGGACGACAAGGGCATCTCCACCATATGATCCATCCATCCTCCGTGCATGTTGCCTGCGCCATGCATGCGTCGAGCTACGACGAACTACCCTTCTCTACGTACCCTTCTGTACGTGTCTGTGTGTATCAGTATGGTTATGACATTCGGACACACCATTACACTGTGGTGTTCCAGGTGGCATGAGTAGTGAAACTATTTCACATTGTTTTAACTGAAGGCCAAACTCGTTAACTCAAATATTTTATTTCTGTGATCATATCGTAGAAACTCTTATTTTCTTGTTATGATGATTCTCCACTTCACTCTGAGATTCGTTGAACTTTTCAAATGTTTCAGACTTGTATTTCATCAAGTAGATATACCCATATCTGCTCAAATCATCTGTGAAGGTCAGAAAATAACGATACCCGCCGCGAGCCTCAACACTCATCGGACCGCATACATCAGTATGTATTATTTCCAATAAGTCAGTTGCTCACTCCATTGTTCTGGAGAACGGAGTTTTAGTCATCTTGCCCATAAGGCATGGTTCGCTAGCATCAAGTGATTCGTAACCAAGTGATTCCAAAATCCCATCAGCATGGAGTTTCTTCATGCGCTTTACACCAATATGACCTAAACGGCAGTGCCACAAATAAGTTGCACTATCATTATTAACTTTGCATCTTTTGGCTTCAATATTATGAATATGTGTATCACTACGATCGAGATCCAACAAACCAATTTCGTTGGTGTGTATGACCATAGAAGGTTTTATTCATGTAAACAGAACAACAATTGTTCTCTAACTTAAATGAATAACCGTATTGCAATAAACATGATCAAATCATATTCATGCTCAACGCAAACACCAAATAACACTTATTTAGGTTCAACACAAATCCAGAAAGTATAGGGAGTGTGCGATGATGATCATATCAATCTTGGAACCACTTCCAACACACATCGTCACTTCACCCTTAACTAGTCTCTGTTTATTCTGCAACTCCCGTTTTGAGTTACTAATCTTAGCAACTGAACTAGTATCAAATACTGAGGGGTTGCTATAAACACTAGTAAAGTACACACCAATAACATGTATATCAAATATACCTTTGTTCACTTTGCCATCCTTCTTATCCGCCAAATACTTGGGGCAGTTCCGCTTCCAGTGACCAGTCCCTTTGCAGTAGAAGCACTCAGTCTCAGGCTTAGGTCCAGACTTGGGTTTCTTCACTTGAGCAGCAACTTGCTTGCCGTTCTTCTTTGAAGTTCCCCTTCTTCCCTTTGCCCTTTTTCTTGAAACTAGTGGTCTTGTCAACCATCAACACTTGATGCTTTTCTTGATTTCTACCTTCGTCGATTTCAGCATCACGAAGAGCTTGGGAATCATTTCCGTTATCCCTTGCATATTATAGTTCATCATGAAGTTCTAGTAACTTGGTGATAGTGACTAGAGAACTCTGTCAATCACTATCTTATCTGGAAGATTAACTCCCACTTGATTCAAGTGATTGTAGTACTCAGACATTCTGAGCACATGCTCACTAGCTGAGCAATTCTCCTCCATCTTGTAGGCAAAGTACTGTCAGAGGTCAAATACATCTCGACATGGGCATGAGTATGAAATACCAATTTCAACTCTTGGAACATCTTATTGTTGGGGAACGTAGCAGAAATTCAAAATTTTCTACGCATCACCAAGATCAATCTATGGAGTAATCTAGCAACGAGGGGAAGGGGAGTGCATCTACATACCATTGTAGATCGCGATGCGGAAGCGTTGCAAGAACGTGGATGAGGGAGTCGTACTCGTAGCGATTCAGATCGCGGTTGATTCTGATCTAAGCACCGAAGAACGGTGCCTCCGCGTTCAACACACGTGCAGCCCGGTGACGTCTCCCACGCCTTGATCCAGCAAGGAGAGAGGGAGAGGTTGGGAAAGACTCCGTCTAGCAGCAGCACGACGGCGTGGTGGTGGTGGAGGAGCGTGGCAATCCTGCAGGGCTTCGCCAAGCACCGCGGGAGAGGAGGAGGGAGAGAGGTAGGGCTGCGCCAAGAGAGAGACCATCTCGTGTGTATGGCAGCCCCAAAACCTCAAGTATATATAGGGGAAGGGGAGGGGCTGCGCCCCCATCTAGGGTTCCCTCCCCAGGGGTGGCGGCAGCCCCCAAACCCATCTAGGGTGCGGCCAAGGGGAGGAGAGGGGGCGCCACTAGGGTGGGCCTTAAGGCCCATCTGGACCTAGGGTTTGCCCCCTCCCACTCTCCCATGCGCCTTGGGCCTTGGTGGGGGGGGGGGGCGCACCAGCCCACCTGGGGCTGGTCCCCTCCCACACTTGGCCCACGCAGCCTTCTGGGGCTGGTGGCCCCACTTGGTGGACCCCCGGGACCCTCCCGGTGGTCCCGGTACATTACCGATAGCACCCGAGACCTTTCCGGTGACCAAAACAGGACTTCCCATATATAAATCTTTACCTCCGGACCATTCCGGAACTCCTCGTGACGTCCGGGATCTCATCCGGGACTCCGAACAACATTCGGTAACCACGTACATACTTTCCCTATAACCCTAGCGTCATCGAACCTTAAGTGTGTAGACCCTACGGGTTCGGGAACCATGCAGACATGACCGAGACGTTCTTCGGCCAATAACCAACAGCGGGATCTGGATACCCATGTTGGCTCCCACATGTTCCACGATGATCTCATCGGATGAACCACGATGTCGGGGATTCAATCAATCCCGTATGCAATTCCCTTTGTCTATTGGTATGTTACTTGCCCAAGATTCGATCGTCGGTATCCCTATACCTTGTTCAATCTCATTACCGGCAAGTCTCTTTACTCGTTCCGTAACTCACATCATCCCGTGATCAACTCCTTGGTCACATTGTGCACATTATGATGATGTCCTACCGAGTGGGCCCAGAGATACCTCTCCGTTTACACGGAGTGACAAATCCCAGTCTCGATTCGTGCCAACCCAACAGACACTTTCAGAGATACCTGTAGTGCACCTTTATAGCCACCCAGTTACGTTGTGACGTTTGGTACACCCAAAGCATTCCTACGGTATCCGGGAGTTGCACAATCTCATGGTCTAAGGAAATGATACTTGACATTAGAAAAGCTCTGAGCAAACGAACTATACGATCTTGTGCTAGGCTTAGGATTGGGTCTTGTCCATCACATCATTCTCCTAATGATGTGATCCCGTTATCAACGACATCCAATGTCCATGGTCAGGAAACCGTAACCATCTATTGATCAACGAGCTAGTCAACTAGAGGCTTACTAGGGACATGGTGTTGTCTATGTATCCACACATGTATCTGAGTTTCCTATCAATACAATTCTAGCATGGATAATAAACGATTATCATGAACTAGGAAATATAATAATAACCAATTTATTATTGCCTCTAGGGCATATTTCCAACAGTCTCCCACTTGCACTAGAGTCAATAATCTAGTTCACATCACCATGTGATTAACACTCACAGGTCACATCACCATGTGACCAACATCCAAAGAGTTTACTAGAGTCAACAATCTAGTTCACATCACTATGTGATTAACACTCAATGAGTTCTGGTTTGATCATGTTATGCTTGTGAGAGAGGTTATTAGTCAACGGGTCTGAACCTTTCAGATCCGTGTGTGCTTTACGAATATCTATGTCATCTTGTGGATGCTACCACGCGCTACTTGGAGCCATTTCAAATAACTGCTCTACTATACGAATCCGGTTTACTACTCAGAGTCATCCGGATTAGTGTCAAAGTTCGCATCGACGTAACCCTTTACGACGAACTCCTTTTCACCTCCATAATCGAGAAAATTTCTTAGTCCACTAGATACTAAGGATAAGTTCGACCGCTGTCATGTGATCCATTCCCGGATCACTATTGTACCCCTTGACCAACTCATGGCAAGGCACACTTCATGTGCGGTACACAGCATAGCATACTGTAGAGCCTACGTCTAAAGCATAGGGGACGACCTTCGTCCTTTCTCTCTCTTCTGCTGTGGTCAGGTCTTGAGTCTTACTCAATACTCACACCTTGTAACACAGCCAAGAACTCCTTCTTTGCTGATCTATTTTGAACTCTTTCAAAATCATGTCAAGGTGTGCGTTCTTTGAAAGTATCATCAGGCGTCTTGATCTATCTCTATAGATCTTGATGCCCAATATGTAAGCAGCTTTATCCAGGTTTTCCTTTGAAAAACTCCTTTCAAACAACCCTTTATGCTTTCCAGAAATTTTACATCATTTCGGATCAACAATATGTCATTCACATATACTTATCAGAAATGTTGTAGCGCTCCCACTCACTTTATTGTAAATACAAGTTTCTAACAAACTTTGTATAAACCCAAAAACTTTGATAACTCCATCAAAGCGTATATTCTGACTCCGAGATGCTAGCTCTAATCCATGGAAGGATCGCTGGAGCTAGCATACATTTTAGCATCCTTAGGATCGACAAAACCTTTCTGATTGTATCACATACAACCTTTCCTTACGAAAACTGGTAAGGAAACTTGTTTTGACATCCATCTGCCAGATTTCATAAATGCAGCTAATGCTAACATGATTCCGACGGACTTAAGCATCGCTACGGATGGGAAAATCTCATCGTAGTCAACTCCTTGAACTAGTGGAAATACTCTTTGCCACAAGTCGAGCTTCATAGACGGTAACATTACCGTTCACGTCCGTCTTCTTCTCAAAGTTCCATTTATCTCGGATTTCATGGCTTCTAACCATTTGTCGGAATATGGGCCCACCATCGCTTCTCCACAGCTCATAGGTTCATTGTTGTCCAACAACATGACTTCCAAGACAGGATTATGCATTACTCTGAAGTAGTACGCATCCTCGTCGTCCTACGAGGTTTGGTAGTGACTTGATCCGAAGTTTCATGATCACTATCATAAGCTTCCACTTCAATTGGTGTAGGTGCCACAGGAACAACTTCCTGTGCCCTGCTACACACTAGTTGAAGTGACGGTTCAATGACCTTATCAAGTCTCCACCATCCTCCCACTCAATTCTTTCGAGAGAAACTTTTCCTCGAGAAAGGACCCGTTTCTAGAAGCAACTACTTTTGCTTCCAGATCTGAAATAGGAGGTATACCCAACTGTTTTGGGTATTCTATGAAGATGCGTTTATCCGCTTTGGGTTCGAGC
Organism: Triticum aestivum; assembly: GCF_018294505.1. NCBI lineage: Eukaryota > Viridiplantae > Streptophyta > Magnoliopsida > Poales > Poaceae > Triticum > Triticum aestivum. The sequence goes on along the minus strand of NC_057805.1, from coordinate 514,474,240 downwards.
TTATCAGCCTGAAATTTTTCACATAAGCATCGCAGCCCCAAACTTTTAAGAAACGACAACTTAGGTTTCTATAAACGGTGTCGTCTCAACGGAATTGTGTGGTGCCCCTTTTAAAGTGAATGTGGTTGTCTCTAATGCCTAACCCATAAATGATAGTGGTAATTCGATAAGAGACATCATGGTATGCACCATATCCAATAGGGTGCAGTTATGATGTTCGGACACACCATCACACTATGGTGTTCCAGGCGGTATTAATTGTGAAACACTTTCCACAATGTCTTAATTGTGTGCCAAACTCGTAACTCAGATACTCATCTCTATGATCATATCACAGACATTTTGTCCTCTTGTCACGACGATCTTCAACTTCACTCTGAAATTACTTGAACCTTTCAATAATTCAGACTTGTGTTTGATCAAGTAAATACACTCAGCATCTACTCAAATCATCTGTGAAGTAAGAACATAACGATATCCACTGCATGCCTCAACACTCATTGGACTGCATACATCAAAATGTATTACTTCCAATAAGTTGCTCTTCTTGTTCCATCTTACTGAAAACGAGGCCTTTCAGTCATCTTGCCCATGTGGTATGATTTGCATGTCTCAAGTGATTCAAAATCAAGTGAGTCCAAACGATCCATCTGCATGGAGTTTCTTCATGCATATATACCAATAGACATGGTACGCATGTCTCAATCTTTTCAAAAACGACTGAGTCCAAAGATCCATCTACATGGAGCTTCTTCATGCGTTCTATACCAATATGACTCAAATGGCAGTGCCACAAGTATGTGGAACTATCATTACTATTTTATATCTTTTGGCACGAACATGTGTATCACTACGATCGAGATTCATTTTAGGTGCAAGACCATTGAAGGTATTATTCAAATAAACAGAGTAACCATTATTCTCTTTAAATGAATAACCGTATTGCGATAAACATAATCCAATCATGCTCAACGCAAACACCAAATCTCGATGGTAGAGTGAGCATGCGATGCTTGATCACATCAACCTTGGAAACACTTCCAACACACATCGTCATCTCACCTTTAGCCAGTCTCCATTTATTCCGCAGCTTTTATTTCGAGTTACTTAGCAACCGAACCGGTATCTAATACCCTGGTGCTGCTAGGAGTACTAGTAAAGTACACATTCATATAATGTATATCCAATATACTTCTGTCGACCTTGCCTGCCTTCTCATCTACCAAGTATCTAGGGTAGTTCCGCTTCAGTGACCGTTCCCCTCATTTCAGAAGCACTTAGTCTCGGGTTTGGGTTCAACCTTGGGATTCTTCACTAGAGCAGCAAATGATTTGTTGTTTCATGAAGTATCCCTTTTGCCCTTGCCCTTCTAGAAACTAGTGGTTTTACTAACCATCAACAATTGATGCTCCTTCTTGATTTCTACTTTCGCGGTGTCAAACATCGCGAATAGCTCAAGGATCATCATAACTATCCCTGATATGTTATAGTTCATCACGAAGCTCTACTAGCTTGGTGGCAGTGACTATGGAGAACCATCACTATCTCATCTGGAAGACTAACTCCCACTCGATTCAAGCGATTGCAGTACTCAGACAATCTGAGCACATGCTCAACGATTGAGCTTTTCTCCCTTGGTTTGCAGGCTTAAGAAACTTGTCAGAGGTCTCATACCTCTTGACGTGGGCACTAGTCTGAAATCCCAATTTCAGTCTTCGGAACATCTCATATGTTCTGCGACGTTTCAAAACCGTCTCTGGTGCCACAATTCTAAACCGTTAGCATTACGCACTGAACTATCACGTAGTTATCAAAACGTGTATGTCAGATGTTCCGCAACATCTACAGACGACGCTGAGGTTCAGCACACCGAGCGGTGCATTAAGGACATAAGCCTTCTGTGCAGCAATGAGGACAATCCTCAGTTTATGGACCCAGTCCGCATAATTGCTACTACCAACTTTCAACTAAATTTTCTCTAGGAACATATCTTAAACAGTAGAACTAAAGCGTATGACATAATTTGCAAAGACCTTTTGACTATGTTCATGATAATGAAGTTCATCTGATTATTGAATGAACTCCCACTCAGATAGACATCCCTCTAGTCATCTAAGTGATACATGATCCGAGTCAAACTAGGCCGTGTCCGATCATCACGTGAGACGGACTAGTTATCATCGGTGAACATCTCCATGTTGATCGTATCTGCTATACGACTCATGTTCGACCTTTCGGTCTCTTGTGTTCCGAGGCCATGTCTGTACATGCTAGGCTCGTCAAGTCAACCTAAGTGTTTCGCATGTGTTCCGAGGCCATGTCTGTACATGCTAGGCTCGTCAACACCCGTTGTATTCGAATGTTAGAATCTATCACACCCGATCATCACGTGGTGCTTCGAAACAACGAACCTTTGCAACGGTGCACAGTTAGGGGGAACACGTCTCTTGAAATTTTAGTGAGGGATCATCTTACTTACTACCGTCGTTCTAAGCAAATAAGATGCATAACATGATAAACATCACATGCAACCAAATAGTGACATGATATGGCCAATATCATTTTGCTCCTTTGATCTCCATCTTCGGGGCACCATGATCATCTTTGTCACCGGCATGACACCATGATCTCCATCATCATGATCTCCATCATTGTGTCTTCATGAAGTTGTCACGCCAATGATTACTTCTACTTCTATGGCTAACGCGCTTAGCAATAAAGTAAAGTAATTTACATGGCGTTATTCAATGACACGCAGGTCATACAAAAAAATAAAGACAACTCCTATGGCTCCTGCCGGTTGTCATACTCATCGACATGCAAGTCGTGACTCCTATTACAAGAATATGATCAATCTCATACATCACATATATCATTCATCACATCTTCTGGCCATATCACATCACATAGCACATGCTGCAAAAACAAGTTAGACGTCCTCGAATTGTTGTTGCAAGTTTTTACGTGGCTTGTATAGGTTTCTAGCAAGAACGTTTCTTACCTACGTAAAACCACAACGTGATATGCCAATTTCTATTTACCCTTCATAATGACCCTTTTCATCGAATCCGTTCCGACTAAAGTGGGAGAGACAGACACCCGCTAGCCACCTTATGCAACTAGTGCATGTCAGTCGGTGGAACCTGTCTCACGTAAGCGTACGTGTAAGGTCGGTCCGGGCCGCTTCATCCCACAATGCCGCCGAAACAAGATAAGACTAGTAGCGGCAAGAAGAATTGGCAACATCTACGCCCACAACTGCTTTGTGTTCTACTCGTGCATAGAAACTACGCATAAACCTGGCTCTGATACCACTGTTGTGGAACGTAGCAGAAATTCAAAATTTTCTACGCATCACCAAGATCAATCTATGGAGTAATCTAGCAACGAGGGGAAGGGGAGTGCATCTACATACCATTGTAGATCGCGATGCGGAAGCGTTGCAAGAACGCGGATGAGGGAGTCGTACTCGTAGCGATTCAGATCGCGGTTGATTTCTGATCTAAGCACCGAAGAACGGTGCCTCCGTGTTCAACACACGTGCAGCCCGGTGACGTCTCCCACGCCTTGATCCAGCAAGGAGAGAGGGAGAGGTTGGGGAAGACTCCGTCCAGCAGCAGCACGACGGCGTGGTGGTGGTGGAGGAGCGTGGCAATCCTGCAGGGCTTCGCCAAGCACCGTGGGAGAGGAGGAGGGAGAGAGGTAGGGCTGCGCCAAGAGAGAGACCATCTCGTGTGTATGACAGCCCCAAAACCTCAAGTATATATAGGGGAAGGGGAGGGGCTGCGCCCCCATCTAGGGTTCCCTCCCCAGGGTGGCGGCAGCCCCCAAACCCATCTAGGGTGCGGCCAAGGGGAGGAGAGGGGGGGGCGCCACTAGGGCGGGCCTTAAGGCCCATCTGGACCTAGGGTTTGCCCCCTCCCACTCTCCCATGCTCCTTGGGCCTTGGTGGGGGGGGGGGGCGCACCAGCCCACCTGGGGCTGGTCCCCTCCCACACTTGGCCCACGCAGCCTTCTAGGGCTGGTGGCCCCACTTGGTGGACCCCCGGGACCCTCCCGGTGGTCCCGGTACATTACCGATAGCACCCGAAACCTTTCCGGTGACCAAAACAGGACTTCCCATATATAAATCTTTACCTCCGGACCATTCCGGAACTCCTCGTGATGTCCGGGATCTCATCCGGGACTCCGAACAACATTCGGTAACCACGTACATACTTTCCCTATAACCCTAGCGTCATCGAACCTTAAGTGTGTAGACCCTACGGGTTCGGGAACCATGCAGACATGACCGAGACGTTCTCCGGCCAATAACCAACAGCGGGATCTGGATACCCATGTTGGCTCCCACATGTTCCACGATGATCTCATCGGATGAACCACGATGTCGGGGATTCAATCAATCCCGTATGCAATTCCCTTTGTCTATCGGTATGTTACTTGCCCAAGATTCGATCGTCGGTATCCCTATACCTTGTTCAATTTCGTTACCGGCAAGTCTCTTTACTCGTTCCGTAACTCACATCATCCCGTGATCAACTCCTTGGTCACATTGTGCACATTATGATGATGTCCTACCGAGTGGGCCCAGAGATACCTCTCCGTTTACACGGAGTGACAAATCCCAGTCACGATTCGTGCCAACCCAACAGACACTTTCAGAGATACCTGTAGTGCACCTTTATAGCCACCCAGTTACGTTGTGACGTTTGGTACACCCAAAGCATTCCTACGGTATCCGGGAGTTGCACAATCTCATGGTCTAAGGAAATGATACTTGACATTAGAAAAGCTCTGAGCAAACGAACTATACGATCTTGTGCTAGGCTTAGGATTGGGTCTTGTCCATCACATCATTCTCCTAATGATGTGATCCCGTTATCAACGACATCCAATGTCCATGGTCAGGAAACTGTAACCATCTATTGATCAACGAGCTAGTCAACTAGAGGCTTACTAGGGACATGGTGTTGTGTATGTATCCACACATGTATCTGAGTTTTCTATCAATACAATTCTAGCATGGATAATAAACGATTATCATGAACAAGGAAATATAATAATAACCTATTTATTATTGCCTCTAGGGCATATTTCCAACACTTATATGCTCCGTGGCGTTTCAAAACATTTTTAAAGTCCCGGTTCTAAGCCGTAAAGCATGGTGCACTAAACTATCAAGTAGTCATCATACCGAGCTTTTGTCAAACGTTCATAACGTCTGCATCTGCTCCTGCAATAGGTCTGTCACCTAGCGCTGCATCAAGGACATAATTCTTCTGTGCAGCAATGAGGAAAATCCTCAGATCACGGACTAAGTCCGCATCATTGCTACTATCATCTTTCAACTTAGTTTTCTCTAGGAGCATATCAAAAATAAACGGGGAACTAAATTGCGAGCTATTGATCTACAACATAGATATGCAAATACTACCAGGACTAAGTTCATGATAAATTAAAGTTCAATTAATCATATTACTTAAGAACTTCCACTTAGATAGACATCCCTCTAATCATCTAAGTGATCACGTGATCCAAATCAACTAAACCATAACCGATCATCACATGAAATGGAGTAGTTTTCAATGGTGAACATCACTATGGTGATCATATCTACTATATGATTCACGCTCGACCTTTCGGTCTCAGTGTTCCGAGGCCATATCTGCATATGCTAGGCTCGTCAAGTTTAACCTGAGTATTTTGCGTGTGCAAAACTGGCTTGCACCCGTTGTAGATGGACGTAGAGTTTATCACACCCGATCATCACTTGGTGTCTGGGCACGACGAACTTTGGCAACAGTGCATACTCAGGGAGAACAATTTTATCTTGAAATTTAGTGAGAGATCATCTTATAATGCTATCGTCAATCAAAAGCAAAATAAGATGCACGTACGCTACTGTGAGGTGTTGTCCTTCTCTTCCCGCCCTCCTCTTTGGTGTCCTGCTTAATTCCCCTACACGTACGCTACTCTATCCCAACACGTCGGACGACAAGGGCATCTCCACCATATGATCCATCCATCCTCCGTGCATGTTGCCTGCGCCATGCATGCGTCGAGCTATGACGAACTACCCTTCTCTACGTACCCTTCTGTACGTGTCTGTGTGTATCAGTATGGTTGTGCTAGTAGTACGTACGTACTCGTACCACCGAATAAGTTCACATCAATGTGTACCATGCATTCTTTATCATGGTATTACGTGTCCTATTTATATCATAAAATTCATAGTACAAGCACCGTAAAAACGGGTCTAACATAGCAGAAAAGACAACAGAAAGCTAACTTTTGCATAAAGGAACACCAATCAAGGAAGGAAAATACAATCAAGACTAAAGAATCCTCAAAGCTTGACACCAACGCCTCTGGCACCACCACACACCAACCACCAAATGAAAAAATGACGGATAACCTTCTCACCCGAGCTCGAAGCGGCTCCATCACTGATATGCAACTTTGCTGACCTCCAAGGTGGCTCACCAAAGGTAAAACCATTACCGTTGAACGAATCAGGCCGGGGCAACACCAAGGACACAACATCGAACTCCAGATCTGGCACCCCCGCATGACTAAGACGTCGGAGGAGGAAATCATACCTACCATCCATGTTTAAATTTTTTATTCATGATTAATGATTTTTTCAAGTTTTTGACCATATTTTGAATATGTGTTCAACATATTTCCAATACATGGACTTTATTATTATTTTGAAGTAATTTTCTGTTTCAAAAATGAATAAAAGAAAAGAAAAAAAGAAAAAGAAAAACCAGGATCCACGCTCCCGAACTAACGGCTGCTAGGGCGCCCCTATATCTCGCATTCAGCGAGATGGTAGGAACCCGCGCTAAAAGGTGGCGCGGCTTGGGCCTGAACAAGCGCGCGGGAACAACAACCTTCTTTTTTATAGTTTGTTGTTTTCTTTTTTTACTTTTATTTATACTAGTAAATATCCTAAAGAAATATATTACAAAGATCACTTACCATAAAACATTTTAAAAATATTAACCAAGGGTTTGAAAACTGTTAAATGTTTATAGAGAAAATGTTTATTATGAATACAAAAAATGCATGCAAAAAATGAAACGTGTATGAAACAATTTGATTGTGTATTTTAAAAAATTAACCAAACATTTGAAAAAAAGTTTAACAAGTGTCTCAAAAATGTTAATCAAACATTTGGAAAATGTGAAATGTGTATAGAAAAAATGTTGATCAGGTTTTATAAAAAATGATCAAAAATTAATAATGTATATAAAATTTAGTCAAGCATTTTAAAAAGTAACAAGTATTTGAAAATATTAATCAAGCATTTGAAAATTGTTAAATGTGTATAGAAAAAATGTGGACCGTGTATTAAGAAATGATTAAAAAATTGTCATGTATATAAAACTTTTATCAGCATTTGAAAAAAATATTGTATGAATATTTGAAATATTTTAATCAACAATTTTAAAAATGTTCAATGTATTTAGAAAAATATTATCCAGTTGTTCAAAAAATGTTGATATTGAATTTAAAATTATTCATCAAGAATTTGCAAAATGTTCAATGGGCATGGAAAAAATGTTGGCCATGTATTAGAAAATGTTAGGTTTATACTTGAAAATGTTAATGAAGCATTTGAAAAAGTGTTAAAGTGTGTACAAAAAAAATATTGACCATGTATTTAAAAAATATTAATCTTGTTTTTCAAAAATGTTGATCAAGCATGTGAAAAAAATGTGTATTGAAAAAATGTTGGCCATGTATTAAACAAATGTAAAATTTGTATTGTATTTCTAAAAACATGTATTAATAAAAATGTCGTTGACATATCAAAAAATGTTCCAGCAAAAAAAAGACATATCCAAAAATGGAGAATGAAAAACCAAAAGAAGCAAAGAAAATGAAAAAATAAAATTAAAAAGAAAAAAGTAAACCAAAGAAAAAAGAATATGAAAACCCCCGAAGAAACAAATGCAAAAGGAACGAAAAATACTAGAGAAGAAAACAGAAAAGAAACAAAAGTAAGAGAAAATGAAAAGAAAAAACCCAGAGAAAACCGTCTCGAATCGTCTCAAGTAGGTCGCGCCCCTACTACTTACCACGAAAGGGAAATGGGAGGCTAGCCGTGTCTGCCATGTCCCTGACTCCCTGGAGACCAGGGATCGATCCCTGAGTTCTTCCCTTTTCCTTCTCTTTTTCACGGATGGACCAGCCCGATTATTATAGAAGTTGCAGCGAGACATCCTACCATTGAATGCTAGATATTAGTCATCACACGCCTGCAACTTCTTGCGAACGGTGATCCACCTGGCCCATGTACGTGGAGATGCAGGTCAGGGCTTCTTTGAACTCACTGCAGGCCGCACATAGCCACGCGCCGAGGATACACGCCAAACAACACACACACACACACACACCCTGTTCAGTATTGGCCTGCTAATTACGGGCACCGGCAACAATATTTTACATTTCTTTTTTCATTTTTCTATGTGCCTTTTGTTTTCTGTTTGTACTGTTAATTTGTAAATATAAACATGTCCCACATTTAATAAAAAGGTCACAAATTCAGTAAAATATCAAATTTCAATAAAATGTTAACCTATTTCAAACAATGTTCACGAATTTAATTTTTGTACGAACTTCAAAAACTGTTCTTGAATTCCAAATATTTTTTGAAAGGAAAACATATTCATGATTTCAAAAGATGATCATTTTTATGAAACATATTCATGAATTAAAAAAATTTCATGAAAAGAAAATTTGAATATTTATCCAATTTTTTATTTAAATTTGAATATTTTTTATTTCTAGAATAGTTTTTCAAGAAATAAAAAATATTGATGAAATAAAATAATGTTCACAATTTCCTAACTCTTGCATCACAAAGAATGTTCATTAATTTTAAAATAATCTCAAAATTGTATAAAAAATTCCAGAAATAATAAGGTCGAACAATTTAAAAAACGTTCAGTATTCTTGAATTTCGAAAAACTATCACAAATTAATTTTTCCCACATTTCAAGAATGTTCATGAATTTCAAAAAAAGTGTTCCCAAAATCAACCAATGTCCATGAATTTCAAAACAATGTTCAAAAATTTGGAATTATATTTTTTGAATTTCAAATCAAGAAATAAAGAAGGGAAAAGGCTAAAAAAACCTGAAAAAATGCAAGACAAAGATGAAAAACCTCCGTCGACGAAGGAGAGAGGGGTAGCTGTCGCGGAGTGGATTTGTGTGGGAGGCACGCGCGTAGTGGACTTTGGGGAACTTTTCCCCAAACTTTCGTCGACGAGGGGTGACATAGAAAATGTATCAGAGGCGTTGGCAGAAAATCATCGCCATGGAGAATTATGATAGATGTCATCAGCGTTGGCCCAGAAATACCAACCAACCCCTAGTATATTTTTGTATATGTCATAGGTTTATGAATTTTAGAAAATGATAATGAAGTCAAGAGACGTTAAACTTTGACTCATGTGTTTCTATGACCATTGTAATCTTTGGTTAAAATATGAGAGTGTTACACATAGTTTGCGGCGTGGGTTGCTTAGAAAACTGATCCATGCATACCTTAAAAAAGGTCCCGATAACGCCCACACGTGTGGGCGTTAAAGGATTTGGCCACACGTTTTGTGTGGTATCTAAAGAACCAGTTCACAAGTCTGTGTGTGGGCAAAACAAGTAATGCCCATACGTCTGGTCTTTTGCCTTGCGGTCCTCTCACATGCATGCGTGTGGGCAAAATAGATAACGCCCACACGCCCGTACTCACGGTCCCGCACACTCCGCGTGACAGTCATCACGCGTCCCCGCAGTTGTCATGGTCCGGACCCTCTTTCATGTTCGTTTAACTGCAGTCGCCATGTTGCTAAACTACAGTTGCCATGCCTCACAACTACAGTTGCCATGGTTGCTCAACTGTAGTTGCCATCTCAGGTCAAGTGCTAGCTGTCACTTTTGGACAACTGCAGTTGTTGCCATGTATGGTCTGGTCTACTATAGTTGCCATGATTTGCAAACTTTAGGAGTTGCCACCTACTAACAATAGGCAGTTGCCATGTAGCACTACAAAAAAGGCATGGCAAAAAAATATGTTCGCGTAAAGAGAGAGTTGCCATCTGCTTACAAGCACGTTAGGGCAGTTGCCATGTACCCTGCAAAACACATGACAACTCGGGTAAAAGAGAATTGCCATCTTCTTACAAGCACGCTAGGGCAGTTGCCGTGTACCCTGCAAAAGACATGGCAACTCGGATAAAAGAGAGAAGGCAATTTTTCTTTTTAAAACGGCATTGTTTGATCTCAATCAAACAACTGCGAGGACATTCGCTGGGAGTTCTTTCCCAGCGAACGTTTGCGAGTTAGCATTACCCTCATTCTTTAGCTCGCTGTAAAAAATGAAGGAGAGGCTGGGCTGGCCCTCACCCCACTCGCGAGAGCAGAGGCAAGATTGGTCGTACAGTGCTACTAGTGGCACACGATTGATTGCGTGATCTTGCACAGCGCACACGGTGAGGAGCTCCAACGTATGTAGGATCATCATTTCCTTCTTCTCGAATGCTGGATCGTCGCATCTTGTAGTATCTACAGGTGAGGAACCAAGCTTGCTAGGTCCTTGAATTCCTTGCTTGGTCCACCGGTAGTACGTACGTGCACCTACTAAAGCATTGCTACCTGTGTAGAAAATCTAAATGGTACATGCAAATTTTTAAAGAAGTTATTTTAATCATTTTGACCCGTGTAGAAAAAACAAGTCGAATTTTACACTAAGCATTGCTACCCCATATGGCATGGAAATTTTCAAGCACACTTGCTACACTAATATGAGCATCTAAAAAAATGAGAATTTTAAAAATATATTACTATTTATATTGATCTTACTGTTCATTAGGGAGCATATGCTCCGAGAGCCAAAAAACCCGCGTCCAGTTTTTTTTCCCTCTAGTCACTCACGGATGGATCGATCTCACTATTCTCCGTAGGTGACGCATTGGCGCAGGTGCGTGCTGCGGCGCGGCTGGATTTGGCTCCAAGCGATGCTCCTTTATCAGCTACGTCAGCATGGTGCGCACGGCGCGGTGACTCAGTCCGCGGTAGGAGGCCTTGGATCCGGCCGGCCTTGGTTGGATCTGACTTGGCGGGCGGATTTGATGGCTGGACGCTTGCGGCGTCTTCGCGGTGCGGCTGGCTGCGGTGGCTCCTAGCCGTTCTGTTTTGGAGATTGTTGACAGAAATAGGTATGAACTGATTTGTTTGCTCTTGCATACAGAGAGAAATAGACCATACACAAACGAAGAGAATGCTGTCTCTGGTGCTAAGTTTGAGGAACTTCAACGAAGTATATCTGCGTTGCAGAGAAGAATGAGCTATATTTGTTAAAGTCATATAGTCGAGAAGATTTATGTGAAGAAATCGACCCCTCGAAAGTTTACTGCTGAAGCAAAGCTTTTGATTCGGTATTGTCGTTCGAAAAAATTGACTGCGGCGATGAAAATCGAAAATAAAGTGAAGACCTAGTATTCATTTCGTTGTTCTTCTTTCATTCTTTTGAGCCATAGGATCTCCGTACTATTAAGAGGGGTATAGATTCTCGATGCTTAGATCCGCTGTGATGCTTAGCCAAAACCTATGAGAAGTTGTGAGAGAAATCTCTTTGTGTTCCGAGCAAATACTTGCCAGCAAGAGACTGTGATCTTCTTCGCTGCGAAAGATTTGTCTCAGACCGAGGAGTTATCATTACTTGCTCCGCAAGCAATGTTACCATTGTGCTAAAATCCAAACGTTGGACTCGTGTCACTCGGCCATTTGCTGATCCCGAAGTCTAATTCAGTCATTTCCTATCTGGGAAGGCTGCGGCTATAAATAGCCACCCCGCTCCAACATTGTCTGTTTGCTGCTCCACTTGAGATTTCTGAGAAGATTGATTTGAGCAACCCCTCTCCGAGTGATTTGAGTTTAAGATCCACCGAGAGAAAATCAAGAGCCCAAACTTAGACAGTGGTTTAGCATCACAATAGTTCCGAGTAAGAGTTCTTGTACCTATTACTGTTGAGAGTTGCGCACTCTCTAGACGGATGGGGTTTGGCTCGAGTGTTGAAGAGTCGTTGTCTTCACCGAGCCAGATCTTCAGCAACCAAGAGTGATTTTGGTCGCGTGGAGATTGCCGACAAGGATCTACCATGAGTGAAATCAACCTGAGTCTGATCAGCTCTGCGTTGAAGGAGAATAGGGTGCAGATAGTTTATCTTCCGTGTTAAGTCACATCCCCTCCAACCAGACGTAGCCCTTTGGCAGAAGGGTGAACTGGTCTACCAAATCTTCCTGTCGTCATCGAGCACCACTGGTTCCATTTTCTTCACTGCAATACTTTCAGCGGTCATTATGTGTGCTCTATGATGATAGATATCTGATCTGTAACTCTCTGCTGCTTATCCTTCAACTTATCTCTCGCAGAGTTCTTTGTCATTCGTAGGCTGAGTTATTGTTCGTTATAATTATCCTTCGCACCTCTGCTCCAGTTCTTCGTTATGTTCTTAGTTCTGCTGGCATGTTGTATTACCATTGTCATCATTAAGCGTGTTGTAGCCTATGCTCGAATCATTATTACATCTTACCTTGAAGGTCTTGTTCCTCGGTAGCGAGCTTGATTGCACCCTTATCTACCGATCTTTAATTCCACTGCCATGTTTGGGATCAGTTCAAAACATTTGAAAGAATTTTTGAATCTCCCATTCACCCCCCTCTAGTCGATATACTCTCAGTCCTAAATTACACGTGAAACCGTCAAACCCCGATGTGTTTTTGACCAGCCCCAGTCCACGGCCGTCCGTCGCGCCGCTAGAGTGGCACCTCCTTTTTTTTGCGAAGAAGAGTGGCATCTCCCTTGACAGTGAGGTGCCACATTAGTGACGCGGACGAACGGTCGTGGACCGGGGCTAGTCAAATACGCCTCGATATACCGCGGCTTCACGTGTAAGCTAGACACTTGATTGTTACACACGTATTAGGGAGGCCAGACATCAAATTTACGCGGGAGGGGGGGTGGGGGTGGGCAGTCATGCGAATTAAGTTTAGGTTGTTTTTTAGTCAAAAATAATAATACCAATGACTAGGCTAGCCGCCGGTATCGAATTGTTGATCCATCATGTTGCTTGTGGCGAAGGCTTTCAAATAAGATCCATTTTAAACATGTTTTGACGAGTTTTTGAAATCTATTAGTTTCAACTGCTGAAACTTGGTTTGCGCGAACGACAAAATCACATGTTTCAGAAACTGGAACTTAAAATTTGGTGTGCCCTCGTGCGGAATCCAGCGACTCTGCGGATCACGAGATAAATCAGGTGGTCGAGCAAGATCCAACTAGTAAAACTTGATAGAACACAATTATAAATTTAGCAAGTTTCAAAACTATAACTTAAATCCTAAACCCGAAGCCCTAATCCCAGAACCTTTAAACCCTAAAAGCATATGATATTTGGTAAAACTTGATGAACCTTGGTAAAATTAATGTTACGATTACCAAGTTTCAATATTAGAAGCTTAGATTTTTTTTCTGAAAAAGTTGTCGAAATGTATTCAAAAATTGTTCTTGTTCGAAAGTTCTCGTCGCGATGAACATAAATACGCAAACGAAACTTACTTTGTATTTTCAGTTCAAAAGACATAGTAAATTGAATTTAGAAGCTAAAGATAAAGACACGGAAGGTGGGATGGATGGGCATGCTGTTAGGATTTAATTAATCCTATTAATCCTTGCTTTTCCTAATTGAGGCGGTTGTCTCATGTCCCTTCGGACGCACCCCTTCGGGGACTATATATATACTTCCTCCGTTCCTAAATATAAGTCTTTTTAGGCATTCCAAATGAAATACAACATACAGATGTATGTAGACATATTTTAAAGTGTAGATTCACTCATTTTACTCCGTCTGTAGTCATTTGTTGGAATTTCTAGAAAGACTTATATTTGGGAACGGAGGGAGTATATATATATATATATGTGTGTGTGTGTGTAATCCCATCATCAATGAGAACAATATTCACTTTTACATCTCTGTGTTTTGTCTCTCGTTCCTCTCTCTATCTCAATTCTAAACACGTTATCAGCACATAGACTCAACCACACACGAGCCTAAGATCCATACACGTTATCTTTAGACATAGGGGCTTTATGGCATTGTGGGAAACAAGTGCTCCTAGGAAAGCTAAGATCCATATGTGGCGCCTCATTCGAAATGGTTTAGCTGTTGGGTCGGAATTGTTTCGTCGTCGGATCAAACCGGGTGTTTTTTGTGCAGCATGTGGACGAGAGGAGACGGTGATGCATCGTTTTTGGACATGCCAGCATTCAGTCCAGGTCTGGAAGGAGTTGTGCTCGGAATTGGGAGCTGCGGTGGAGACCCCGCCGTGCCAGATTACCTCCCAGAGTGCAGTGGTCTTGTGGCTTTTGGGCTGGTTCGCCGGGGCGGCTGAGGAAGAAAAGGAAGTCATGATTCAGGCTGTTTACAGTCTGTGGCTAGCGAGAAATGAAGCGAGAGAGGAGAAGAGAATGGCGCCACCACATGAAATAGCGAAGGAGGTGAAGAGGCACACAGAGGAGTGGAGAATGGCGCATGAGAAGAGCAGATCGGCCCCCGAGCAGGTGGTAACACAGAATGGGAGCCACCAGAGGATGGGTGGATTAAGCTCAATGCTGACGGTGCGGTATCCAGGCATAACGACAAGGGGGGTGGCGGCGTGGTCCTGAGAGATCACCAAGGGGCTTACATAGTGGGGGCGTGCCAGCTCTACCCCCATATCACTAGTACAAAACATGGCTTTCGTCACAGGGCAATATTCACATTAGTCCCGGTTCGTGCGGCTAAGGCATTAGTCCCGGTTCACCTGGGCCCTTTAGTCCCGGTTGGTGCCACGAACCGGGACTAAAAGGTGCGATGCCCATTAGTACCGGTTGGTGGCACCAACCGGGACCAAAGGACATGTGCTGCCCGCGTCGCGGCCAAAGTTTAGTCCCACCTTGCTAGTTGAGAGAGCTCGAGAGTGGTTTATAAGCGCTGCTGCGCCCACCCTCTCGAGCTCCTCTCAATTGCAGGCTTTCGGGCCTAACCGTACACTGTGTGCCTGTGGGCCTACTGGGCCACCTGCGGGCCTGAATCCTGGCCCATGGTTGGGTTTCTAGTCGTATTCAGGCCGTGGTGGCCCAGTAGATGGCACTTTTTTTCTTTGTTGCTTTATTTATTTTATTTTGTTTCTACTTACAACAAAATACTTACTGTTGCTATTTTTATTTATTTTATTAAATTTTATTTTTTAATTCTTTTTGCTTTTAGGTCACAAAAATTATAAACTTTATGTTAGTGCCATTAGTTTTCAAATTTGAATTCTTTGATTTTGTTATTACTGTGTTTTATGATTCTATTCAAAAACAGATTTTGTTATTTTAGATTCTAACAAAAAAAACTTTATGATAATGCTTTTTGCTATTAAAATGTCTAACAAAAACATTCTTTATGAAAATTTTTTTTGCTATTAAAGGGCCCATCAAACTCTACCCCCCCCCCCCCCCCGACCGCCTTTTCAGTTTTAGAAAAAACAAAAGAAAATGATGGAAATGTCAAATAAAAAAAAGTTTCCCATATGATATGTGGTCTAGTTGTTGGGAAAATTAACAAATATGAATTTCGACTTTATTTGCAAAATCTCTCTGGAATTTCTTAAAATGGGCATAACTTTTGCATACGAACTCGGATAAAAAAGTTTTTTATATGAAAAATCATCTACTCGAAAAGTTACATCCGAATTTAACCGAGGGAACCCCGTTAAACATTTTCAAAATCCTGAAAAATCTAACAGAAAAAAGATACGGGGCTTTTAAGATCTGGAGAGGCAAAAAAATTTAATTTTTTTCAAATTGTGGTCAAACTGTGGTCAAACAATGGTCAAACTAATTATTCTAGAATATTAGTGTTACTAAATAATTATTTCAGGTTTTTTGAATTTTGGTCAAATCTGGTCAAACTGTGGTCAAACAGTGATCAAACAGTGGTCAAACAGTGGTCAAACTAATTATTCCAGAAATATTAGTGTTACTAAATAATTATTGTTTTTTAAAACAATAGTTTCAAACTCAAACAGTAAAATGTGTCACTTCATGCTCAAGCTAAATTCCTGAGGGTTAATAGAATTGACATCTTACTATTGTCAGGAAAACAACAAATGCAGACTTGGAAACGAGGGAGAATAGAACTCGGAAGTTAAGCGTGGTCAGGCTGGAGTAGTGAGAGGATGGGTGACCGTCCGGGAAGTTAGATGATTTGAAATGATGAGGGGTGATTAGAGATTAGATGATAAATTGAGCAGTGATGAGGGGTGGTGATTAGAGATTAGAGGTTAAAATAATTCAGAAATTTGAAAATAAAAAAAAATAAAAAAAATTCGCAAATTTTTTTTCAAAAAAAAATTCATAAAATTTCCTTTAGTCCCGGTTGGTAACACCAACCGGGACTAAAGGTGGAGCTCCAGGCTGCGTCCACGTGGACGGCCTTTAGTCCCGGTTCGTGTAAGAACCGGGACTAAAGGGGGGAGGCATTAATAACGACTCTTTAGTCCCGGTTCAAAAACCGGGACTATAGGCCCTTACCAACCGGGACAAAAGCCCCCTTTTCTACTAGTGTATCAGTGATCCAGAGGCGGTGGAAGTCTTGGCGTGCAGGAAGGCGATTCAGATGGCGTTGGAGAGACAGATACCGAGAGTGCATGTGGAGCTTGACAGCAAGTCGGTGGTGCAGATGATAAATCAAACTACTCGGAACCTGTCTGCCGTTGGACCGTGGATTCAGGAGATCAAGGAGATGCTTAACTCGTTTGCGGAGTACAAAGCGTCGTGGGTTCGTCGTACCGGGAATAAGGCCGCGCATAAGTTTGCTAGGGTAGGTGTAGAAGATGAAATAAGTAGAGTGTGGGTGAACTCTCCACCAGATTTTGTCCTTGATGTAATTTCAGACGAGATCCCGAACTTCGTTTAGTTAATAAAGCGGCATGATTCCCCCCAAAAAAAAAACCCACACACGAGCCTTTGCTGTCGCCGGCGGCATCATGCTACAACAGCAAGACGGCACAACGGCCAGGCGATGCAGCCTTCCGCAACGTGATCCAGATAGGCGAATTAGAGCGCGCAACGCGCAGCGGCTTTGCTACAGCCGCAGTACGCGCCGGCGCATCATGTCGCATGCATAGGCATGCATGCATCCGTTGAAAAAATCGATCAGGAGAAGGCCAATTTGGTTTTTCATTTTGAGATTAGCATCAGCGATCCACTCATCCTGTCTCTTCAGAACGGAGAGCAATCTTCTTTTTGCATCACAGGATATCACCGAGAATGGGTTGAACTTTTACTTGATTGAGAGATAAAAGAAGACGGTGGTGATTTTTGGCTTGGCCCTGGATCGCTGCGGATTGCGACTCCCTGCGGCATCATCAGTTCCTCGACGGGAGGCGCCAAGCGAGCGCAGCCACCCTTAGAGCAACTCTAACAGACCCCGTAAAACGCAGGCCCGCAAAATGCGTATGTAGTTCGTGCAAAACAGCTTTTGCGGGCCGGCGCGGTCTGGCACAGATGCAGACCCCCAAACGGACCCGTAAAAAAGTATATTCACGGAATATGCTTTTTTTACGGGTCGGCTATGCGGGTTCTGCTCTTTGCGCCGCACGACGGCGTGTTGAGGGAGAGTTTCGTCAGCACGACGGCGTGGTGACGATGATGATGTTCTACCGACGCAGGGCTTCGCCTAAGCACCGCTACAGTATTATCGAGGTGGACTATGGTGGAGGGGGGCACCGCGCACGGCTAAAAGATCAAATCAATTGTTGTGTCTCCAAGGGGTGCCCCTCTCCCCGTATAAAAAGGAGTGGAGGAGGGGGAGGGCCGGCCTAGCTATGGCGCGCCCTAGGAGGACTCCTACTCCCACCGGGAGTAGGATTCCCCCCCTTCCAAGTAGTAGGAGTAGGAGTCAAGGAAAGGGGAGAGAAAAGAGAAGGAAGGAGGGGGCGCAGCCCCTCCCCCTAGTCCAATTCGGACTAGGCCTGGGGGGGGGGGGGCGCAGCCTCTTCTCTCTCTTTCCCCTAAAGCCCAATAAGGCCCATATACTCCCCGGCGAATTCCCGTAACTCTCCGGTACTCCGAAAAATACCTGAATCACTCGGAACCTTTCCGATGTCCGAATATAGTCGTCCAATATATCGATCTTTACGTCTCGACCATTTCGAGACTCCTCGTCATGTCCCCGATCTCATCCGGGACTCCGAACTACCTTCGGTACATCAAAACACATAAACTCATAATATAACCGTCATCGAACTTTAAGCGTGCGGACCCTACGGGTTCGAGAACAATGTAGACATGACCGAGACACGTCTCCGGTCAATAACCAATAGCGGAACCTGGATGCTCATATTGGGTCCCACATATTCTACGAAGATCTTTATCGGTCAGACCGCATAACAACATACGTTGTTCCCTTTGTCATCGGTATGTTACTTGCCCGAGATTCGATTGTCGGTATCTCAATACCTAGTTCAATCCCGTTACCGGCAAGTCTCTTTACTCGTTCCGTAATACATCATCCCGCAACTAACTCATTAGTTACAATGCTTGCAAGGCTTATAGTGATGTGCATTACTGAGTGGGCCCAGAGATACCTCTCTGACAATCGGAGTGACAAATCCTAATCTCGAAATACGCCAACCCAACAAGTACCTTCGGAGACACCTGTAGAGCACCTTTATAATCACCCAGTTACGTTGTGACGTTTGGTAGCACACAAAGTGTTCCTCCGGTAAACGGGAGTTGCATAATCTCATAGTCATAGGAACATGTATAAGTCATGAAGAAAGCAATAGCAACATACTAAACGATCAAGTGCTAAGCTAACGGAATGGGTCAAGTCAATCACATCATTCTCCTAATGATGTGATCTCGTTAATCAAATGACAACTCATGTCTATGGTTAGGAAACATAACCATCTTTAATTAACGAGCTAGTCAAGTAGAGGCATACTAGTGACACTTTGTTTGTCTATGTATTCACACATGTATTATGTTTCCGGTTAATACAATTCTAGCATGAATAATAAACATTTATCATGATATAAGAAAATAAATAATAACTTTATTATTGCCTCTAGGGCATATTTCCTTCAGTCTCCCACTTGCACTAGAGTCAATAATCTAGTTCACATCATCATGTGATTTAATACCAATAGTTCACATCACCATGTGATTAACACCCATAGTTCACATCATCATGTGACCAACACCCAAAGGGTTTACTAGAGTGAATAATCTAGTTCACATCGCTATGTGATTAACACCCAAAGAGTACTAAGGTGTGATCATGTTTTGCTTGTGAGAGAAGTTTAGTCACACTACTAGGGAAAAGCCTAGCAGCAGCGCGGGTTTTGGGCCTATTAGTAGCGCGGGGGCCGGCGCTACAGCTAACGTATAGCAGTAGCGCGGGTGCCACCCGCGCTACTACTACGTCCGTTAGTAGTAGCGTGGGTAAAAACCCGCGCTACTACTAACCCGTGCTTTGAAAAAAAATTGAATTTTTTTTCAATTTTTTTGCCCGAATTTTCGGGTTTCTGAATTATTTTAACCTCTAATCTCTAATCACCCCTCATCGCTGCTCAATTTAATCTCTAATCACACCTCATCATTCCAAATCATCTAACTTCCCGAACGGTCACCCCTCCTCTCACTACTCCAGCCTGAGCACGCTTAACTTTCGGGTTCTATTCTCCCTCGATTCCAAGTCTGCACTTGTTGTTTTCCTGACAATAGTAAGATGTCAATCCTATTAACCCTCGGGAGTTTAGCTTGAGCATGAAGTCACACATTTCACTGTTTGAGTTTAAAAACTATTGTTCTAAAAAACAATAATTATTTAGTAACACTAATATTTCTTGAATAAGTAGTTTGACCATAGTTTGACCACAGTTTCACCAGATTTGACCAAAATTCCAAAAAACTGAAATAATTATTTAGTAACACTAATATTCTTGAATAATTATTTAGTAACACTAATACTTCTTGAATAAGTAGTTTGACCACAGTTTGACCAAAATTAAAAAAACTGAAATTTGAGCATAACTTTTTTTCCTTTTAGAATTTGAGGATTCTAAAAATTTGCAAACAGGCCGTAGGCGGTCTCCATCGGATGCGGATTTTCGTGCTGAACATTTTGATATATTATACTTTTTTTCTGACATCGTATGCAAAAGTTATAGCCGTTTAACATTTTCCCTACACTTTTTACAAAACATGTCCAAATTTAAGTTTTTAAATTTTCCTAACTAGTAGATGTAGTAACATAACTACATCTCAAAGGATTTTAATTTTTGAAGTTTTTGTCATTTTCTTTTGCTTTTTACAAAACCGAAAAGGCGATCCACAGGGGGGATAGAGTTTCAAAATGGGACCTTTAGTAGTAGCGAGGGTTTTTACCCCTCGCTACTACTATGGCATGTCCCGGAGGGGCACGGTTGAGACCTCTTAGTAGTAGCGAGGGGTAAAAACTTAGTAGTAGCGCGGGTTTATAACCCTCGCTACTACTATGGCATGGCCTAGGGGCACGGTAGATACCGCTTAGTAGTAGCGAGGGTTAAAAACCAGCGCTACTGCTATCAACTTAGTAGTAGCGAGGGTTAAAAACCCGCGCTACTAGTAAGTAGCACTAGCGAGGGGTATAAACCCGCGCTGCTAGTAAGCGTCTGTGTATAAGCTTTTCCCTAGTAGTGTCAACGGGTCTGTCACATTCAGATCCGTATGTATTTTCTAAATTTCTATGTCAACAATGCTCTGCACGGAGCTACTCTAGCTAATTGCTCCCACTTTCAATATGTATCCAGATTGAGACTTAGAGTCATCTGGATCAGTGTCAAAATTTGCATCGACGTAACCCTTTACGACGAACCTTTTTGTCACCTCCATAATCGAGAAACATATCCTTATTCCACTAAGGATAATTTTGACCGCCGTCCTGTGATCTACTCCTAGATCACTATTGTACTCCCTTGCCAAAATCAGTGTAGGGTATACAATAGATCTGGTACACAGCATGGCATACTTTATAGAACCTATGGCTAAGGCATAGGGAATGACTTTCATTCTCTTTCTATCTTCTGCCGTGGTCGGGCTTTGAGTCTTACTCAATTTCACACCTTGTAACATAGGCAAGAACTCTTTCTTTGACTGTTCCATTTTGAACTACTTCAAAATCTTGTCAAGGTATGTACTCATTGAAAAACTTATCAAGCGTCTTGATCTATCTCTATAGATCTTGATGCTTAATATGTAAGCAGCTTCACCGAGGTCTTTCTTTGAAAAACTCCTTTCAAACACTCCTTTATGCTTTGCAGAATAATTCTACATTATTTCCAATCAACAATATGTCATTCACATATATTTATCAGAAATGCTGTAGTGCTCCCACTCACTTTCTTGTAAATACAGGCTTCACCACAAGTCTGTATAAAACTATATCCTTTGATCAACTTATCAAAGCGTATATTCCAACTCCGAGATGCTTGCACCAGTCCATAGATGGATCGCTGGAGCTTGCATATTTTGTTAGCACCTTTAGGATTGACAAAACCTTTTGGTTGCATCATATACAACTCTTCTTTAATAAATCCATTAAGGAATGCAGTTTTGTTTATCCATTTGCCAGATTTCATAAAATGCGGCAATTGCTAACATGATTCGGACAGACTTAAGCATAGATACGATTGAGAAACTCTCATCGTAGTCAACACCTTGAACTTGTCGAAAACCTTTTGCGACAATTCTAGCTTTGTAGATAGTAACACTACTATCAACGTCCGTCTTCCTCTTGAAGATCCATTTATTTTCTATAGCTTGCCGATCATCGGGCAAGTCAACCAAAGTCCATACTTTGTTCTCAAACATGGATCCCATCTCAGATTTCATGGCCTCGAGCCATTTCGCGGAATCTGGGCTCATCATCGCTTCCTCATAGTTCGTAGGTTCGTCATGGTCAAGTAACATGACCTCCAGAACAGGATTACCGTACCACTCTGGTGCGGACCTCACTCTGGTTTACCTACGAGGTTCGGTAGTAACTTGATCTGAAGTTACATGATCATCATCATTAGCTTCCTCATTAATTGGTGTAGTAGTCACAGGAACAGATTTCTGTGATGAACTACTTTCCAATAAGGGAGCAGGTACAGTTACCTCATCAAGTTCTACTTTCCTCCCACTCACTTCTTTCGAGAGAAACTCCTTCTCTAGAAAGGATCCATTCTCAGCAACAAATATCTTGCCTTCGGATCTGTGATAGAAGGTGTACCCAACAGTTTCTTTTGGGTATCCTATGAATATTTACTTCTCCGATTTGGGTTCGAGCTTATCATGTTGAAACTTTTTCACATAAGCATCGCAGTCCCAAACTTTAAGAAATGACAGCTTAGGTTTCTCGCCAAACCACAGTTCATACGGTGTCATCTCCACGGATTTAGATGGTGCCCTATTTAACGTGAATGTAGCTGTCTCTAATGCATAACCCCAAAACGATAGTGGTAGATCGGTAAGAGACATCATAGATCGCACCATATCTAATAAAGTACGGTTATGACGTTCGGACACACCATTACACTGTGGTGTTCCAGGTGGCGTGAGTAGTGAAACTATTTCACATTGTTTTAACTGAAGGCCAAACTCGTTAACTCAAATATTTTATTTCTGCGATCATATCGTAGAAACTTTTATTTTCTTGTTACGATGATTCTCCACTTCACTCTGAAATTCGTTGAACTTTTCAAATGTTTCAGACTTGTATTTCATCAAGTAGATATACCCATATCTGCTCAAATCATCTGTGAAGGTCAGAAAATAACGATACCCGCCGCGAGCCTCAACACTCATCGGACCGCATACATCAGTATGTATTATTTCCAATAAGTCAGTTGCTCACTCCATTGTTCCGGAGAACGGAGTTTTAGTCATCTTGCCCATAAGGCATGGTTCGCTAGCATCAAGTGATTCATAACCAAGTGATTCCAAAATCCCATCAGCATGGAGTTTCTTCATGCGCTTTACACCAATATGACCTAAACGGCAGTGCCACAAATAAGTTGCACTATCATTATTAACTTTGCATCTTTTGGCTTCAATATTATGAATATGTGTATCACTACGATCGAGATCCAACAAACCATTTTCGTTGGTGTGTATGACCATAGAAGGTTTTATTCATGTAAACAGAACAACAATTGTTCTCTAACTTAAATGAATAACCGTATTGCAATAAACATGATCAAATCATATTCATGCTCAACGCAAACACCAAATAACACTTATTTAGGTTCAACACAAATCCAGAAAGTATAGGGAGTGTGCGATGATGATCATATCAATCTTGGAACCACTTCCAACACACATCGTCACTTCACCCTTAACTAGTCTCTGTTTATTCTGCAACTCCCGTTTCGAGTTACTAATCTTAGCAACTGAACTAGTATCAAATACTGAGGGGTTGCTATAAACACTAGTAAAGTACACATCAATAACATGTATATCAAATATACCTTTTTCACTTTGCCATCCTTCTTATCCGCCAAATACTTGGGGCAGTTCCGCTTCCAGTGACCAGTCCCTTTGCAGTAGAAGCACTCAGTCTCAGGCTTAGGTCCAGACTTGGGTTTCTTCACTTGAGCAGCAACTTGCTTGCCGTTCTTCTTTGAAGTTCCCCTTCTTCCCTTTGCCCTTTTTCTTGAAACTAGTGGTCTTGTCAACCATCAACACTTGATGCTTTTCTTGATTTCTACCTTCGTCGATTTCAGCATCACGAAGAGCTTGGGAATCATTTCCGTTATCCCTTGCATATTATAGTTCATCATGAAGTTCTAGTAACTTGGTGATAGTGACTAGAGAACTCTGTCAATCACTATCTTATCTGGAAGATTAACTCCCACTTGATTCAAGTGATTGTAGTACTCAGACATTCTGAGCACATGCTCACTAGCTGAGCAATTCTCCTCCATCTTGTAGGCAAAGTACTGTCAGAGGTCAAATACCTCTCGACATGGGCATGAGTATGAAATACCAATTTCAACTCTTGGAACATCTTATATGCTCCGTGGCGTTTCAAAACATTTTTGAAGTCCCGGTTCTAAGCCGTAAAGCATGGTGCACTAAACTATCAAGTAGTCATCATACCGAGCTTTTGTCAAACGTTCATAACGTCTGCATCTGCTCCTGCAATAGGTCTGTCACCTAGCGCTGCATCAAGGACATAATTCTTCTGTGCAGCAATGAGGAAAATCCTCAGATCACGGACTAAGTCCGCATCATTGCTACTATCATCTTTCAACTTAGTTTTCTCTAGGAACATATCAAAAATAAACGGGGAACTAAATCGCGAGCTATTGATCTACAACATAGATATGCAAATACTACCAGGACTAAGTTCATGATAAATTAAAGTTCAATTAATCATATTACTTAAGAACTTCCACTTAGATAGACATCCCTCTAATCATCTAAGTGATCACGTGATCCAAATCAACTAAACCATAACCGATCATCACATGAAATGGAGTAGTTTTCAATGGTGAACATCACTATGTTGATCATATCTACTATATGATTCACGCTCGACCTTTCGGTCTCAGTGTTCCGAGGCCATATCTGCATATGCTTGGCTCGTCAAGTTTAACCTAAGTATTCTGCGTGTGCAAAACTGGCTTGCATCCGTTGTAGATGGACGTAGAGCTTATCACACCCGATTATCACTTGGTGTCTGGGCACGACGAACTTTGGCAACAGTGCATACTCAGGGAGAACAATTTTATCTTGAAATTTAGTGAGAGATCATCTTATAATGCTACCGTCAATCAAAAGCAAAATAAGATGCACGTACGCTACTGTGAGGTGTTGTCCTTCTCTTCCCGCCCTCCTCTTTGGTGTCCTGCTTAATTCCCCTACACGTACGCTACTCTATCCCAACACGTCGGACGACAAGGGCATCTCCACCATATGATCCATCCATCCTCCGTGCATGTTGCCTGCGCCATGCATGCGTCGAGCTACGACGAACTACCCTTCTCTACGTACCCTTCTGTACGTGTCTGTGTGTATCAGTATGGTTGTGCTAGTAGTACGTACGTACTCGTACCACCGAATAAGTTCACATCAATGTGTACCATGCATTCTTTATCATGGTATTACGTGTCCTATTTATATCATAAAATTCATAGTACAAGCACCGTAAAAACGGGTCTAACATAGCAGAAAAAACAACAGAAAGCTAACTTTTGCATAAAGGAACACCAATCAAGGAAGGAAAATACAATCAAGACTGAAGAATCCTCAAAGCTTGACACCAACGCCTCTGGCACCACCACACACCAACCACCAAATGAAAAAAAATGACAGATAACCTTCTCACCCGAGCTCGAAGCGGCTCCATCACTGATATGCAACTTTGCTGACCTCCAAGGTGGCTCACCAAAGGCAAAACCATTACCGTTGAACGAATCAGGCCGGGGCAACACCAAGGACACAACATCGAACTCCAGATCTGGCACCCCCGCATGACTAAGACGTCGGAGGAGGAAATCATACCTACCATCCATGTTTAAATTTTTTATTCATGATTAATGATTTTTTCAAGTTTTTGACCATATTTTGAATATGTGTTCAACATATTTTCGAATACATGGACTTTATTATTATTTTGAAGTAATTTTCTGTTTCAAAAATGAATAAAAGAAAAGAAAAAAAGAAAAAGAAAAACCAGGATGCACGCTCCCGAACTAACGGCTGCTAGGGCGCCCCTATATCTCGCATTCAGCGAGATGGTAGGAACCCGCACTAAAAGGTGGCGCGGCTTGGGCCTGAACAAGCGCGCGGGAACAACAACCTTCTTTTTTATAGTTTGTTGTTTTCGTTTTTTACTTTTATTTATACTATTAAATATCCTAAAGAAATATATTACAAAGATCACTTACCATAAAACATTTTAAAAATATTAACCAAGGGTTTGAAAACTGTTAAATGTTTATAGAGAAAATGTTTATTATGAATACAAAAAATGCATGCAAAAAATGAAACGTGTATGCAACAATTTGATTTTGTATTTAAAAAAATTAACCAAGCATTTGAAAAAAAGTTTAACAAGTGTTTCAAAAATGTTAATCAAACATTTGGAAAATGTGAAATGTGTATAGAAAAAATGTTGATCAGGTTTTATAAAAAATGTTCAAAAAATTAATCATGTATATAAAATTTTAATCAAGCATTTTAAAAAGTAACAAGTATTTGAAAATATTAATCAAGCATTTGAAAATTGTTAAATGTGTATAGAAAAAATGTGGACTGTGTATGAAGAAATGATTAAAAAATTATCATGTATATAAAACTGTTATCAGCATTTGAAAAAAATATTGTACGAATATTTGAAATATTTCAATCAACAATTTTAAAAATGTTCAATGTATTTAGAAAAATATTATCCAGTTGTTCAAAAAATGTTGATATTGAATTTAAAATTATTCATCAAGAATTTGCAAAATGTTCAATGGGCATGGAAATTTTTTTGGCCATGTATTAGAAAATGTTAGGTTTATACTTGAAAATGTTAATGAAGCATTTGAAAAAGTGTTAAAGTGTGTACAAAAAAAATATTGACCATGTATTTAAAAAATATTAATCTTGTTTTTCAAAAATGTTGATCAAGCATGTGAAAAAAATGTGTATTGAAAAAATGTTGACCATGTATTAAACAAATGTAAAATTTGTATTGAATTTCTAAAAACATGTATTAATAAAAATGTCGTTGACATATCAAAAAAGTTCCAGCAAAAAAAAGACATATCCAAAAATGGAGAATGAAAAACCAAAAGAAGCAAAGAAAATGAAAAACTAAAATTAAAAAGAAAAAAGTAAACCAAAGAAAAAAGAATATGAAAAACCCCGAAGAAACAAATGCAAAAGGAATGAAAAATACTAGAGAAGAAAATAGAAAAGAAACAAAAGTAAGAGAAAATGAAAAGAAAAAACCCAGAGAAAACCGTCTCGAATCGTCTCAAGTAGGTCGCGCCCCTACTACTTACCACGAAAGGGAAATGGGAGGCTAGCCGTGTCTGCCATGTCCCTGACTCCCTAGAGACCAGGGATCGATCCCTGAGTTCTTCCCTTTTCCTTCTCTTTTTCACGGATGGACCAGCCCGATTATTATAGAAGTTTTAGCAAGACATCCTACCATTGAATGCTAGATATTAGTCGTCACGCGCCTGCAACTGCTTGCGAACGGTGATCCACCTGGCCCATGTACGTGGAGATGCAGGTCAGGCCTTCTTTGAACTCACTGCAGGCCGCACATAGCCACGCGCCGAGGATACACGCCAAACAACACAGACACCAAAGTTGGGTGGTCTCAATAGAACACCTGGGTCCAAGGATATTTGGTTTTGGAAGGGCACTGCCAAGGGATACTCACCAAAGTTGTTTTACTCACATACTTTTGCATCAGAATCCTTCAACCCTTTGACAGCTTGGATCTGGAAGTCCTCCTGTACAATGAAAATCAAAGTTTTTGCTTGGATGCTTATTATGGACAGGTTGAACACCAAGGACATGGTGGATAGGAGGCATTGGCATTTGGAGGATGGAGTAAATTGTGTCCTTTGCCCTTTGCAGACTAGGGAAACAAGAGATCATCTGTTCTTTAATTGCAACTTTAGTGTCAGAGTTTGGAACTATCTGCAAATTGACTGGTCATCTGGTGACTCCATGGTTAATTTGGTTATTAATGCTAGCAGGAGTTTTAGGAAGCCCTTCTTCACTGAAGTGGTGTTCATTGCTTGTTGGAATATCTGGATCATCAGGAACGCTAAGGTCTTCAGGCATGAGAGAGCTAGATTCAATAAATGGAGAAGTGCATTCATCCATGACATCAGCTTAATGCAATATAGAGTGAAAGCTGCCTACAAAGATGATCTCCTCTGCTGGATTTCATTTCTGCCACCTTGAGGCCAATAGTCTGTAACTCTTAACTTGTTAATTCTCCTTCTTCCCCTAGCATACTTTGATTACCTCTTGTAATCCCCCTTTTGCTTGTACTGGCTCTCTTTTTATCAATAAAGTTTTGATATGCTGTGGGGGTTTCCCCTACAGTTCCCATTAAAAAAAACAACACACACACACACACACCCTGTTCAGTATTGGCCTGCTAATTACGGGCACCGGCAACAATATTTTACATTTCTTTTTTCATTTTTCTATGTCCCTTTTGTGTTCTATTTCTACTGTTAATTTGTAAATATAAACATGTCCCACATTTAATAAAAAGGTCACAAATTCAGAAAAATATCAAATTTCAATAAAATGTTAACCTATTTCAAACAATGTTCACGAATTTAATTTTTGTACGAACTTCAAAAACTGTTCTTGAATTCCAAATATTTTTTGAAAGGAAAACATATTCATGATTTCAAAAGATGATCATTTTTATGAAACATATTCATGAATTTAAAAAATTTCATGAAAAGAAAATTTGAATATTTATCCAATTTTTTATTTAAATTTGAATATTTTTTATTTCTAGAATAGTTTTTCAAGAAATAAAAAATATTGATGAAATAAAATAATGTTCACAATTTCCTAACTCTTGCATCACAAAGAATGTTCATTAATTTTAAAATAATCTCAAAATTGTATAAGAAATTCCAGAAATAATAAGGTCGAACAATTTAAAAAACGTTCAGTATTCTTGAATTTCGAAAAACTATCACAAATTAATTTTTCCCACATTTCAAGAATGTTCATGAATTTCAAAAAAAGTGTTCGCAAAATCAACCAGTGTCCATGAATTTCAAAACAATGTTCAAAAATTTGGAATTATATTTTTTGAATTTCAAATCAGAAAAATAAAGAAGGGAAAAGGCTAAAAAACCTGAAAAAATTGCAAGACAAAGAAGAAAAACCTCCGTCGACGAAGGAGAGAGGGGTAGCTGTCGCGGAGTGGATTTGTGTGGGAGGCACGCGCGTAGTGGACTTTGGGGAACTTTTCCCCAAACTTTCGTCGACGAGGGGTGACATAGAAAATGTATCAGAGGCATTGGCAGAAAATCATCGCCATGGAGAATTATGATAGATGTCATCAGCGTTGGCCCAGAAATACCAACCAACCCCCAGTATATTTTTGTATATGTCATAGGTTTATGAATTTTAGAAAATGATAATGAAGTCAAGAGACGTTAAACTTTGACTCATGTGTTTCTATGACCATTATAATCTTTGGTTAAAATATGAGAGTGTTACACATAGTTTGCGGTGTGGGTTGCTTAGAAAACTGATCCATGCATACCTTAAAAAAGGTCCCGATAACGCCCACACGTGTGGGCGTTAAAGGATTTGGCCACACGTCTTGTGTGGTATCTAAGAACCAGTCCACACGTCTGTGTGTGGGCAAAACAAGTAATGCCCATACGTCTGGTCTTTTGCCTTGCGGTCCTCTCACATGAATGCGTGTGGGCAAAATAGATAACGCCCACACGCCCGTACTCACGGTCCCGCACACTCCGCGTGACAGTCATCACGCGTCCCCGCAGTTGTCATGGTCCGGACCCTCTTTCATGTTCGTTTAACTGCAGTTGCCATGTTGCTAAACTACAGTTGCCATGCCTCACAACTACAGTTGCCATGGTTGCTCAACTGTAGTTGCCATCTCAGGTCAAGTGCCAGATGTCACTTTTGGACAACTGCAGTTGTTGCCATGTATGGTCTGGTCTACTATAGTTGCCATGATTTGCAAACTTTAGGAGTTGCCACCTACTAACAATAGGCAGTTGCCATGTAGCACTACAAAAAAGGCATGGCAAAAAAATATGTTCGCGTAAAGAGAGAGTTGCCATCTGCTTACAAGCACGTTAGGGCAGTTGCCATGTACCCTGCAAAACACATGACAACTCGGGTAAAAGAGAATTGCCATCTTCTTACAAGCACGCTAGGGCAGTTGCCATGTACCCTGCAAAAGACATGGCAACTCGGATAAAAGAGAGAAGGCAATGTTTCTTTTTAAAACGGCATTGTTTGATCTCAATCAAACAACTGCGAGGACATTCGCTGGGAGTTCTTTCCCAGCGAACGTTTGCGAGTTAGCATTACCCTGATTCTTTAGCTAGCTGTAAAAAATGAAGGAGAGGCTGGGCTGGCCCTCACCCCACTCGCGAGAGCAGAGGCAAGATTGGTCGTACGGTGCTACTAGTGGCAGACGATTGATTGCGTGATCTTGCACTGCGCACACGGTGAGGAGCTCCAACGTATGTAGGATCATCATTTCCTTCTTCTCGAATGCTGGATCGTCGCATCTTGTAGTATCTACAGGAGAGGAACCAAGCTTGCTAGGTCCTTGAATTCCTTGCTTGGTCCACCGGTAGTACGTACGTGCACCTACTAAAGCATTGCTACCCGTGTAGAAAATCTAAATGGTACATGCAAATTTTTAAAGAAGTTATTTTAATCATTTTGACCCGTGTAGAAAAAACAAGTCGAATTTTACACTAAGCATTGCTACCCCATATGGCATGGAAATTTTCAAGCACACTTGCTACACTAATATGAGCATCTAAAAAAATGAGAATTTTAAAAATATATTACTATTTATATTGATTTTACTGTTCATTAGGGAGCATATGCTCCGAGAGCCAAAAAACCCGCGTCCGGTTTTTTTCCCTCTAGTCACTCACGGATGGATCGATCTCACTATTCTCCGTAGGTGACGCATTGGCGCAGGTGCGTGCTGCGGCGCGGCTGGATTTGGCTTCAAGCGATGCTCCTTTATCAGCTACGTCAGCATGGTGCGCACGGCGCGGTGACTCAGTCCGCGGTAGGAGGCCTTGGATCCGGCCGGCCTTGGTCGGATCTGGCTTGGCGGGCGGATTTGATGGCTGGACGCTTGCGGCCTCCGCGCGGTGCGGCTGGCTGCGGTGGCTCCTAGCCGTTCTGTTTTGGAGATTGTTGACAGAAATAGGTATGAACTGATTTGTTTGCTCTTGCATACAGAGAGAAATAGACCATACACAAACGAAGAGAATGCTGTCTCTGGTGCTAAGTTCGAGGAACTTCAACGAAGTATATCTGCGTTGCAGAGAAGAACGAGCTATATTTGTTAAAGTCATATAGTCGAGAAGATTTATGTGAAGAAATCGACCCCTCGAAAGTTTACTGCTGAAGCAAAGCTTTTGATTCGGTATTGTCGTCCGAAAAAATTGACTGCGGCGATGAAAGTCGAAAATAAAGTGAAGACCTAGTATTCATTTCGTTGTTCTTCTTTCATTCTTTTGAGCCATAGGATCTCCGTACTATTAAGAGGGGTATAGATTCTCGATGCTTAGATCCGCTGTGATGCTTAGCCAAAACCTATGAGAAGTTGTGAGAGAAATCTCTTTGTGTTCCGAGCAAATACTTGCCAGCAAGAGACTGTGATCTTCTTCGCTGCGAAAGATTTGTCTCAGACCGAGGAGTTATCATTACTTGCTCCGCAAGCAATGTTACCGTTGTGCTAAAATCCAACGTTGGACTCGTGTCACTCGGCCATTTGCTGATCCCGAAGTCTAATTCAGTCATTTCCTATCTGGGAAGGCTGCGGCTATAAATAGCCACCCCGCTCCAACATTGTCTGTTTGCTGCTCCACTTGAGATTTCTGAGAAGATTGATTTGAGCAACCCCTCTCCGAGTGATTTGAGTTTAAGATCCACCGAGAGAAAATCAAGAGCCCAAACTTAGACAGTGGTTTAGCATCACAATAGTTCCGAGTAAGAGTTCTTGTACCTATTACTCTTGAGAGTTGCGCACTCTCTAGACGGATGGGGTTTGGCTCGAGTGTTGAAGAGTCGTTGTCTTCACCGAGCCAGATCTTCAGCAACCAAGAGTGATTTCGGTCGCGTGGAGATTGCCGACAAGGATCTACCATGAGTGAAATCAACCTGAGTCTGATCAGCTCTGCGTTGAAGGAGAATAGGGTGAAGATAGTTTATCTTCCGTGTTAAGTCACATCCCCTCCAACCAGACGTAGCCCTTCGGCAGAAGGGTGAACTGGTCTACCAAATCTTCCTGTCGTCATCGAGCACCACTGGTTCCATTTTCTTCACTGCAATACTTTCAGCGGTCATTATGTGTGCTCTATGATGATAGATATCTGATCTGTAACTCTCTGCTGCTTATCCTTCAACTTATCTCTCGCAGAGTTCTTTGTCATTCGTAGGCTGAGTTATTGTTCGTTATAATTATCCTTCGCACCTCTGCTCCAGTTCTTCGTTATGTTCTTAGTTCTGCTGGCATGTTGTATTACCATTGTCATCATTAAGCGTGTTGTAGCCTATGCTCGAATCATTATTACATCTTACCTTGAAGGTCTTGTTCCTCGGTAGCGAGCTTGATTGCACCCTTATCTACCGATCTTTAATTCCACTGCCATGTTTGGGATCAGTTCAAAACATTTGAAAGAATTTTTGAATCTCCCATTCACCCCCTCTAGTCGATATACTCTCAGTCCTAAATTACACGTGAAACCGTCAAACCCCGATGTGTTTTTGACCAGCCCCAGTCCACGGCCGTCCGTCGCGCCGTTAGAGTGGCACCTCCTTTTTTTTGCGAAGAAGAGTGGCATCTCCCTTGACAGTGAGGTGCCACATTAGTGACGCGGACGAACGGTCGTGGACCGGGGCTAGTCAAATACGCCTCGATATACCGCGGCTTCACGTGTAAGCTAGACACTTGATTGTTACACACGTATTAGGGAGGCCAGACATCAAATTTACGCGGGAGGGGGGGGGGGGGTGGGCAGTCATGCGAATTAAGTTTAGGTCGTTTTTTAGTCAAAAATAATAATACCAATGACTAGGCTAGCCGCCGGTATCGAATTGTTGATCCATCATGTTGCTTGTGATGAAGGCTTTCAAATAAGATCCATTTTAAACATGTTTTGACGAGTTTTTGAAATCTATTAGTTTCAACTGCTGAAACTTGGTTTGCGCGAACGACAAAATCACATGTTTCAGAAACTGGAACTTAAAATTTGGTGTGCCCTTCGTGCGGAATCCAGCGACTCTGCGGATCACGAGATAAATCAGGTGGTCGAGCAAGATCCAACTAGTAAAACTTGATAGAACACAATTATAAATTTAGCAAGTTTCAAAACTATAACTTACATCCTAAACCCGAAGCCCTAAGCCCAGAACCTTAAAACCCTAAAAGCATATGAAATTTGGTAAAACTTGATGAACCTTGGTAAAATTAATGTTACGATTACCAAGTTTCAATATTAGAAGCTTAGATTTTTTTCTTAAAAAGTTGTCGAAATGTATTCAAAAATTGTTCTTGTTCGAAAGTTCTCGTCGCGATGAACATAAATACGCAAACGAAACTTGCTTTGGATTTTCAGTTCAAAAGACATAGTAAATTGAATTTAGAAGCTAAAGAAAAAGACACGGAAGGTGGGATGGATGGGCATGCTGTTAGGATTTAATTAATCCTATTAATCCTTGCTTTTCCTAATTGAGGCGGTTGTCTCATGTCCCTTCGGACGCACCCCTTCGGGGACTATATATGTGTGTGTGTGTGTGTGTAATCCCATCATCAATGAGAACAATATTCACTTTTACATCTCTGTGTTTTGTCTCTCGTTCCTCTCTCTATCTCAATTCTAAACACGTTATCAGCACATAGACTCAACCACACACGAGCCTAAGATCCATAGACGTTATCTTTAGACATAGGGGCTTTATGGCATTGTGGGAAACAAGTGCTCCTGGGAAAGCTAAGATCCATATGTGGCGCCTCATTCGAAATGGTTTAGCTGTTGGGTCGGAATTGTTTCGTCGTCGGATCAAACCGGGTGTTTTTTGTGCAGCATGTGGACGAGAGGAGACGGTGATGCATCGTTTTTTTGGACATGCCAGCATTCAGTCCAGGTCTGGAAGGAGTTGTGCTCGGAATTGGGAGCTGCGGTGGAGAACCCGCCGTGCCAGATTACCTCCCAGAGTGCAGTGGTCTCGTGGCTTTTGGGCTGGTTCGCCGGGGCGGCCGAGGAAGAAAAGGAAGTCATGATTCAGGCTGTTTACAGTCTGTGGCTAGCGAGAAATGAAGCGAGAGAGGAGAAGAGAATGGCGCCACCACATGAAATAGCGAAGGAGGTGAAGAGGCACACAGAGGAGTGGAGAATGGCGCATGAGAAGAGCAGATCGGCCCCCGAGCAGGTGGTAACACAGAAATGGGAGCCACCAGAGGATGGGTGGATTAAGCTCAATGCCGACGGTGCGGTATCCAGGCATAACGACAAGGGGGGTGGCGGCGT
The DNA here is from genome assembly GCF_018294505.1 of Triticum aestivum. Taxonomy (NCBI): domain Eukaryota; kingdom Viridiplantae; phylum Streptophyta; class Magnoliopsida; order Poales; family Poaceae; genus Triticum; species Triticum aestivum. The sequence goes on along the minus strand of NC_057805.1, from coordinate 514,439,873 downwards.
GGTCCTGAGAGATCACCAAGGGGCTTACATAGTGGGGGCGTGCCAGCTCTACCCCCATATCAGTGATCCAGAGGCGGTGGAAGTCTTGGCGTGCAGGAAGGCGATTCAGATGGCGTTGGAGAGACAGATACCGAGAGTGCATGTGGAGCTTGACAGCAAGTCGGTGGTGCAGATGATAAATCAAACTACTCGGAACCTGTCTGCCGTTGGACCGTGGATTCAGGAGATCAAGGAGATGCTTAACTCGTTTGCGGAATACAAAGTGTCGTGGGTTTGTCGTACCGGGAATAAGGCCGCGCATAAGCTTGCTAGGGTAGGTGTAGGAGATGAAATAAGTAGAGTGTGAGTGGACTCTCCACCAAATTTTGTTCTTGATGTAATTCTAGACGAGATCCCGAACTTCGTTTAGTTAATAAAGCGGCATGATTCCCCCTCAAACAAAAAAAAACCACACACGAGCCTTTGCTGTCGCCGGCGGCATCATGCTACAACAGCAAGACGGCACAACGGACCTGTAAAAAAGTATATTCACGGAATATGCTTTTTTTATGGGTCGGCTATGCGTGTTCTGCTCTTTGCGCCGCTGCAACCACGCAAATCATCAGCCCGCAAATCTCAAATCCAACATAATTCAACAATCGAAAACAAACTAAATTATTTAAATAAACATAAAACAATAATCATCCGCATTACAAATAATTATTCAAATCACCGTAGCAAACTAAAAATAATGCAATACAAAACTTGTCCTGAATACAAATACAAATGAATACAAAAATTAGTCACTGTCCAGCCCTTTGCCAATGGTGCTCAATGAGATCTTCCTGAAGTTGAAAGTGTGTGTGCATTTTCAATCTCCTTATATGTTTGAAGAAAAGCTCTAATGCGGTTTGGGTCTCTAGCTGGTTTGACACGGCTACCCACATTATCATAAAAGAATTCTAAGTCCATTCCTCTCTCATCTTCAACAATCATATTGTGCAGGATAACACAACAAGTCATGATGTTCTTCAGGGTTTTCTTATCCAAAAAACGAGCAGGACCTCGGACAATGGCAAACCTAGATTGCAAAACACCGAATGCTCTTTCAATGTATTTTCGGGCTGCCTCTTGCACTCTTGCAAATTCACATTTTTTTTGTTTTGGGTTCTTTGATGCTCTTGACAAATGTGCACCAAGGAGGATATATACCATCTGCAAGATAGTACCCCTTTGTGTATTCATGCCCATTGATAGTGTAGTTGCAAGCAGGAGCATCACCATTAGCAAGCCTAGCAAACAAATGAGAGCGTTGCAACACATTGATATCATTGAGTGTGCCGGGCATACAAAAAAGCAATGCCAAATCCATAAATCCTCGGATGCTACGGCCTCTAGCACAATTGTTGCATCACGAGACTTGCCACAATACATTCCTTGCCAAGCCTTGGGGCAATTTTTCCAATTCCAATGCATACAATCAATGCTACCTAGCATCCCAGGCCAACCTCTCCTATCATTAGCTGCCATCAATTTCTTTGTGTCATCTTCATTTGGTGCCCGAAGATACTCGGGACCAAAGACACGGACGATCACTTTCACAAATCTACGCACAAACTCAGTTGTGCTATCTTCACCAATGCGAAGATACTCATCGGCATAGTCAGCCGGAACGCCATATGCAATCACCCGCAGAACTGCGGAGATTTTTTGATATGCACTAAATCCCTTTAAGCCCGCAGCATTCCTTCTCTGAGTGAAATACCGGCAATTTGCCTCGCAAGCTTCAACAATTTTCACAAAAAGGGATCGGCGCATTCGGTACCTTCTGCGAAAGAGGTGTGCAGGATATGTAGGATTCTCCGAAAAATAATCTTGCATCAACATCTCGTTTCCAAGATGGTGATTACGCGGAATGCACAGACGCCCGACAGTAGATCCTTGCCTCCTCTTTCGGTACTCGTCTTCATGCTCCTTCACGGCAAGCGCCATGACCAATGTTTGCTGCCGAAAGGTCGCAAGCATGGTCTCCACATCCGAGACGTCCGAATCGGACGAATCGGATAGCAAGAACTTCTCGCACGGGGTCAACTCCATCTACACGCACGCCGGCGCGTCAATCTACTACACAGCTCGCGAAAATCATAAAAAGGGGACTAACTGGTGGCGAGTGATCCCGGGGCGGCGACGAGGGTGCTGCGCGCGGCGGTGGTCGATCCCAGCGGCGGCGGCGACTGGGGGGCGGCTCTTCTCGCCGGATTCGGAGGGGCGGTGCAGCGGCTCGGCGCGGGAGGGTGAAGGGCGGCCCCGTGGAGTGATTCCGCCTGCAGATATGGCCGGAATCGCCGGCGGCGGGCGGGCGAAAGTAAGGGCGGGCGGCGGCGGAAGGAAGGGGGAAAAGAGCGCGGGCTGAAATGTCCCTCCCGCCAACCGCTTCTCTGTGATGCAGGGCACCGCAGCCGCGAGGGGGAAACCCGCGTTTTCCCGGGTTGGGGCCGGAAATTTGCCGCGCCCCCTAAAATTTTTTACGGGGCGGGGCGGGATGCGGGGTCTGGTCGGGCAGGCTTTCCGGCCCGCACCCACATTTTAGCGGTTATTTTGCGGGTCGGGGGCGGATGCGGGGTCTGCTAGAGTTGCTCTTAGTGGGCTGCCAACGGCAGCCCCTCCTCGGTGAGGCCCCTCCATGGCAGGACGCGGCGGTTGCATGTGCGAGGCGGTTGCCCGGCACGATGTCGACCGCATAGCAACTTGCGGCGGCGGTTAGATCGGGACTCGATCTCAATCAAGCGAGAGAGTAAATCAGGATCAACCGACGGAAAGATCGAGGAAAAGAATCCCGCTTTCCTCGATCTTTCGTCGATCTTTCCGTCAGTTGATCCCGATTTACTCTCTCACTTGATTGAGGTCGAGTCCCGATCTAACCGCCGCCGCAAGTTGCTATGCGGTCGACATCATGCCGGGCAACCGCCTCGCACATGCAACCGCCGCGTCCTGCCGTGGAGGGGCCTCACCGAGGAGGGGCTGCCGTTGGCAGCCCACTAAGAGCAACTCTAGCAGACCACGCATCCGCCCTCAACCCGCAAAATAACCGCCAAAATGTGGGTGCGGGCCGGAAAGCCTACCCGACCAGACCCCGCATCCCGCCCCGGCCCGTAAAAATTTTTAGGGGGCGCGGCAAATTTCCGGCCCCAACCCGGGAAAACACGGGTTCCCCCCTCGCGGCTGCGGTGCCCTGCATCACAGAGAAGTAGTTGGCGGGAGGGACATTTCAGCCCGCGCTCTTTTCCCCCTTCCTTCCGCCTCCGCCCGCCCGCCGCCGGCGATTCCGGCCATATCTGCAGGCGGACTCGCTCCGCGGGGCCGCCCTTCACCCTCCCGCGCCGAGCCGCTGCACCGCCCCTCCGGATCCGGCGAGAAGAGCCGCCCCCCAGTCGCCGCCGCCGCTGGGATCGACCACCGCCGGGCGCAGCACCGTCGTCGCCGCCCCGGGATCACTCGCCACCGGTTAGTCCCCTTTTTATGATTTTCGCAAGCTGTGTAGTAGATTGACACGCCGGCGTACGTGTAGATGGAGTTGACCCCGTGCGAGAAGTTCTTGCTATCCGATTCGTCCGATTCGGACGACTCAGATGTGGAGACCATGCTTGCGACCTTTCGGCAACAAACATTGGTCATGGCGCTTGCCGTGAAGGAGCATGAAGACGAGTACCGAAAGAGGAGGCGAGGATCTACTGTTGGGCGTTTGTGCATTCCGCGGAATCGCCATCTTGGAAACGAGATGTTGATGCAAGATTATTTTTCGGAGAATCCTACATATCCTGCACACCTCTTCCGCAGAAGGTACCGAATGCGCCGATCCCTTTTTGTGAAAATTGTTGAAGCTTGCGAGGCAAATTGCCGGTATTTCACTCAGAGAAGGAATGCCGCGGGCTTAAAGGGATTTAGTGCATATCAAAAAATCTCCGCAGCTATGCGGGTGATTGCATATGGCGCTCCGGCTGACTATGCAGATGAGTATCTTCGCATTGGTGAAGATAACACAATTGAGTCTGTGCGTAGATTTGCGAAAGTGATCGTCCGTGTCTTTAGTCCTGAGTATCTTCGGGCTCCAAATGAAGATGACACAAAGATATTGATGGCAGCTAATGAGAGGAGAGGTTGGTCTGGGATGCTAGGTAGCATTGATTGTATGCATTGGAATTGGAAAAATTGCCCCAAGGCTTGGCAAGGAATGTATTGTGGCAAGTCTCGTGATGCAGCAATTGTGCTAGAGGCCGTAGCATCCGAGGATTTATGGATTTGGCATTGCTTTTTTGGTATGCCCGACACACTCAATGATATCAATGTGTTGCAACGCTCTCATTTGTTTGCTAGGCTTGCTAGTGGTGATGCTCCTGCTTGCAACTACACTATCAATGGGCATGAATACACAAAGGGATACTATCTTGCAGATGGTATATATCCTCCTTGGTGCACATTTGTCAAGAGCATCAAAGAACCCAAAACAAAAAAACAATGTGAATTTGCAAGGGTGCAAGAGGCAGCCCGAAAAGACATTGAAAGAGCATTCGGTGTTTTGCAATCTAGGTTTGCCATTGTCTGAGGTCCTGCTCGTTTTTGGGATAAGAAAACCCTGAAGAATATCATGACTTGCTATGTTATCCTGCACAATATGATTCTTGAAGATGAGAGAGGAATGGACTTAGAATTCTTTTACGATTATGTGGGTAGCCGTGTCAAAACAGCTAGAGACCCAAACCGCATTAGAGCTTTTCTTCAGACATACAAGGAGATTGAAAATGCAGACACACACTTTCAACTTCAGGAAGATCTCATTGCGAACCATTGGCAAAGGGCTGGACAGTGACTAATTTTTGTATTCATTTGTATTTGTATTCAGGACAAGTTTTGTATTGCATTATTTTCAGTTTGCTACGGTGATTTGAATAATTATTTGTAATGCGGATGATTATTGTTTTATGTTTTATTTGAATAATTTAGTTTGTTTTCGATTTTTGAATTATGTTGGATTTGAGATTTGCGGGCTGATGATTTGCGGGGATGCAGCGGCGCAAAGAGCAGAACCCGCATAGCCGACCCGTAAAAAAGCATATTCCGCGAATATACTTTTTTACGGGTCCGTTTGGGGGGTCTGCATCTGTGCCAGCCCGCGCCGGCCCGCAAAAGCTGTTTTGCACGAACTGCATACGCGTTTTGCGGGGTCTGCTAGAGTTGCTCTTAGGACAGTCGTCGCTGTCGCTCGCCAGTCGCCAGCCCGGCGTACGAACCGTCGCGGTGCAAAGGCGTCCGCATCTCAGCACGATGGGGCGTCACTTGCGCGTGGCGGGACTCGGCCTCAGCGCCGCTTCCCCGACCCGCGGTAGTTGATGGCGTCGCGACCTCAGCCACGGGCGGCGCACACAACCGTGCCATCCAGCGCACGGCATGGCAGCGTTGCATCGTCGGCTCCTGCTAACGGCGCGGCACTCCCCGGTATGTGCTACCTCTTGAGCTTGCGTTGGATTTCCCCGAAGAGGAGAGGATGATGCAGCAGAGTAGCGTAAGTATTTCCCTCAGTTTTGAGAACCAAGGTATCAATCCAGTAGGAGGCTACGCGCGAGTCCCTTGTACCTACACAAAACAAATAGCTCAACGCAACCAACGCGATTAGGGGTTGTCAATCCCTTCACGGTCACTTACGAAAGTGAGATCTGATAGATAATATTTTTGGTATTTTTGATATAAAGATGCAAAGTAAAATAAAAGGCAAAGTAAAAAAGCAAAGCGATAATAAAGTGATGGAAGATTAATATGATAGAGAATAGACCCGGGGGCCATAGATTTCACTAGTGGCTTCTCTCAAGAGCATAAGTATTTTACGATGGGTGAACGAATTACTGTTGAGCAATTGACAGAATTGAGCATAGTTATGAGAGTATCTAGGTATGATCATGTATATAGGCATCACGTCCGAGACAAGTAGACCGACTCCTGCCTGCATCTACTACTATTACTCCACTCATCGACCGCTATCCAGCATGCATCTAGAGTATTAAGTTAATGAAAACAGAGTAACGCCTTAAGCAAGATGACATGATGTAGAGGGATAAATTCATGCAATATGATAAAAACCCCATCTTGTTATCCTCGATGGCAACAATACAATACGTGCCTTGCTGCCCCTTCTGTCACTGGGAAAGGACACCGCAAGATTGAACCCAAAGCTAAGCACTTCTCCCATTGCAAGAACTACCAATCTAGTTGGCCAAACCAAACGGATAATTCGAAGAGACTTGCAAAGATAACCAATCATACATAAAAGAATTCAGAGAAGATTCAAATATTGCTCATAGATAATCTTGATCATAAACCCACAATTCATCGGTCTCAACAAACACACTACAAAAAGAAGATTACATCGAATAGATCTCCACGAGAGAGGGGGAGAACATTGTATTGAGATCCAAAAAGAGAGAAGAAGCCATCTAGCTACTAACTATGGACCTGAAGGTCTGAGGTAAACTACTCACACTTCATCAGAGGGGCTATGATGATGATGTAGAAGCCCTCCATGGTGGATTCCCCTTCCGGCGGAGCTCCGGAACAGGCCCCAAGATGGGATCTCGTGGATACAGAAAGTTACGACGGTGGAATTAGGTTTTTGGCTCCGTATCTGATCGTTTCGGGGTACGTAGGTATATATAGGAGGAAGGAGTACGTCGGTGGAGCTTCGGGGGGCCCACGAGGCAGGGGGCGCGCCCTAGGGGGGGGGGCGCCCTCCACCCTCGTGACCGCCTCCTGGCTTTCGTGGCGTAGGGTCCAAGTCTCCTGGATCATATTCGGTGAGAAAATCGCGTTCCCGAAGGTTTCATTCCGTTTGGACTCCGTTTGATATTCCGTTTCTTCGAAACACTGAAATAGGCAAAAAACAGCAATTCTGGGCTGGGCCTCCGGTTAATAGGTTAGTCCCAAAAGTAATATAAAAGTGGAAAATAAAGCCCAATATAGTCCAAAACAGTAGATAATATAGCATGGAGCAATCAAAAATTATAGATACGTTGGAGACGTATCAGGCATCCCCAAGCTTAATTCCTGCTCGTCCTCGAGTAGGTAAATGATAAAAAAGAATTTTTGATGCGGAGTGCTACTTGGCATAATTTCAATGTAACTCTTCTTAATTGTGGTATGAATGTTCAGATTTGAAAGATTCAAGACAAAAGTTCATATTGACATAAAAATAATAATACTTCAAGCATACTAACAAAGCAATCATGTCTTCTCAAAATAACATGGCTAAAGAAAGCTATCCCTACAAAATCATATAGTCTGGCTATGCTCTATCTTCATCACACTAAATATTTAAATCATGCACAACCCCGGTTTCAGCCAAGCAATTGTTTCACACTTTAGAATTTTCAAACTTTTTCAATCTTCACGCAATACATGAGCGTGAGCCATGGATATAGCACTATAGGTGGAATAGAATGGTGGTTGTGGAGAAGACAAAAAGGGAGAAGATAGTCTCACATCAACTAGGCGTATCAACGGGCTATGGAGATGCCCATCAATAGATATCAATGTGAGTGAGTAGGGATTGCCATGCAACGGATGCACTAGAGCTATAAGTATATGAAAGCTCAACAAAAGAAACTAAGTGGGTGTGCATCCAACTCGCTTGCTCACGAAGACCTAGGGCAATTTTGAGGAAGCCCATCATTGGAATATACATGCCAAGTTCTATAATGAAAGATTCCCACTAGTATATGAAAGTGACAAAATGAGAGACTCTCTATCATGAAGATCATGGTGCTACTTTGAAGCACAAGTGTGGTAAAAGGATAGTAACATTGTCCCTTCTCTCTTTTTCTCTCATTTTTTTATTTGGGCCTTTTCCCTTTTTTTATGGCCTTTTTTTTCTTTTTTCTTATTTTTCGTCCGGAGCCTCATCCCGACTTGTGGGGGAATCATAGTCTCCATCATCCTTTCCTCACTTGGGACAATGCTCTAAAAATGAAGATCATCACACTTCTATTTACTTTACAACTCAACAATTACAACTCAATACTTAGAACAAATATGACTCTATGTGTATGCCTCCGGCGGTGTACCGGGATATGCAATGATTCATGAGTGACATGTATGAAAGAATTATGAACGGTGGCTTTGCCACAAATACTATGTCAACTACATGATCATGCTAGCAATATGACAATGATGGAGCGTGTCATAATAAACGGAACGGTGGAAAGTTACATGGCAATATATCTCGGAATGGCTATGGAAATGCCATGATAGGTAGGTATGGTGGCTGTTTTGAGGGAGGTATATGGTGGGTGTATGATACCGGCGAAAGGTGCGCGGTATTAGAGAGGCTAGCAATGGTGGAAGGAAGAAAAGTGCGTATAATCCATGGACTCAACATTAGTCATAAAGAACTCATATACTTATTGCAAAAATCTAGAAGTCATCAAAGCAAAGTATTACGCGCATGCTCCTAGGGGAAGGGTTGGTAGGAGTTAACCATCGCGCGATCCTGACCTCCACACATAAGGAAGACAATCAATAAATATATCGTGCTCCAACTTCATCACATAACGGTTCACCATACGTGCATGCTATGGGAATCACAAACTTTAACACAAGTATTTCTCAAATTCACAACTACTCAACTAGCATGACTCTAATATTACTACCTCCATATCTCAAAACAATTATCAAGCATCAAACTTTTCTTAGTATTCAACGCACTCAAAAGAAAGTTTTACAAATCTTGCATACCAAGCATATTAAGATTTTTAAGCAAATTACCATGCTATTAAGACTCTCAAAATAATCTAAGTGAAGCATGAGATATCAATAGTTTCTTTAAAACAAATCCACCACCATGCTCTAAAATATATAAGTGAAGCACTAGAGCAAAAACTACAACGCTCAAAAGATATAAGTGAAGCACATAGAGCAAAACTATAAGGCTCAAAAGATATAAGTGAAGCACATAGAGTATTCTAACAAATTCCAATTCATGTATGGCTCTCTCAAAAGGTGTGTACAGCAAGGATGATTGTGGTAAACTAAAAAGCAAAGACTCAAATCATACAAGACGCTCCAAGCAAAACACATATCATGTGGTGAATAAAAATATAGCTCCAAGTAAAGTTACCGATGGAAGTAGACGAAAGAGGGGATGCCTTCCGGGGCATCCCCAAGCTTTGACTTTTTGGTGTCCTTGGATTATCTTGGGTGTGCCATGGGCATCCCCAACCTTAGGCTCTTGCCACTCCTTGTTCCATAATCCATCAAAAGATTTCACTCAAAACTTGAAAACTTCACAACACAAAACTCAACAGAAATCTCATGAGCTCCGTTAGCGAAAGAAAACAAAAGACCACTTCAAGGTACTGTAATGAACTCATTCTTTATTTATATTGGTGTTAAACCTACTGTATTCCAACTTCTCTATGAATTATAAACTATTTTACTAGCCATAGATTCATCAAAATAAGCAAACAACACACGAAAAACAGAATCTGTCAAAAACAGAACAGTCTGTAGTAATCTGTAACTAACGCAAACTTCTGGAACGTGAAAAATTCAGCAAAGATACTAAGTTCTAGATAATTTGTTTATTGATCTACAGAAAAATGAATCAACTAAAAAGCACGTTCCTGTGATTTATGAAAATTATTCTCGTGCGCACAAAGTTTCTGTTTTCTGCAGCAGAATCAAATTACTATTACCGTAGGTTATCCTAGCGGTTTTACTTGGCACAAACACTAATTAAAACACAAAAACGAATCTAACCAGAGGCTAGAAAAATTATTTATTCCTAAACAGAAGCAAAAAGCAAAAAACTAAAATAAAATTGGGTTGCCTCCCAACAAGCGCTATTGTTTAACGCCCTTAGCTGTCACGACCGGTTTTTCAATAAAATAATTATTGAGAGACCAATCCCTTTTACGGACCAGTAAGGAAGAATTCCTTCTCACTGGTGGACAATATCATGGTCACAGAAGAAAAATACCAGGAGTACTGAATATAATACAAGGTTGAGCGGGGACTGCCCAACAATTTATTACATGCACGCCGATAAAACAAGACGGCGGATAGGGTGGCATAACTACTAACTCACGACAATAACGGTGGTGGAAATATCACCGCGGAGCGAGTGATATGACTCATGAAGACTACAGCTCTTCGAGCGTCGGAGTGAGGCTCGAGGAGACTTATTGCGGGTGGCGGAAGCGTGTATAATACAAGTGACCAATATCCGGGATCGCGCAGGACTGACTGGGACTCCTCTAGGCGTCGGACGCACTATCAAACTCTTCATCCAAGAGATCGCCTTCGTCAACATCTGGCCAAATCAACAAGCCAGGTGAGTACTATGAAAGTAGTCGCAAGACAGTTCGGACATAAGATATAACAAATGTAAACATGAAGCATATGAACAAGTTAACCAGTGCGTTCAGACATAGAGATAATAAATACTGGGTGCCAAACGAGGGTCTGAATGACTCCTCGAGAGGAAACTGCAGAATAGTACTACTGGTGCCAAACGAGGGTCTGAATGACTCCTCGAGAGGAAACTGCAAGAATAGTAATACTGGTGCCAAACGAGGGTCTGAATGACTCCTCGAGAGGAAACTGCAAGAATAGTAATACTGGTGCCAAACGAGGGTCTGAATGACTCCTCGAGAGGAAACTGCGAGAATGATAATGCCACAGTCGGGCGTCGGGGCGACACCACATAAAGGGCTTATAACAGAAAATAAAGGCAATGCGTGCCACAGTCGGACGTCTGAGCGACATCACATAAAGGGCTTATATTTAAAGTAAGAAAACAAAAACATGCCACAGTCGGACGTCTGCGCGACGTCGCATAAAGGGCTTATATTGTAGCTCAATAATTCAGTAGCTCGAGATTATAAATTATTACAAGTACGAGACAAATATAAGATTAGTCCATCCACAGTAATAATAATTGAAACTGGGTTTACCACTTGAGCTTGTTCACCGGGGACAAATTTTCCACGCGGATAGATATGGATAGGATATACTGATTTCACTACTTGATCATGGATACGATGACTTGGAAGAATTTGACTCTGCAGAGTTTGTACTTAACCACAGCCAACGGATTTCAGTAGTCACGGGGACTAGTTCCGTTTACGGTGTTTTGGAAGAAACACGTCTAACCAGTACACACCCATTCAACATTCCGAAGCCAGGGATCACCCTCGGCAACGTTCAAGAAAAACCTTGAGACGGGGAGGCTACAACCTCGCGTAGCATGGGATCAAATTTCTATACGCGCGCTCTAAGGGGGTGCCCCCCTCTCGGTCCCAACCGAAAACACCCATGCCCCCTGACCGGATGACTGGCTTTAATCCTGGGCCAAGGTACCATCATCCCGGCCCCTCTGTTTGGTGTGTGCACGGAAAGAGGTTACCAACTTACTAAACCGCATCCTGGCAAAGAAACATGTGGTAGCACGGAAGGGGAAAAGACGATAACGTGACTCCGTCCACGTTAACGTCGGAATTCATCGGATGACGCAAGGCTGGTATGCTACAACAGTACCACCTTGCTGCCCTTCATGTCACCACATGATTAGGCCATCTCTCATCAGAGATCATCGCAACTTTGGAACATACGGGTAGTTGCCTCACAAGCAACGAGGTACTCACTGACACTCATATGCCACGCACCAACTGTCATGCAAACATGCAAAACACCTATCATATCAAAGGTTCAAACATGCTTGCCTGGTTCGGAGAAGTCGGAGTCTAGCTCGGCGAAGTTCGCGGCTCCGTCACCTCTTCCGGAACCTACGGCAATAACGAAAATGGGCACTAACGTGAAAACCAACGCGTGCATAAAAATTTCTCCAAATTTTTTCCAAATAAATCTCATAAAAAACTAGACAAAATTTTAAGACTGTCAGAAAAAGAATCACTCAAAAATCACTTTTCATTTAAAAGTTATAAAGATTTCTGTCCAGGGACCCATCTGTAATGAAACACAAAAGTTCCAGGGTTTAAACTAAGAAACCAGAAAACGCTTCGGAAAGAAATGCGCTAGTTAAAGAGGGAAAACGTATTTTGCCCGAAGGCGCCAACAGAAAATGGTTCGAGGGAGAATAGAACAGAGGCTGACATGGAGGGTCCACATGGCAGGTTCAAAAAGCTCGCCGGCGCCCGAAGACTGCGGTGGACGCCGGCGTCGAACCACGGCGAGTCAGGAAGATCGGAGAGTACCAAGAGCTTCAGCGTGTCCTTCCGCGTCGGTGGGTGGTGGACTCGACCGTCGGAGAGCACCACGTCGACGGCGACACTTTCTCCGGCGGACGGCGGCTCGGGTGATGGTGGAGAACTCCGGTGGAGGGCTGCAGACTTCGAATTGAAGCGCGGGTCAGAAGGAGGGATGCATAGTGAAGCTACTGGCAAGAGATGGGAGGCAGAGGCGCACGCACGGGAGTGAATCGAGCTGGATCCCGTGGCGGGTCGCGGCGGCCGGAGTCGAGGAAGGAGACCTCCTCGAGGCTCTTCCAGTGGCTAGGCGTGCTCTAGGTGGAGTGTAGGGATGGTGTGGGTTCGAGTTGAAGCTCGGGGCCTCTATTTATAGGCGGATCGAGGGGGTGGCCGTGAACGGAGAATCTCCGGCGAGCAGTTACGGCGATGCAGTGGATTGGCAGGAGGTTTTAGTGGCCAGGCAGCATCAGTGAAAGTTACTGGTGTCGTTCCCCCGCTAATCTCGGTTGGTCTTGGCGTAACGGCGCCGGTCCATGGTGGGGTGGCCGCACGGGCACGTCGGCGGCAGAGAGCGCGCTCCGCGCCCTGCGGTTCACGACAAAGATGGCAGCGCGTTCGGGGGAGTGGAAGGCCACGCGGCGCGCTCCGGTGGCTTGGGCGGCGCTGGGTGGCGCCGTCGGCGCTGCGCCTCTCTCTGGCGGCCGCAAAGCCGCCGCTGGCGTCGGTCACGGGGCGGCGCACCTTCTGCTGCTCGTCGCTGACGTCCACAAGGTGCCAGACGCTCGTGCGGTGCAGGAACAAGGGGGAGGGGACGGGGAGCAAGGCGACATCGAGTCACCGTCGAGATCGACAACAAGTTATGAAGAAAACGACAGTAGCACTGAAATGTTCTCTGAACTTAACTGAACTTGATATTGACAATGCACTGCAGGTGTTCGACAGAATGATTTGGCAATGAGAATTTTTTTTCTGGAGCTGGTACTTGGTGAGGTGACCACTCAATGCACCCAGAGGCTGCCTGATTTTACTTGGAATTTTTGGAGAAAGATTTGAATGAATTTCACCAAATTTGACAAATCTGGTCCAAACTTGCAGCAAGTGTAGTTTGAAAAATTTGAACTGAAGACCAGTGGATCTTCATGGATCTTGGTTGAGGGTTCAAAGGACTAGGAAGGGAAAAAGGTTTGGGGGCAAAAATCAAAACAGAAAGTGGAGTCCCTTTGTAAATCACCAATGGCTAGAATAGAAGACAGAAATTTGTTTGAATATGTTTTGAATGGAAAAATTTATATGGAGAGGTACAACTTGCTGGATTTGATGCAAAACATGATCCAAAGATGAGGGGAGGGTTAGGAGAGTGGATTTGCACTAAGGCCATGGCAAGAGGGAATTGATGAAAGTGGCAAGGGATTATTCCAAAAGCCATAGTGCATTTTCAAAAAGATTTTCAAAAGTCATTTTCCCCAAATGAAAAGCATTTTGTCTTGAGTCAAATAAAAAGCAAGAACCTCCAAGACCAAAGACAGATCTTGGGTGAATCCAAATAAAACCTTTGCCATAAAGAAGAAAAAATATATTTGAAAGGGAGAGTTCTTTTGAATTTTTTTTTAAATCACCTCCCTCAAGTCAAACAAAATCTTTTGAAAAATCCAAATAAAAATTTGGGTGTCACAACACCTACCCCCTTAGGAAAAATCTTGTCCTCGAGGTTTCTGCTGATCCTCAAATAGATATGGATATTCTGCCTGAAGAAAATCTTCCCTTTCCCATGTGGCTTCATCCTCAGTGTGGTTGCTCCACTGAACTCTGAAAAACTTTGTCGTTTTCTGACGGGTCCTCCGTTCAGACTCTTCTAAAATCTTTACTGGCCTCTCTCTGTAGGTTAGGTCTGGTTGCACATCAATGCTCTCATGGGATACCTGCTTCTCTGGGTTACTCACACATTTTCTCAATTGTGAGACATGGAATACGTCATGGACGTCTGACAGTTCCTTGGGCAAGTCTAGTTGGTAGGCTACCGTGCGTCTTCGTGCCTTTACACAAAATGGTCCAATAAATCTTGGGGCTAGCTTTCCCTTAATTTTGAACAGTTGCAGACCCCTCATAGGAGATACTCGGAGGTATACGGAATCACCGGGTCCAAAGCTGACCTCATGATGCTTTTGATCATAGTAGCTCTTTCGTCGGCTCTGTGCTGTCTTGAGTCTGTCCCTGATCTGTTTAACTTTCTCCTCGGCCTCTTTAAGCATGTCTGGGCCGAAGATACGGCTGTCACCTGTTTCTGACCAATTCAGTGGGGTACGACACCTTCGCCCGTACAATGCTTCAAAGGGTGCCATTTGCAAGCTGGCTTGGTAACTGTTGTTGTAAGCAAATTCGGCATACGGCAAACTCTCTTCCCAACTGGATCCATAGGTGAGAACACAGGCTCTTAGCATATCCTCTAGGATTTGGTTTACACGTTCTGTTTGTCCATCATTCTGAGGGTGGTACGCTGTACTGAAAGCTAGTTGCGTGCCCAGAGCTTGTTGTAGGTGATCCCAAAATTTGGAGACGAATTGAGTGCCTCGGTCGGATATTATAGTCTTTGGGACTCCATGCAAACAAACTATACGGGAGAGGTAAAGTTTGGCCAGTCTTTGTGTGGAGTAGGTAGTCTTCACCGGAATGAAATGAGCAACCTTGGTTAGTCGGTCTGTGATGACCCATATGGCATCATTTCCGCGTTGTGACCGGGTAATCCGACAATGAAGTCCATTCCTATTTCATCCCATTTCCACTCCGGTATCCTGTTTGGCTGGAGTAGCCCTACTGGCTTTTGATGCTCGGCCTTGATGCGCTGACATGAATCGCAACAAGCAATAAATGCGGCTATATCTCTTTTCATACCGTGCCACCAAAATCTTTTCTGAATGTCCTTGTACATTTTGGTTCCTCCAGGATGTATTGAGTATGGAACGGTGTGGCTTTCGGTTAAGATTTGTTGCTTGAGTTCCTCGATGTTAGGTACGCAAAGTCTATCTCCGTACCATAATGTTCCTTCATTGTCTGTGATGAACTCTGAAGTCTTACCAAGGTTCATTTTCTTCTTTATACCTTCGATGCTGGGATGTCCCTATTGAGCCTTCTTAATTTGTTCCACCAGGGTGGGATGTATCTCTAGATTTGATACGGTGCCCTCAGAGACTAACATCATGTTGAGCCTAGCGAACTCTTGCTGAAACTCAGGCCTCAAGTTTTGCGGACCGTCATTGTCCGGGCTTGGGTTTCGACTAAGGGCATCGGCCACTACATTTGCTTTCCCTGAATGGTAGTGAATACCGACATCATAGTCCTTGACCAGTTCCAACCAGCGTCGTTGGCGTAAATTTAGCTCTGGCTGTGTGAAAATATATTTGAGGCTCTTATGATCCGTATATATTTCACAGCGATTTCCCAACAGAAAGTGCCTCCACTCCTTGAGTGCATGAATGACTGCTGCTAGCTCCAGGTCATGTGTTGGGTAATTTTCCTCATGTTTTCGCAGCTGCCTGGAGGCGTATGCGACAACTTTGCCATCCTGCATCAGCACACACCCGAGACCCTTTCCGGATGCGTCACAATACACTTCAAAACTCTTGTGAATGTCTGGCACAGTTAATACCGGTGCGGTTGTCAGCTTCTTCTTAAGTTCTTGGAAGCTCTGCTCGCATGCTTCCGTCCATACAAATTTATTGTCCTTCTTGAGCAACTGTGTTATAGGTTTTGCCATAGTGGAGAATCCTTCAATAAACCTTCTGTAATATCCGGCCATTCCTAGGAAACTCCGCACATCTGTAACATTGGCGGGCAGTTTCCAGTCAAGTATGGCTTTGACCTTTTCTGGGTCTATGGCCACGCCTTCTTGGTTCAATATATGGCCTAAGAAACCAACTTGTCTTAGCCAAAATTCGCACTTGCTAAATTTGGCGTACAACTGATGTTTCCTTAGTTCTCCCAAAACAATACGGAGGTGCTCAGCATGCTCTTCTGGTGTCCTTGAGTAAACCAGAATATCGTCAATGAATACCACAACAAATTTGTCCATGAATTTCATGAACACTTTGTTCATGAGGTGGACGAAATATGCGGGGGCGTTCGTTAGTCCAAAAGGCATCACTGTAAACTCGTATAATCCGTATCTGGAAGTGAATGCTGTCTTGGGGATATCTTCTGTCCGTACCTTCAGTTGATGATATCCCGATCTCAAATCAATTTTTGAGAATACCTTGGCTTGTGCGAGCTGGTCAAACAAATCATTTATCCGTGGCATCGGATATTTGTTTTTGATGGTGACCATATTGAGGGCTCGATAGTCTATACACAGTCTCAGTGTCCCATCCTTTTTCTTGGCGAACAACACTGGCGAACCCCAAGGTGAGGAGCTGGCCCGAATAAATCCTTTGTCCAATAATTCCTTTATCTGCTTCTTCAGCTCCACCAATTCTGAGGGTGCCATTCTATAAGGCTTCTTATAGATGGGAGCGGTGCCAGGTGCTAGTTCGATGCTGAATTCTATCTCTCGGTCTGGTGGCATGCCTGGCAGTTCTTCAGGGAACACATCGGGAAACTCGCACACCACTGGAACCTTTCTCAGTTCTGCAATGTCCATTTTGTTCAGTTTTGGTTGCTGTGATCGTGGCCTTTCTTGAGCTGTAACCCTTATCGTCTTGCCATGATGGTGGGTGAGAATCACGGTCCGATTGAAACAGTCAGTGAATCCTTTGTTGGTGGTCAACCAGTCCATTCCTAAAATGACATCCAGTCCTTTACTCTCCAACACGATGAGATTTGCTTGGAATTGTAGTCCTTCGAACTCAATGACCACTCCTTGGCAGTAACCCTGAGCGATTTGCTTATTTCTGGGGGACTTGATGATCATAGATTTTTCCAAGGGGAGTATCGGAAAACCATGTTGTAAAACAAAGCTCTTCGAAATGAACGAATGGGAAGCTCCAGAATCAAACAAAACCGTGGCAGGTACTGTGTTGACAGGGAACGTACCGAGCACGATGTCTGGGGCATTCTGCGCCTCTTCCCTGGTCACATGGTTCAGGTGACCCTTCCTGTGGTTGTTGTTGGGGTTGAAATTGTTGCGCTTGGGGGCTGGATTGTTTCCACCATTGTTTGGCTTGGGGGCCGCGTTCCTTGGCTTTGGGCATTGTTTAGCATAGTGCCCTTCTTGACCACAAGCATAGCAGGTGACCCCTGGACGGTACGTGTACTCCTTGTCCCTGGCATGAAACTGTCCGACGGGCCTTGGATCAGTAGTCATGGATCTCCTTGCTTCTGTCCTTGGAACTCCAGTCTTGCTTCGGTTGTTGCGAGCAAGAGTCGTCTTGTCCCTCTTTCGCTTACGGAGATCTTCCAGACTACGACGCTCATTCTCCAAGGTAATGGCCTTGTCCACCAGAGTTTTAAATCCGGGAAAGTGTGTACAACCAGTTGGCATTTTAGTGCTGGTGCCAGGCCGTCCAGGAATTTTTCCATCTTCTTGCTTTCTGTCATGTGCTCGTCGTAGGCATAACGAGATAGCTGGGTAAATTGACCATTGTATTCTTTGACTGACATGCCTCGCTGCTTCAGGTCATCAAACTCTCTCTTCTTGATTTTTATGATGCTTCTGGGGATGTGTGCCCCACGGAAGCCTTCCTTGAACTCTTCCCAGGTGATGTTGTGTTCACTGGGATGCATGTGTAGGAAGTTCTCCCACCATGCTGCAGCTGCTCCAGTAAGGTAGTGTGGTGCATAAAGCACCTTCTCATGATCTGAACACTGAGCAATAATTAGTTTCCTTTCAATGTCACGAAGCCAATCATCGGCTTCCAGCGGCCTATCGGTGTGAGCAAAAGTTGAGGGGCGAGTCTTCTGTAACTCAGATAACTTGGAATGTGGTTGATAGTGTTCGCGGTGGTTTCCCATATTGATGACATGATTCATCATCTCTTGGTGCTGTTGCTGGCTTTGCTCGAAGAGACGGCATACTTGAGACAGGGCTGCTTCGCTGTCCTTTTGACTGGACTGACCCTGAGTGAAATTGTTGCTAGTCTGTGTCCCATAAACCTCTTCTGGCTGATTGGGCATGGAGCGAGTCCACGGACGAGACATTTTTCCAGTCTGGGGTATTATTTTGCAAAACCCATGAGAAAAACAGTGTAGCACAAGGAAAACTTTGCAAAGGCAACAATTTAAAAGACCTCAAGGTTTTTAAGAAAACATAAACGATTTTGCAAGGAGAAAAGACTGCTTAACACAAATCTTACACGCGAAAAGCAAACACGCGATACAGCACTCAGGATGCGCGTACACATTCCTGACATGTTATTTAGACTGGCGTACTCCTCCGGAAGGCAGCAAATACACCAATACAAACTAGCATACAGAGAAAACACATCATACAAGCAGACATAACGCGCGGCTACTCGGCGCTCTCAGTCGGAGATGGTGAAGATTTCCTTCCCTTTGCCGATGGCAAGACTCAGCGGTCCAGGAGAATCAACCTCCACCTCCTCTCTAGCTGGCTCCTGGCGCGTGACGCTGCGCTGCGGTGATGGCGCGGGAGCGACAGGTGGTAGAGCAGGTGCGGCAGGCGGTACAGCTCTGACTGGAGTAGGAGCGATGACTCGTTCGAACTCCTCAGTGGTAGGCAGACGGCGAGCAGTGGCCAAAACGGCCGGTGCATAAGAGGCTGAAGACGAGACGATTGTCAGAGGCGGTGCCGTGTGGAGAAGCTCCTTCCGGCTGGCAGGACCACCCCGGACTAAGTCCATGTGGGCAGCCACAAGATTGTCTACGAGGTTGTCGAAAGACTCCTCCAGGGCCTTGAGATACTCCACAACCATCTCGATGGCTTCATCTCGCTCTCCCCAATGACAGGCGAATGCATAGTGACTGGTGTATGGCACATGGCATGGGAGGTAGCGGTAGCGACGAGTCTTCATCGTAGGAAGGATGTCCCGAAGACGAGCTATCGCCTCACGGGCAGCCATCTGCATGGCATGCCTCTCCGTAGGCATGGCCCTTCCCACAAAACGGAAGTGGCGAGCTGTAGAGCGTCCTCCCTTGAATTGCACCACAGCTTGGTGCATAGACACGTCGTCGCTGAGCTTGTGCTGATAAAGTGTGAACTCCGGGAGAGCTGCTGGCCCGATCGCGAGCTTGGTGATGGAGACGAGGAGCTTGACAAACCCCTCGGGCACGTTCGTGAACACTCGATTCTCACAGTCGCTGCCAGCCATCTACAAAAGTAGGCAAAAATTCTGAGTAGTCATGTCATAAATTTATGATGACCAACAGAAAATAGCTACAATTGCAAAAAGCTGAAAAAGCACAAAAGACGCTAATAACCGATTAGCGATCGCACCTAGTGGTTTCCTATAGTCAGCCTGGCTCTGGTACCAAGCTTGTCACGACCGGTTTTTCAATAAAATAATTATTGAGAGACCAATCCCTTTTACGGACCAGTAAGGAAGAATTCCTTCTCACTGGTGGACAATATCATGGTCACAGAAGAAAAATACCAGGAGTACTGAATATAATACAAGGTTGAGCGGGGACTGCCCAACAATTTATTACATGCACGCCGATAAAACAAGACGGCGGATAGGGTGGCATAACTACTAACTCACGACAATAACGATGGTGGAAATATCACCGCGGAGCGAGTGATATGACTCATGAAGACTACAGCTCTTCGAGCGTCGGAGTGAGGCTCGAGGAGACTTATTGCGGGTGGCGGAAGCGTGTATAATACAAGTGACCAATATCCGGGATCGCGCAGGACTGACTGGGACTCCTCTAGGCGTCGGACGCACTATCAAACTCTTCATCCAAGAGATCGCCTTCGTCAACATCTGGCCAAATCAACAAGCCAGGTGAGTACTATGAAAGTAGTCGCAAGACAGTTCGGACATAAGATATAACAAATGTAAACATGAAGCATATGAACAAGTTAACCAGTGCGTTCAGACATAGAGATAATAAATACTGGGTGCCAAACGAGGGTCTGAATGACTCCTCGAGAGGAAACTGCAGAATAGTACTACTGGTGCCAAACGAGGGTCTGAATGACTCCTCGAGAGGAAACTGCAAGAATAGTAATACTGGTGCCAAACGAGGGTCTGAATGACTCCTCGAGAGGAAACTGCGAGAATGATAATGCCACAGTCGGGCGTCAGGGCGACACCACATAAAGGGCTTATAACAGAAAATAAAGGCAATGCGTGCCACAATCGGACGTCTGAGCGACATCACATAAAGGGCTTATATTTAAAGTAAGAAAACAAAAACATGCCACAGTCGGACGTCTGCGCGACGTCGCATAAAGGGCTTATATTGTAGCTCAATAATTCAGTAGCTCGAGATTATAAATTATTACAAGTACGAGACAAATATAAGATTAGTCCATCCACAGTAATAATAATTGAAACTGGGTTTACCACTTGAGCTTGTTCACCGGGGACAAATTTTCCACGCGGATAGATATGGATAGGATATACTGATTTCACTACTTGATCATGGATACGATGACTTGGAAGAATTTGACTCTGCAGAGTTTGTACTTAACCACAGCCAACGGATTTCAGTAGTCACGGGGACTAGTTCCGTTTACGGTGTTTTGGAAGAAACACGTCTAACCAGTACACACCCATTCAACATTCCGAAGCCAGGGATCACCCTCGGCAACGTTCAAGAAAAACCTTGAGACGGGGAGGCTACAACCTCGCGTAGCATGGGATCAAATTTCTATACGCGCGCTCTAAGGGGGTGCCCCCCTCTCGGTCCCAACCGAAAACACCCATGCCCCCTGACCGGATGACTGGCTTTAATCCTGGGCCAAGGTACCATCATCCCGGCCCCTCTGTTTGGTGCGTACACGGAAAGAGGTTACCAACTTACTAAACCGCATCCTGGCAAAGAAACATGTGGTAGCACGGAAGGGGAAAAGACGATAACGTGACTCCGTCCACGTTAACGTCGGAATTCGTCGGATGACGCAAGGCTGGTATGCTACAACAGTACCACCTTGCTGCCCTTCATGTCACCACATGATTAGGCCATCTCTCATCAGAGATCATCGCAACTTTGGAACATACGGGTAGTTGCCTCACAAGCAACGAGGTACTCACTGACACTCATATGCCACGCACCAACTGTCATGCAAACATGCAAAACACCTATCATATCAAAGGTTCAAACATGCTTGCCTGGTTCGGAGAAGTCGGAGTCTAGCTCGGCGAAGTTCGCGGCTCCGTCACCTCTTCCGGAACCTACGGCAATAACGAAAACGGGCACTAACGTGAAAACCAACGCGTGCATAAAAATTTCTCCAAATTTTTTCCAAATAAATCTCATAAAAAACTAGACAAAATTTTAAGACTGTCAGAAAAAGAATCACTCAAAAATCACTTTTCATTTAAAAGTTATAAAGGTTTCTGTCCAGGGACCCATCTGTAATGAAACACAAAAGTTCCAGGGTTTAAACTGAGAAACCAGAAAACGCTTCGGAAAGAAATGCGCTAGCTAAAGAGGGAAAACGTATTTTGCCCGAAGGCGCCAACAGAAAACGGTTCGAGGGAGAATAGAACAGAGGCTGACATGGGGGGTCCACATGTCAGGTTCAAAAAGCTCGCCGGCGCCCGAAGACTGCGGTGGACGCCGGCGTCGAACCACGGCGAGTCAGGAAGATCGGAGAGTACCAAGAGCTTCAGCGTGTCCTTCCGCGTCGGTGGGTGGTGGACTCGACCGTCGGAGAGCACCACGTCGACGGCGACACTTTCTCCGGCGGACGGTGGCTCGGGTGATGGTGGAGAACTCCGGTGGAGGGCTGCAGACTTCGAATTGAAGCGCGGGTCAGAAGGAGGGATGCGTAGTGAAGCTACTGGCAAGAGATGGGAGGCAGAGGCGCACGCACGGGAGCGAATCGAGCTGGATCCCGTGGCGGGTCGCGGCGGCCGGAGTCGAGGAAGGAGACCTCCTCGAGGCTCTTCCAGTGGCTAGGCGTGCTCTAGGTGGAGTGCAGGGATGGTGTGGGTTCGAGTTGAAGCTCGGGGCCTCTATTTATAGGCGGATCGACGGGGTGGCCGTGAACGGAGAATCTCCGGCGAGCAATTACGGCGATGCAGTGGATTGGCAGGAGGTTTTAGTGGCCAGGCAGCATCAGTGGAAGTTACTGGTGTCGTTCCCCGCTAATCTCGGTTGGTCTTGGCGTAACGGCGCCGGTCCACGGTGGGGTGGCCGCACGGGCACGTCGGCGGCAGAGAGCGCGCTCCGCGCCCTGCGGTTCACGATGAAGATGGCAGCGCGTTCGGGGGAGTGGAAGGCCACGCGGCGCGCTCCGGTGGCTTGGGCGGCGCTGGGTGGCGCCGTCGGCGCTGCGCCTCTCTCTGGCGGCCGCAAAGCCGCCGCTGGCGTCGGTCACGGGGCGGTGCACCTTCTGCTGCTCGTCGCCGACGTCCGCAAGGTGCCAGAAGCTCGTGCGGTGCAGGAACAAGGGGGAGGGGACGGGGAGCAAGGCGACATCGAGGCATTGTCGAGATCGACAACAAGTTCTGAAGAAAACGACAGTAGCAGTGAAATGTTCTCTGAACTTAACTGAACTTGATATTGACAATGCACTGCAGGTGTTCGACAGAATGATTTGGCAATGAGAATTTTTTTTCTGGAGCTGGTACTTGGTGAGGTGACCACTCAATGCACCCAGAGGCTGCCTGATTTTACTTGGAATTTTTTAGAAAGATTTGAATGAATTTCACCAAATTTGACAAATCTGGTCCAAACTTGCAGCAAGTATAGTTTGAAAAATTTGAACTGAAGACCAGTGGATCTTCATGGATCTTGGTTGAGGGTTCAAAGGACTAGGAAGGGAAAAAGGTTTGGGGGCAAAAATCAAAACAGAAAGTGGAGTCCCTTTGTAAATCACCAATGGCTAGAATAGAAGACAGAAATTTGTTTGAACATGTTTTGAATGGAAAAATTTATATGGAGAGGTACAACTTGCTGGATTTGATGCAAAACATGATCCAAAGATGAGGAGAGGGTTAGGAGAGTGGATTTGCACTAAGGCCATGGCAAGAGGGAATTGATGAAAGTGGCAAGGGATTATTCCAAAAGCCATAGTGCATTTTCAAAAAGATTTTCAAAAGTCATTTTCCCCAAATGAAAAGCATTTTGTCTTGAGTCAAAATAAAAAGCAAGAACCTCCAAGACCAAAGACAGATCTTGGGTGAATCCAAATAAAACCTTTGCCATAAAGAAGAAAAAATATATTTGAAAGGGAGAGTTCTTTTGAAAAAAAAATTTAAATCACCTCCCTCAAGTCAAATAAAATCTTTTGAAAAATCCAAATAAAAATTTGGGTGTCACATTAGCTAGGCATAAAAGCAAGGATAGATCTAGGTATTGCCATCTTTGGTAGGCAATCCATAGGTGGCTCTCATGATAGATTCATATGGTAATTTTATTTTCTTTCTAAGGAAGTGTTCCATGCCTTTCCTTAATGGAAATTGGAATCTAATATTCCCTTCCTTCATATCAATAATTGCACCGATCGTTCTAAGGAAAGGTCTACCAAGAATAATAGGACATGAAGGATTGCAATCTATATCAAGAACGATAAAATCTACGGGCACATAATTCCTATTTGCAACAATAAGAACATCATTAATTCTTCCCATAGGTTTCTTAATAGTGGAATCCGCAAGGTGCAAGTTTAGAGAGCAATCATCAAAATTGCGGAAATCTAGCAAATCACACAAAGTTTTAGGAATAGTGGAAACACTAGCACCCAAATCATATAAAGCATAAAATTCATGATCCTTAATCTTAATTTTAATAGTTGGTTCCCACTCATCATAGAGTTTTCTAGGGATAGAAACTTCCAACTCAAGTTTTTCTTCATAAGATTGCATCAAGGCATCAACGATATGTTTAGTAAACGCTTTATTTTGACTATAAGCGTGAGGAGAATTTAGCGCGGATTGCAACAAGGAAATACAATCAATTAAAGAGCATCATAATTAAATTCCTTGAAATCATAAATAGTGGGTTTAGCAACATCTAGGGTTTTGATTTCTTCAATCCCACTTTTATGAATTTTAGCATCATAACCTAAAAACTCCAAATTCTTGGAACGCCTTCTAGGTAAAGGTGGATCATATTCAGTCCCATCATTGTCAAGATTCATATTGCAAAACAAAGATTTAATAGGGGACACATCAATAACTTTTAGATCTTCATCTTTATTTTCATAGGAATTGGAAGAACACGCTTTAATAAAGGCATCTTTCGTAGCACGCATCCTAGCGGTTCTTTCCTTGCACTCATCAATGGAAATTATCATGGCTTTGAGAGACTCATTGATATCATGCTTAGGAGGAATAGATATAAGCTTTAAAGAATCAACATCAAGAGAAATTCTATCAACGTTCCTAGCCAATTCATCAACTTTAAGCAATTTCTCTTCAAGCAAAGCATTGAAATTCTTTGACGAATTCATAAACTCTTTAACACTAGTCTCAAATTCAGAGGCATCTTATTAAAATTTCCATAAGAATTGTTGTAGGAATTTCCATAATTATTAGAAGGATTACTAGGATAAGGCCTAGGATTAAAATTCCCTCTATACGCGTTATTACCAAAATTATTCCTACCAACAAAATTCACATCCATAGATTCATTATTATTCTCAATCAAAGTAGACAAAGGCATATCATTAGGATCAGAAGAAATACTCTTAGTAGCAAATAATTTCATAAGTTCATCCATCTTTCCACTCAAAACATTGATTTCTTCTATCGCATGCACTTTTTTATTAGTAGATCTTTCAATGTGCCATTGAGAATAATTAACCATAATATTATCTAGGAGTTTAGTAGCATATCCTAAAGTGATTTCCATAAAAGTGCCTCCCGCGGCCGAATCTAAAAGATTTCTAGAAGCAAAATTCAATCCGGCATAATTTTTTTGTATAATCATCCACAAATTCAAACCATGAGTAGGACAATTACGTATCATTAATTTCATTCTCTCCCAAGTTTGTGCAACATGTTCATGATCAAGTTGCTTAAAATTCATAATATCGTTTCTAAGAGAGATGATCTTAGCGGGAGGAAAATACTTAGAGATAAAAGCATCTTTGCACTTGTTCCAAGAATCAATACTATTTTTAGGCAAAGACGAAAATCAAGCTTTAGCACGATCTCTAAGCGAAAAAGGAAATAGCTTCAATTTAACCACATCATTGTCAACATCCCTCTTCTTTTGCATATCACATAAATCAATGAAGCTATTTAGATGAGTAGCGGCATCTTCACTAGGAAGGCCGGCGAATTGATCTTTCATAACAAGATTCAACAAAGAAGTATTGAGTTCACAAGATTCAGTATTGGCAAGAGGAGCAATCGGAGTGCTAAGGAAATTATTATTATTGGTATTGGTAAAGTCACATAATTTGGTATTATCTTGAGCCATCGTGACAAGCAAGCGATCCAACACATGAGCAAACAAAAAAACAGGCGAGAAAAAGGTAAACGGAAAAGAGAGGGCGAATAAAACGGCAAGGGTGAAGTGGGGGAGAGGAAAACGAGAGGCAAATGGCAAATAATGTAATGCGAGAGATAGGGATTGTGATGGGTACTTGGTATGTTGACTTTTGCGAAGACCTCCCCGGCAACGGCGCCAGAAATTCTTCTTGCTACCTCTTGAGCTTGCGTTGGATTTCCCTGAAGAGGAGAGGATGATGCAGCAGAGTAGCGTAAGTATTTCCCTCAGTTTTTGAGAACCAAGGTATCAATACAGTAGGAGGCTACGCACGAGTCCCTCGTACCTACACAAAACAAATAGCTCAACGCAGCCAACGCGATTAGGGGTTGTCAATCTCTTCACGGTCACTTACGAAAGTGAGATCTGATAGATAATATTTTTGGTATTTTTGATATAAAGATGCAAAGTAAAGTAAAAGGCAAAGTAAAAAAGCAAAGCAATAATAAAGTGATGGAAGATTAATATGATGAGAATATACCCGGGGGCCATAGATTTCACTAGTGGCTTCTCTCAAGAGCATAAGTATTTCAACGGTGGGTGAACGAATTACTGTTGAGCAATTGACAGAATTGAGCATGGTTATGAGAGTATCTAGGTATGATCATGTATATAGGCATCACGTCCGAGACAAGTAGACCGACTCCTGCCTGCATCTACTACTATTACTCCACTCATCGACCGCTATCCAGCATGCATCTAGAGTATTAAGTTAATGAAAACAGAGTAACGCCTTAAGCAAGATGACATGATGTAGAGGGATAAATTCATGCAATATGATAAAAACCCCATCTTGTTATCCTCGATGGCAACAATACAATACGTGCCTTGCTGCCCCTTCTGTCACTGGGAAAGGACACCGCAAAAAGCTAAGCACTTCTCCCATTGCAAGAACTACCAATCTAGTTGGCTAAACCAAACGGATAATTTGAAGAGACTTGCAAAGATAACCAATCATACATAAAATAATTCAGAGAAGATTCAAATATTTCTCATAGATAATCTTGATCATAAACCCACAATTCATCGGTCTCAACAAACACACCGCAAAAATAAGATTACATCGAATAGATCCCCATGAGAGAGGGGGATAACCTTGTATTGAGATCCAAAAAGAGAGAAGAAGCCATCTAGCTACTAACTATGGACCCGATGGTCTGCGGTAAACTACTCACACTTCATCGGAGGGGCTATGATGATGATGTAGAAGCCCTCCATGGTGGATTCCCCTTCCGGCGGAGCTTCGGAACAGGCCCCAAGATGGGATCTCGTGGATACAGAAAGTTGTGGCGGTGGAATTAGGTTTTTGGCTCCGTATCTGATCGTTTTGGGGTACGTAGGTATATATAGGAGGAAGGAGTACGTCGGTGGAGCTTCGGGGGCCCACGAGGCAGGGGGCGCGCCCTAGGGTGGGGTCGCCCTCCACCCTCGTGACCGCCTCCTGGCTTTCGTGGCATAGGGTCCAAGTCTCCTGGATCATATTCGATGAGAAAATCGCGTTCCCGAAGGTTTCATTCCGTTTGGACTCCGTTTGACATTCCGTTTCTTCGAAACACTGAAATAGGCAAAAACAGCAATTCTGGGCTGGGCCTCCGGTTAATAGGTTAGTCCCAAAATTAATATAAAAGTGGAAAATAAAGCCCAATATAGTCCAAAACAGTAGATAATATAGCATGGAGCAATAAAAAATTATAGATACGTTGGAGACGTATCAGTATGCGGCGAGAGTGCAGCGTCCATGGTAGCGCAAGGCGGCGTGACGGTGCCCACCACCACGGCCACCCAAAGCGTGCTGCCTATAGTGCTGGATGTGGCGAAGGACAGCCCGGCGCGGAGAGCCCCTCCCATAGCGGTAGCCTGGTCCGCCCTCCCATGCCGGCGACTCGACGCCGTTCCCACACAACGGTGGTGTAGTGGTGTACAAAGGCAAATCGAATCCTTCGATTCGTAACCACGCATAGAGAAGGCCGATGGAGGCTTATCTCTTCGTTGTTTTTTAGTTCTACCATCGACGTTTTACTGATTCACGGATTAGGACATGTTCAATATATTTGCTCTCTAACAATTCCTACAACATGTTCTTTACCGACACAACAACATTGTTTTGCGATTGAGATTAAGTTTTCTCGCATAACAATATTGATTTTGTGATTGAGAAAAAATATTTTATCTCTTGCGAAACAATCTCATTGTGATTGAGATTAATTTTCTCTCGCAAACTGAATTATCTTGCAACTTGATACAAGATCATCTCATTTAATTTGAGGTCTATACAATTCAAGTTTTTCACTTGAACATCAAGTTTGCAACATCATTACTATTCATTTTAATAGTGGTGTATTTCTGTTGAGTATGATGTATTCCGGAATGTATGTATCTCCATGTTCGCTACATGTCAAGATTAATACGTCTATTTGCAATTGAGATTTTTAATTTCTTGCAAATAAGAATGCAAAATTGAAAGTGATTTCTTCAAATTGATGTATTGGGATCACAAGGTAGTCATATAGATCTACTGCCTTCACAGATTATCAATGACTACGTTAAAGTCTATATTTTGTCATTTTGGCATTATAATTGCTTTACAAAGTGCTCTCCCACACATTTTACTAAGTCATGACATAAGACATTACGAGTGAGTATCTACTGATTTCATCAGATTATACTCTCTAGTGTTGCGAGATCTACTCCATTTTGGAGGTTATCTTCAAGGTGTCATATTTAGCAATTTGAGGTTCACACTAATCGTTTCAAGATAATTTCTTGAAATACCCATTGATTTTGCTTAGTTCATTACAACATCAACCATGATGGTCCTTAATTTACTGGTTGTAAATTAATTATCTCTGGTTTACCCATTGAGGGAGTCCTGGATTAGGGGGTGTCCGGATAGCCGGACTATGACCTTTGGCCGGACTCCTGGACTATGAAGATACAAGATTGAAGACTTCGTCCCGTGTCCGGATGGGACTTTCCTTGGCGTGGAAGGCAAGCTTGGCGATACGGATATGTAGATCTCCTACCATTGTAACCGACTCTGTGTAACCCTAACCCCCTTCGGTGCCTATATAAACTGGAGGGTTTTAGTCCGTAGGACGAACAACAATCATACCATAGGCTAGCTTCTAGGGTTTAGCCTCTCTGATCTCATGGTAGATCTACTCTTGTACTACCCATATCATCAATATTAATCAAGCAGGAGTAGGGTTTTACCTCCATCGAGAGGGCCCGAACCTGGGTAAAAACATCGTGTCCCTTGTCTCCTGTTACCATCCGCCTAGATGCACAGTTCGGGACCCCCTACCCGAGATCCGCCGGTTTTGACACCGACATTGGTGCTTTCATTGAGAGTTCCTCTGTGTCGTCATCCTTAGGCCCGATGGCTCCTCCGATCGTCACCGACGATGCGGTCCAGGGTGAGACTTTTCTCCCCGGACAGATCTTCTTAATCGGCGGCTTTGCGCTGCGGGCCAATTCGCTTGGCCATTTGGAGCATATTGAAAGATACGCCCCTGGCCATCAGGTCAGATTTGGAAGTTTGAACTACACGGCCGACGTCCACGGAGACTTGATCTTCGACGGGTTCGAGCCACAGCCAAGCGCGCCGCACTGTCACGAAGGGCATGATTTAGCTCTGCCGCCGAACAGTGTCCTGGAGGCCGCACCAGTGTCCGCTCCGACCTTTAGCTTGGAGCCGACTGCGCCGATCGAGGACGGGTGGCTGGACACCACCTCGGGGGCTGCGATCTCTACGGCGATTGAGCCGTACACCTACCCCGTCCTTTGCGAAGCTCGTGACTCCAAGGTGCCGGACTCCTCTCCGGACTCCGAGCCTTCCGCGCCCCTGCCAGTCGAATCCGATTGGGCACCGATCATGGAATTCACTGCCGCGGACATCTTTCAGCACTTGCCCTTTGGTGACATCCTGAATTCACTAAAGTCTCTCTCTTTATCAGGAGATCCCTGGCCGGATTATGGTCAGGAAGGTTGGGATGCGGACGACGAAGAAATTCAAAGCCCACCCACCACCCACTTCGTAGCCACTGTCGATGATTTAACCGACATGCTCGACTTCGACTCCGAAGACATCGACGGTATGGACGACGATGCAGGAGACGACCAAGAACCAGCGCCTACAGGGCATTGGAAGGCCACCTCGTCATACGACATATACATGGTGGACATCCCAAAAGATGGGAATGGCGATGGAACAACGGAGGATGACCCCTCCAAGAAACAGCCTAAGCGCCGGCGTCAGCGGCGCCGCTCTAAATCCCGCCACAGCAAAAACGGTGATTCCGGCACGGGAGACAATAACACCCCGGACAGTGCCGAAGACAACCCCCTCCAGCAGTATTCAGCGCAGGAGGATGGAGAAGCCAGCCCTCATGAGAGAGCGGCAGAAAGAGAGGTAGAGGACGATAATTACATGCCTCCCTCCGAAGATGAGGCAAGCCTCGACGACGACGAATTTGTCGTGCCCGAGGATCCCGTCGAACAAGAGCGTTTCAAACGTAGGCTTAGGGCCACGGCAAGCAGCCTCAAGAAAAAGCAGCAACAACTTAGAGCTGACCAAGACTTGCTAGCTGACAGATGGACTGAAGTCCTTGCGGCCGAAGAGTATGAACTCGAGCGCCCCTCCAAGAGCTACCCAAAACGCAGGCTGCTACCCCGATTAGAGGAGGAAGCACCCAAACTTACATCACCAGCGCATGATACGGCTGACCGGCCACCTCGTGGCCGCGACAGAGAGGCCTCTCGGCCCTCAACTCAAGCCGCACCCCGGCGCCGCTCAAAAAATACCAAGGCGCGGGGAAATGCGCCAGACCTGCGAGATATATTGGAGGACAAGGCAAGGCAAACAAGATCGATCTACGGATCGCATGGGCGCCCCATGACACGTGACGATAACTGTCACGCCGGATATGGAAACTCCGACCAGGCCGAACACAGTAGACAAAGCTCATTTGAGCTGCATCGTGATATAGCCCAATACAGAGGTGCCGCACACCCACTATGCTTCACAGATGAAGTGATGGATCATCAAATCCCTGAGGGTTTCAAACCCGTAAACATTGAATCATACGATGGCACAACAGATCCTGCGGTTTGGATCGAGGACTATCTCCTTCACATCCACATGGCCCGCGGTGATGATCTACACGCCATCAAATACCTCCCACTCAAGCTTAAAGGACCAGCCCGGCATTGGCTTAACAGCTTGCCAGCAGAGTCAATTGGTTGTTGGGAAGACCTGGAAGCCGCATTCCTCGACAATTTCCAGGGCACATATGTGCGACCACCAGACGCCGATGACCTAAGCCACATAATTCAGCAGCCAGAGGAATCGGCCAAACAATTCTAGACACAGTTCCTAACCAAGAAAAATGAAATTGTCGACTGTCCGGATGCAGAGGCCCTCGCAGCCTTCAAACACAACATCTGCGACGAGTGGCTTGCCCGACACCTAGGACAGGAAAAGCCGAAATCCATGGCAGCCCTCACAACACTCATGACCCGCTTTTGCGCGGGAAAGGACAGCTGGCTAGCTCGTAGTAACAACATGACCAAGAGCCCTGGTAATTCGGATACCAAGGACAGCAATGGCAGGTCGCGTCGCAACAAGCACAAGCGCCGCATTAACGGCGATAATGCTGAGGATACGACAGTCAATGCCGGATTCAGAGGCTCTAAACCCGGTCAGCGGAAAAAGCCATTTAAAAGAAATACTCCGGGCCCGTCCAATTTGGACCGAATACTCGATCGCTCGTGCCAGATACACGGCACCCCCGAAAAACCAGCCAACCACACCAACAGGGATTGTTGGGTGTTCAAGCAGGCAGGCAAGTTAAATGCCGAAAACAATGACAAGGGGCTGCATAGCGATGACGAGGAGGAGCCCCGGCCGCCGAACAATAGAGGACAGAAGGGCTTCCCCCCACAAGTGCGGACGGTGAACATGATATACGCAACCCACATACCCAAAAGGGAGCGGAAGCGTGCACTAAGGGACGTATATGCGATGGAGCCAGTCGCCCCAAAGTTCAACCCGTGGTCTTCCTGCCCTATCACTTTTGATCGAAGGGACCACCCCACTAGCATCCGCCATGGCGGATTCCTCGCATTGGTTCTAGACCCAATCATTGACGGATTTCACCTCACTAGGGTTCTAATGGACGGCGGCAGCAGCCTGAACCTGCTTTATCAGGATACAGTGCACAAAATGGGCATAGACCCATCAAGGATTATACCCACGAAGGCGACCTTTAAAGGCGTCATACCAGGTGTAGAGGCCAACTGTACAGGCTCAGTTACACTTGAAGTGGTCTTCGGATCCCCGGATAACTTCCGAAGCGAGGAGTTAATCTTCGACATAGTCCCGTTCCGCAGCGGCTATCACGCACTGCTCGAACGAACCGCATTTGCAAAGTTCAATGCGGTGCCACACTACGCATATCTCAAGCTCAAGATGCCAGGGCCTCGAGGAGTCATTACGGTCAATGGAAACACCGAACGCTCTCTCCGAACGGAGGAGCATACGGTGGCCCGCGTGGCGGAAGTACAAAGCAGCCTCTTAAGGCAATTCTCGAGTCCGGCTATTAAACATCCGGACACCGTCAAGCGCGCCCGGAGTAACCTACAACAAGACCGCCTGGCACGTTCCGAGCACGCATAGCAATGCGGCCCAAACCCCAGCCCTCGCGAAATTGCGAAACCAGTACTACGCGTCCATAATTACGCTCTGGAAATACCATGGGCATAGGGGGAGGGGCACGACCACGGCATGCCCAGAATGCGGCTCAACCGCACCAGGGGCTCCCGATTGTGTCATTCTTTTCTTTTCTTCTTTCTTTTTTACTTTCAGGACTCCGTTCTCACAAAGCCCTATCCGGCAGTAGAATCGCCGAACACACGATGCAACAGCCAGGGAAGCAGAAAGCTATGTCGAGTGTCCAGGTGGTCTCTATTACGAGCAGTATACCTGTTTTACATACCATCCCGCAGCTTACCCCTGGAGGGGGACATGTTAAAAAGTCCCGTCCCTTGCTTATCGCACTTTTTGTATCGTTCTGCTCTTACTGCAGCCCATTTTGAATAAACAATACATAGCTTCTGCCTATTATTGAATTCCTTTTTCCTATATATATGTTCACTTATGACATTGTGCAACCGTACACTTTGGTACGGGCAATACACCAGGGGCTTAAGTACCCCACAATATGGTGTGATAAGTCCGAACACTTTCACAAGTGCGGCACCCCGAACTTATAACATTATATGCATCGGCTCCGAATAATGTCTTGGGTCAATAGTTGGGTTTGCCCGGCTCCCATGTTTTGGTACCTTATGTTCCATTATATCGGCTAAGGTAGCGCTGGGAGAACAACTGCGATTGTGCCCCGGTTGAGCTGGGTTAAGCACCTCAGTGGAGAAAGCTAAAACTGACCGTCATGATAGGGCGAGAGCCGGTCGCTGTTCGAGAGGTTTTCGAGTCCCTAAAGACTTATGCCGCTTAGAGCGAGGAGTCGGCATTGTCCGGCCTAGGCGTGGATAGCGCCCCGAACTCGGTCTTCCGAATACCAGGGGCTTCGACGAAATTTAAAATTATAGAATTCTATGGCTAAGTGAGAGTGTTCAAGCATTATAGTCCGATTGCCTTGTTCGTTGCGTTGAGCGCCTCCCTCGAAGGACCCAAGAATGGGAACAAGAGCGCTCAAGTTTATCCCGAACACCCCAGCACTCGTGGCATGGGGGCTGAAGCCAACGACTCGCCATCTCTCAAATTTAATAAACGGCCACACAAAAGGTAATATTTTAAATTCAAAAGTGTTGCTTAGCGCATATGAACAAGTTTTCAGCGTACAGGATAACAAATGCGAGTCTACTCAAAAATTACATCTTTGGAGCATTCACCCGCTATAAGGCGGGCACCCTTCAGGACGCCCTCATAATACATCTCAGGCTTGCGATGCCCCTTGCTTGGTGGTGGTCCGTCCGTCACAAGCTTCTCAGCGTCCATCTTGCCCCAGTGCACCTTAGCACGGGCAAGGGCCCTACGGTCACCTTCGATGCAGACGGAGCGCTTGACGACTTCAACCCATGGACATGCGTCCACTAGCCGCCTCACCAGCCCAAAGTAGCTCCCAGGCATGGCTTCCCTGGGCCACAGCCGAACTATGAGGCCCTTCATGGCCTGTTCGACCACCTTATGGAGCTCGACCAGCTGCTTCAACTGGTCGCTTAAGGGCACCGGGTGTCCGGCCTCAGCATACTGAGACCAGAACACCTTCTCCGTCGAGCTCCCCTCCTCGGCTCGGTAAAATGCGGCAGCATCGGACACACTGCGGGGCAGATCTACGAATGCTCCTGGAGAGCTCCGGATTCGGGTAAGTAAAAGATAATTCACTTTCACATGCTTGCTTTGCATAAAGAATGCCTTACCCGCCGCTATCTTCTTCATCGCCTCAATTTCCTGGAGGGCTTTTTGGGCTTCGGCCTTAGCGGCTTTGGCGCTCTCAAGGGCCGAGGCGAGCTCGGACTCTCGAGTCTTTGAGTCACGCTCCAAACTCTTGTGTTTTTCCACGAGAGCCTGGAGCTCTTGCCGCACCTCCGCCACCCGCGCCTCCTGCTTCTCTCTCTCGGTGCGCTCCGCGGCCGCATTGCTTTCGGCCTTGGACACCGCTTCCTTCAGGGTCGCCATCTCGTTCGTGGCCCCTGCAATATTCACGTTATTCCTGTCATTTTTTGCAACCACATCTTTTAAATACTCCCATAAGGTATTACTTACCTTCCTTGTCCTCGAGTTGCTTTTTGACAAGGCCGAGCTCGTTCTCGGACCGCTCGAGGCTCTGCTTCAATGCATCAACCTCCGAAGTCAGTGCGGCAGAGGTCAGCAGCGCAGCCTGCATTCCCATATTGACATACTTATGTTAGACTCCTGCGTATATCTTTTAGATCCTCAGTTCGGCTTTTTCTTTCCGAACACCAAACTGAGCATCAGGGGCTACTGTCTATGCGGTAATATTTTTTCATATCTTAAATACATACCTCAAAGCCTGTTAGAAGGCTGGCACAGGCTTCAGTCAGTCCGCTCTTGGCGGACTGAACTTTCTGGATCACCACACTCATAATAGTGCGGTGCTCCTCGTTGATGGAAGCGCCGTTAAGCGCCTCCATCAAATTATCCGGTGCCTCCGGTTGGACGGAGGTCATCGGCGTCGCAGTCTTGCCCTTCTTACGAAGGGGCCACCTGCCGGACTCCGGAACCATTGAAGGTTCCGGTGCGGAGTCCGGCCTAGGGCCGGACTTAGAGCCCTCTGGGGTTTTATCCCCTTTGCGCCTGGAGTCCGGGAGGCTGCCTTGCGGCGCCTCCTGGACCACCTCCTCCTGGCTAGGCCCCTTGGGGGATTCCACCTCAGCGTCATCCGCGACGCAAGGAGAGGAGGCGGTCAGAAGTGAGGTGCTATTCACATCCGACGAATCCAGGGAGCCGCTCGTCGAAGCGTCGAGCCCGTCCTTGGGCGGGCTACATGGTTATATTCGGCGTTGGAAGATATTGTGCGACAAATGAAACACCATGAGTTATTCTGGTGTCCGGACACTTACGATTTCGCCAGGGGCTTGGTCTTCGGTGGCCACTCCTCTTCGCCGTCGTCGGCGTTGGTGGCGTAGTCCGGAGAAAGGGTCCTTCCCTTCTTGGACCCCCCGCCCTCCCCAGTTGGGGCGGCCTTCCTTTTCTTCTCTCCCCCTACTGGGGGAGAGGCCTCTTTTTCCTCCTCCTCGTCTTCGCGGGAGGAGTCCGCCTTGGAGTCATCGGATGATGAGTCCGACAACACCTGGCGCCGGGAACTCCTTCGAATTCCCGCGGCCTTCTTCTTGGCCTTCTTCTCCGGCACCACGTAAGGTGCCGGAACCAGCAACCCCGTCAATCGGGCGTCCGCTGGGTCTTCTGGCAAGGGAGCCGGACAGTCAACCTGTCCGGACGTCTTCTGCTAGTCCTGTCAAAGGTGAGGGAGTTTTAGATCCCGCATAGAGTTAAACTATGAAAAACTAGAGTCCCGTAAAGGGTAAAATAGCTTACCTCGCTGGCTTGATGCTGCGAGCCGAATCCGTGATCTTCGGTAGCGGATGCGGGAGCCTCGGCGCCCTTGAACAGCACCTTCCAGGCATCTTCGTACGTAGTGTTGAAGAGCCGGCTCAAGGTTCGGTGCTGTGCCGGATCAAACTCCCACAAGTTGAAGGCCCATTGTTGGCATGGGAGGATCTGGCGGATGAGCATGACCTGGACCACGTTGACAAGCTTGAGCTTCTTGTCCACCAGGTTTCGGACGCAGGTTTGGAGTCCGGTCAGCTCTTCCGAATTACCCCACGTCAGGCCCGTCTCTTTCCATGAGGTGAGTGCTACGTCTCGAGCTTGCGTTGGTTTTCCCCGAAGAGGAGAGGATGATGCAGCACAGTAGCGTAAGTATTTCCCTCAGTTTTTGAGAACCAAGGTATCAATCCAGTAGGAGGTCACGCGCATGTCCCTCGTACCTGCACAAAACGATAGCTACTCGCAACCAACGCGATTAGGGGTTGTCAATCCCTTCACGGTCACTTACGAGAGTGAGATCTGATAGAGATAATATTTTTGGTATTTTTGGTATAAAGATACAAAGTAAAAAGTAAAAGCAAAGCAAGTAAATAAAGTGATGGAGATTGATATGATGAGAATAGACCCGGGGGCCATAGGTTTTACTAGTGGCTTCTCTCAAGAGCATAAGTATTCTACGGTGGGTGAACAAATTATTGTTGAGCAATTGACAAAATTGAGCATAGTTATGAGGTTATCTAGGTATGATCATGTATATAGGCATCACGTCCGTGACAAGTAGATCGAAACGATTCTGCATCTACTACTATTACTCCACTCATCGACCGCTATCCAGCATGCATCTAGAGTATTAAGTTAAAAACAGAGTAACGCCTTAAGCAAGATGACATGATGTAGAGGAATAA
Source organism: Triticum aestivum (assembly GCF_018294505.1). Taxonomy (NCBI): domain Eukaryota; kingdom Viridiplantae; phylum Streptophyta; class Magnoliopsida; order Poales; family Poaceae; genus Triticum; species Triticum aestivum. The sequence continues at coordinate 514,403,088 of NC_057805.1, read as the reverse complement.
ATTCATGCAATATGATAAATACCCCATCTTGTTATCCTCGATGCCAACAATACAATACGTGCCTTGCAACTCCTTCTGTCACTGAGTAAGGACACCGCAAGATTGAACCCAAAGCCATGCACTTCTCCCATTGCAAGAACTACCAATCTAGTTGGCCAAACCAAAAGGATAATTCGAAGAGACTTGCAAAGATAACTCAATCATACATAAAAGAATTCAGAAAAGATTCAAATATTATTCATAGATAAGTTGGATCATAAACCCACAATTCATCGGTCTCAACAAACACACCGCAAAAAGAAGATTACATCGAATAGATCTCCACGAGAGAGGGGGAGAACATTGTATTGAGATCCAAAAAGAGAGAAGAAGCCATCTAGCTACTAGCTATGGACCCGAAGGTCTGAAGTAAACTACTCACACTTCATCGGAGGGGCTATGGTGATGATGTAGAAGCCCTCCGTGGTAGATGCCCTCTCCGGCGGAGCTCCGGAACAGGCCTGAAGATGGGATCTCGTGGATACAGAAGGTTGCGGCGGTGGAATTAGGTTTCTGGATCCTGTTCTGATCGTTCGGGAATACGTAGGTATATATAGGAGGAAGGAGTACGTTGGTGGAGCTCCGAGGGGCCCACGAGGTAGGGGGGCACGCCGGGGGGGGGGGGGCGCCCTCCACCCTCGTGACCGCCTCTGGCGCTTCTTGGAGTAGGGTCCAAGTCTCCTGGATCATGTTTGGTTGGAAAGTCACGATCCCGAAGGTTTCATTCCGTTTGGACTCCGTTTGATATTCTGTTTCTTCGAAATACTGAAAAAGGCAAAAAATAGCAATTCTGGGCTGGGCCTCCGGTTAATAGGTTAGTCCCAAAAATAATATAAAAGTGGAAAATAAAGCCCATTATAGTCCAAAACAATAGATAAAGTAGCATGGAGCAATAAAAAATTATAGATACGTTGGAGACGTATCAGGCATCCCCAATCTTAATTCCTGCTCGTCCTCGAGTAGGTAAATGATAAAGAAAAAGAATTTTTGGTGCGGAGTGATACTTTGGCATAATTTCAATGTAAATCTTCTTAATCATGGTATGAATATTCAGATCCGAAAGATTCAAGACAAAAGTTCATATTGACATAGAAATAATAATACTTCAAGCATACTAATCAAAGCAATCATGTCTTCTCAAAATATCATGGCAAAAGAAAGTTCATCCTTACAAAATCATATAGTTAGGCTATGCTTCATTTTCGTCACACAAAGATGTTCCCAACTTCTATACCCCCGATGACAAGCCAAGCAATTGTTTCATACTTAAATAATCTCAAACTTTTTCAACCTTCACGCAATACATGAGCGTGAGCCATGGATATAGCACTATGGGTGGAATAGAATATGATGATGGGGATTGTGTGGAGAAGACAAAAAAGGAGAAAGTCTCACATCAACGAGGCTAATCAATGAGCTATGGAGATGCCCATCGATTGATGTTAATGCAAGGAGTAGGGATTGCCATGCAATGGATGCACTAGAGCTATGAATGCTCAACAAAAGAAAACTAGTGGGTGTGCATCCAACTTGCTTGCTCATGAAGACCTAGGGTATTTTGAGGAAGCCCATCGTAGGAATATACAAGCCAAGTTCTATAATGAAAAATTCCCACTAGTATGAACAAGACAACTTATGAGACTCACTATATGAAAAACATGGTGCTACTTTGAAGCACAATATATGAGACTCACTACATGAAGAACAAGGTGCTACTTTGAAGCACAAGTGTGGAAAAAGAGATAGTAGCATTGCCCTTTTTATATTTATTTTTTTTGGGCTTTTTTTTGGCCTTTTTTTTTCTTTTTTTGGGCAATGCTCTAATAATGATGATCATCACACTTCTATTGATTACAACATAAGGATTACAACTCGATACTAGAACAAGATATGACTCTATATGAATGCCTCCGGCGGTGTACCGGGATGGTGCAATGAATCAAGAGTGACATGTATGGAAAGTAATGCATGGTGGCTTTGCCACAAATACGATGTCAACTACAAGATCATGCAATGGCAATATGACAAAAGTAATGCATGTCACGATGATGATGGTGGAAGTTGCATGGCAATATATCTCGGAATGGCTATGGAAATGCCATGATAGGTAGGTATGGTGGCTGTTTTGAGGAAGATATAAGGAGGTTTATGTGTGATAGAGCGTATCGTATCACGGGGTTTGGATGCACCGGCGAAGTTTGCGTCAACTCTCAAGGTGAGAAAGGGCAATGCACGGTACCGAAGAGGCTAGCAAAGGCGGAAAGGTGAGAGTGCGTATAATCCATGGACTCAACATTAGTCAAAAGAACTCATATACTTATTGCAAAAATTTAGAAGTCATCAAAAATTCAAATACTACGCGCATGCTCCTAGGGGGATAGATTGGTAGGAAAAGACCATCGCTCGTCCCCGACCGCCACTCATAAGGATGCACAAGCCAGGTACACTTCATGTTTCAAATTTGTTACACAACTTTAACCATACGTGCATGCTACGGGATTTGCTAACTTCAACACAAGTATTTATCAAATTCATAATCACCCAACTAGCACGACTATGATATTATCACCTCCATATCTCAAAACAATTATCAAGCATCAAACTTATCTTAGTATTCAATGCACTCAAAAGAAAGTTTCACATATCTTGAATACCAAGTATATTAACATTAAGCAATTTACCATGCTATCAACGACTCTCAAAATAATCTAAGTGAAGCATGAGAGATCAAGTTTCTTTAAAACAAATCCACCACCATGCTCTAAAAGATCTAAGTGAAGCACTAGAGCAAAAATTATCACGCTCAAAAAGATATAAGTGAAGCACTATGAGCAAAACTATCAAGCTCAAAAGATATAAGTGAAGCACATAGAGTATTGTAACAAATTTCAATTCATGTATGGCTCTCTCAAAAGGTGTGTACAGCAAGGATGATTGTGGTAAACTAACAAACAAAGACACAAATAATACAAGACGCTCCAAGCAAAACACATATCATGTTGGTGAATAAAAATATAGCTCCAAGTAAATTACCGATGGAAGTGGACGAAAGAGGGGATGCCTTCCGGGGCATACCCAAGCTTTGACTTTTTGGTGTCCTTGGATTATCTTGGGGGTGCCATGGGCATCCCCAAGATTAGGCTCTTTCCACTCCTTGTTCCATAATCCATCAAAAGAATTCACCCAAAACTTGAAAACTTCACAACACAAAACTCAACAGAAATCTCGTGAGCTCCGTTAGAGAAAGAAAACAAAAGACTACTTCAAGGTACTGTAATGAACTCATTCTTTATTTATATTGGTGTTAAACCTACTGTATTCCATCTTCTCTATGGTTTATAAACTAATTTACTAGCCATAGATTCATCCCAATAAGCAAACAACACACGAAAAACAGAATCTGTCAAAAACAGAACAGTCTTTAGCAATCTGTAACTAACGCAAACTTCTGGAACTCTAAATATTCTACCAAAATAGGAAGTTCTGGAAAATTTGTTTATTGATCAGCAGCAAAAAGAATCAACGCAAAATCACGTTCCTGTAATTTATCATAATTATATTCTTGCGCGCAAAGTTTCTGTTTTTCAGCAGAATCAAATCAACTATCATCGTAGGTTATCCTATAGGTCCTACTTGGCACAAACACTAATTAAAACATAAAACCACATCCAAACATAAGGTAGATGGATTATTTATTACTAAACAGAAGCAAAAACAAAAAACACAAAATAAAATTGGGTTGCCTCCCAACAAGCGCTATCGTTTAACGCCCCTAGCTAGGCATAAAAGCAAGGATAGATCTAGGTTGTGCCGTAATAATAAGATAGATCTTGGAAGCTCATCTCGTATTCCCTACGTTCGTCAGCAAGTTTCCTTTGAGGCAAGAAAAAATAATCAAAAGGGCTAAATTTAGCAGGACAAAAATCCCCAAGATCAATCACGGGAGGAACGGGTTCCTCCCTTGGCCCTTCATAGTGCACAAATATTTCATCACTGAAAGCATTCTTTTGGTAAAATCTTGTGAGCTTATACTCGAGAGAGTATTCTAGCTCATTATTTCTAAGGGCAAAATCATTATTAAGCTCGTTAATGCAATCAACTAAGACATTGATAGAGACCTTTTTTCTAAGGTTTTCATTGAAAGCGACATAGTCCGAAGGTTGAAAACGTCTAATTTCCTCTTGATCATAGAGGATTGCTTCTATGGGTGGACGACCGGCGTCCACCCTATAGTGCGCAAAGATTTCCTTGGCTTCTCTTATGATAAATCTAAATTCATGAGCCAAAAAGATAGTAACAACGCGCTTAATAGAAGAGTGCTCAATATTAGAGAATTCTAAGAAAATTCTCTGTATGCAAGGGTGCATATGCATAAATTGTCTTTCAAGTTCAACCACAAGCATAGCTATAGCATCCGCAAGGCTACTAGTTCTATGAAGGATAAAACAGCCCATGGAAGGTAAAGCACCAGCACAAGTAAAGAAATCTTGAATAACACCTTTGCCAATGATGTTACCACTACCGATTCGAAACTTTTTGGTATGCAAGATAGGAGGTTCATCGGCCGAAGCCTCGGGATTTTCTGTATTATCATTGTTGTCCATATCGACCATAATCTCCCCAATTTCAGACATAGCGGCAAAAAAAGTAAGGCGGAAGAAAGCAAGCAAAAGGGAAAGGAGGAGGAGATTGGGAAAGAGAGGGCGAATAAAACGGCTAGGGTGAAGTGGGGGAGAGGAAAACGAGAGGCAAATGGCAAATAATGTAATGCGAGAGATAGGGATTGTGATGGGTACTTGGTATGTCGACTTTTGCGTAAGCCTCCCCGGCAACGGCGCCAGAAATCCTTCTTGCTACGTCTCGAGCTTGCGTTGGTTTTCCCCGAAGAGGATAGGATGATGCAGCACAGTAGCGTAAGTATTTCCCTCAGTTTTTGAGAACCAAGGTATCAATCCAGTAGGAGGTCACGCGCAAGTCCCTCGTACTTGCACAAAACGATAGCTACTCACAACCAACGCGATTAGGGGTTGTCAATCCCTTCACGGTCACTTACGAGAGTGAGATCTGATAGAGATAATATTTTTGGTATAAAGATACAAAGTAAAAAGTAAAAGCAAAGCAAGTAAATAAAGTGATGGAGATTGATATGATGAGAATAGACCCGGGGGCCATAGGCTTCTCTCAAGAGCATAAGTATTCTACGGTGGGTGAACAAATTACTGTTGAGGAATTGACAAAATTGAGCATAGTTATGAGGTTATCTAGGTATGATCATGTATATAGGCATCACGTCCGTGACAAGTAGATCGAAACGATTCTGCATCTACTACTATTACTCCACTCACCGACCGCTATCCAGCATGCATCTAGAGTATTAACTTAAAAACAGAGTAACGCCTTAAGCAAGATGACATGATGTAGAGGAATAAATTCATGCAATATGATAAATACCCCATCTTGTTATCCTCGATGGCAACAATACAATACGTGCCTTGCAACTCCTTCTGTCACTGAGTAAGGACACCGCAAGATTGAACCCAAAGCCATGCACTTCTCCCATTGCAAGAACTACCAATCTAGTTGGCCAAACCAAAAGGATAATTCGAAGAGACTTGCAAAGATAACTCAATCATACATAAAAGAATTCAGAAAAGATTCAAATATTATTCATAGATAAGTTGGATCATAAACCCACAATTCATCGGTCTCAACAAACACACCGCAAAAAGAAGATTACATCGAATAGATCTCCACGAGAGAGGGGGAGAACATTGTATTGAGATCCAAAAAGAGAGAAGAAGCCATCTAGCTACTAGCTATGGACCCGAAGGGTCTGAAGTAAACTACTCACACTTCATCGGAGGGGCTATGGTGATGATGTAGAAGCCCTCCGTGGTAGATGCCCCCTCCGGCGGAGCTTCGGAACAGGCCCCAAGATGGGATCTCATGGATATGGAAGGTTGTGGCGGTGGAATTAGGTTTTTGGCTCCTGTTCTGATCGTTCGGGGATATGTAGGTATATATAGGAGGAAGGAGTATGTCGGTGGAGCTCCGAGGGGCCCACGAGGTAGGGGGGCGTGCCCAGGGGGGGCGCCCTCCACCCTCGTGACCGCCTCTGGCGCTTCTTGGAGTAGGGTCCAAGACTCCTGGATCACGTTTGGTTGGAAAGTCACGATCCCGAAGGTTTCATTCCGTTTGGACTCCGTTTGATATTCTGTTTCTTCGAAATACTGAAAAAGGCAAAAAATAGCAATTCTGGGCTGGGCCTCCGGTTAATAGGTTAGTCCCAAAAATAATATAAAAGTGGAAAATAAAGCCCATTATAGTCCAAAACAATAGATAAAGTAGCATGGAGCAATCAAAAATTATAGATACGTTGGAGACGTATCAGTGAGCCGTGTAGGGAAGCCAGATCGGAATTCGAGGGCCGCCGCCCATTTAGAGTCGCGTGGCTCGGTGATGTAGAACCACCCCGATTGCCACCCCTTTATGGTCTCCACAAAGGAGCCCTCGAGCCATAGGACGTTGGCCATCTTGCCCACCCTGGCACCTCCGCACTTCGCTTGGCGGCCGCCCACTACCTTCGGCTTGACATTGAAGGTCTTCAGCTATAAGCCGAAGTGGGGCTGGATGCAGAGGAAGGCCTCGCACACGACGATGAACGCCGAGATGTTGAGGATGAAATTCGGGGCCAGATCGTGGAAATCTAGGCCGTAGTAGAACATGAGCCCCCGGACAAATGGGTGAAGTGGAAAACCTAGTCCGCGGAGGAAGTGGGGGAGGAACACCACCCTCTCATGGGGCCTGGGGGTGGGGATGAGCTTCCCCTTGTCGGGGAGCCGATGCGCGATGTCGTCGGACAAGTATCCGGCCTTTCGCAGCTTTTTGATGTGCCCCTCCGTGACGGAGGAGGCCATCCACTTGCCTCCCGCTCCGGACATAGTTGGAGAAGGTTGAGGTGGGATGTGCGGACTTGGGCGCTAGAGCTCAAGTGCGCGGAAATGGATGAGCAAAGGAGGAAAAAGGCGTGTGTGAAAAAGTGGATCCTTATCCCCTTATATGGACGGACAAAGCTATGCGTCCCCACCGGCCTGATAAAACTCGCTTATCTCCCAAGCGTCGTAATCAATGGCGCGGTTGGGTTACCCACGCCCGTATTGATGAGAATCCCGGAATAAGGGGGCACGATCTCTGCTTTGACAAGACGTGCCAAGGAAACCGCCTCGCTGAACGCGCTGAGGTGGGACAGTAAAAACGATTCGAATAAAGGCTTGGCCGTGGTGTGATATCACGCTGCGGAATACGCCAGCAGATTGAACTTGTGTAAATATTATTCTCTCTACGGTGGTATGTGGAACTTATTTTGCAGAGCCGGACACTATCCTTGTGTTCAAAATCTTCTATGAAGAATTCGGAGGAGGAACCCGCCTTGCAATGCCGAAGACAATATGCGCGCCGGACTCGTCGTCATTGAAGCCTGGTTCAGGGGCTACTGAGGGAGTCCTGGATTAGGGGGTGTCCGGATAGCCGGACTATGACCTTTGGCCGGACTCCTGGACTATGAAGATACAAGATTGAAGACTTCGTCCCGTGTCCGGATGGGACTTTCCTTGGCGTGGAAGGCAAGCCTGGCGATACGGATATGTAGATCTCCTACCATTGTAACCGACTCTGTGTAACCCTAACCCCTTCGGTGCCTATATAAACCGGAGGGTTTTAGTCCGTAGGACAAACAACAATCATACCATAGGCTAGCTTCTAGGGTTTAGCCTCTCTGATCTCGTGGTAGATCTACTCTTGTACTACCCATATCATCAATATTAATCAAGAAGGAGTAGGGTTTTACCTCCATCGAGAGGGCCCGAACCTGGGTAAAAACATCGTGTCCCTTGTCTCCTGTTACCATCCGCCTAGACGCATAGTTCGGGACCCCCTACCCGAGATCCGCCGGTTTTGACACCGACACCCATAGAGGTAACATATGGCTATAGAATTTGAGGCATTCGCCCTCAATGGCCACCACTGCCCAATCTGGGCCATGGACATCATGATCACTCTTTTGTCTCTTGGGATAATGTATGCAATTCCGGATCCACCTTTGGTCAGGATCACACCGCTAACAGAAAAATGGTGTCTTATAAATCATAAGGCATTAGATTCAGATCTTGGCATCTGGTTATTCTGTATCAGCAATTCCTGGGATACAAAGGTTTGAGTCTTACTTCAACCTTCAACCCGACATCACCAGCTGTCGGGACCCTATGAGCACGGAGAATGTGATGGTTGAATATGCCTCAACCAACATGTTTGGAGACTATGAATAGTCTTTCAATCTCCTGAGTGGTCAATATAATTAATGTACATTTACGATGTTGTAACAACAACATAAGTATTTCGTCATATATTGTATATCACAATATATTGTATCAGCACTTTGGTACAAATACATTTGTATGTCTATATATCTAACAGTGATTTTCATATTGAGAATCTTCATGTCTATATATAGATTTCTACGGGAGTCAATCCGATGAAAAATGATATGTGTCTTGTGGACATATGCACCACAAACTCTATACTGAGGGAAGTCCAATGTTTCCATTCTCATTGAGAGAAAGGAGATATTTTAAAACCTCTAGACGCGATGAGGTATTTGTTGGCTCAACTCGAGTCATATTTACTATCCCTGTGGGTACTTGAGTAACGTCGGGATGCTTTATTGCTTCTCAGGTTTAACTCGTACCCTACTAAACTATGGAGGTATCCGTTAAAATAGTTTCCATAGCGAAACTTATGATGACAACAAAGAGAAATAACTTCTCTTTAGCATATGCAACGGATATGGCAACCACATTCTCTGTGTATCATCTGGATTGTACTACACATACGACACAACCCGTAGCACATGTTGTGTACGAAATAGTTTTCCAGAGTGTCTTGTACATGACAAACTTGGCATACTCGCCTTGGTCATCGAGACATTGGGTCGAGATCGTAACTATCAGCAATTCCAATAGTTTATGATTATTATGATGCTAAATTCTAACAACATTTGGATTTTATGTGCACTAAAAGTGACACGGGGAAGCTAATTTTAAGGCTCGCACACCTTAAAGTCTATGCTGAACCACTCAGACTCCTTGAATGCATCAAGTTGAGGTAAGTGGCTCTTCCGATCCATTGACTAGACTATGCAGGTATTCCATGGTTCTAAAAGACATATCTACATGATGGTCTTAAGTGTGTGCTTTATTCACACGAAACTATTGGCTCATTATCCTGACATCGATTTCAAGCAAATCGAATGGATAACATTGCAGAATTCTCCTTGAGTGCCTTCTCAATGGCCCTTGGATTGAAGTTTAGCAATTTGTCCTAATGTCTAGACTCAAGATGGTTTGGTAGAATCCTATATCCAAAGAATTAAGCTCATTGCATTATCTTTACTTTGGAATTGCAACTTACCAACTTTACGTTGGAGTCATGCAGTTTTACACGCTCATGACAGAACTGCATAATATTATACTCCTCTATCTTTGATATGTGGATATCTACCAAGTATTTCCTATATGCGGTAATTCGGTTGCATACCAATATCACCACCCGACATACATCATTGGCCCCTCAACATATAGTTGGGATCTATGTGAGGAATAACTGTATTTCCGTCAATACGTCAAGCCTCTTGAATGGGGAGTTATTCAAGGCCAGTATGTTGATTCAGTGAGGAATATTTCCAGGCATTAGGGGGAGAATTCAAGTACCATAAAGAATGCCAGGAAATTAGTGGAATGTTCAACACATTTCTGCCTCAAATCCACGTACTCAAAGATCTGACCCATGCATTCAGAAGATTTGCAACACATTGCAAATAACCTGCCAGATTCATTTACTGACTATAAAGGTGTCACACAATCCTACAATCCTGCAAAAGTACGCCTGAAAGAGGAGGTACCAACAAAATCCACTCCACTCCCCATTCAAAGCAACAGGGGGAGATGTATGGCAAAAGTACATCAGGATTCAGCTTCTCGCAAGCAAGGATATCAAGGCCTGTGAATCAGTAAATGCAAGTCAACTTCACGTTGACAGACACCTAATGGGTAGTATACACCTAGGCGGCATTTGGTTCTGTGGCCATCCATCCCTGGGACAGAGATCGTCAATTTTTCTGGGGATGCCACCCGTTTGGTTGACCAGCCAGCGGGGATATGGATAACCAGATGCCCTCGAATATTTTCCCAAAACCTGACTGAGGAAAGTTGTGAAATTCTGGCGGACGATGGCAGCCACCCGCGCGCGAGCGCCTCTTTTTCCCGCGTCGGTCGCCTCCCAGCCCGCGAACCTACTTCGTTTCCTTCTTATCTCACCCCTCACCCGAGACCCTAGCATCACAACTCCCTCTCCTGATAGAAGAGGCGGCGACGGTGATTTGGATCGAGGCAGCGGCGCGATTCATCTTGGATTCCGGTGCAGCGGAGGTGCAGATCCTCCTTGTCCTCATTCCCCTCTCTATCCTCTCTGTTCTATGCATCTCCTGGTTGAATCGGATGGCCAGGGCGGGCCGGGAGAGTGGAGCGCTGCCGGGAAGAAACGCACGGATCCGGCCACCGGGAAC